>NC_087275.1:13725183-14025183 GCF_015220805.1 Pogoniulus pusillus | reverse complement strand
TCTTGAGATCCCAGAAGAGTCTATTTATTTATTTATGTCTGAAGTGGGTTTTTTGCACATGAAACACCTTCTAACATGAAACTTCTAACAAATGGCAAATGTGAGAGGACAGAGTCAAATTATGTTTGAAAAGGAATTCAAGACTGATTTATTATCTCTTTTACTGTGGGCTTTTTTTCCCTTTTTAAATCAAGATGACCACCATGTAAGGAGGCTTTGAGGGAAGAAAGAATTACTTGTAATAAAGGGAACTGATGGAACAGTTAGCAAAGATAGAGTTTGGGCTGTCAGAAAGACCCTAGTGTTTGCCTGAGGCCTGCTCAGCTGGTCACCTTGGACAGTGCCACTATTTGCCCTGTGACCTTCCCTATTCTCCTAGGCAACATCAATCCTGATGAGAAATGGGTGTAAGTCAGTGTCCTCTACAAAAGAGTAATACAAGAAAACAGTCTTCAAGCAGAAGCTAGTTTTGATTTAGCTGTTGTAATCCATTGTTTCAGAGAACATGGGAACTGCTGTGTTACATAGAGACCTGATCTATTCTGATCACAGCCTGACTGTATAACTCACACTGATAAATAGCTTCTTTTATACTAAACATCTGTGGGAAAGGCTGCTTCCCATACTGGCCACATGCCTGCTAAATAAAACCCAGAGGAAATTGGCCAGGCAGTTTTGCATGCCATTGTGAGAGAGGTTAAGGTTCAGCAATGACCTCTGGTCCCTTAGCCCTTGAACTGTTGGAGATAGATGCACCATGAAGTTGGCATACTACGTCTTTGCTTTGCTATAGGAGTGCCTTAACCAGTTAGGATATTCTTTAAAGGCATCACAACTTTGAAAATGCGTTACAAGTGGCCAGAGTCCTGCTTTTTCTTTCCCATCCAAAAGAGAGACTGCAAAAATGCAGTTAAAACATTGAAATGCAGAAGCCAGGCTGAAGTAGTTTTTCAACCTGGTTGATTTATGGATAGGAGTTTTATTAACAGTAGCTTACCAGTTACATAATTGGTTGCATGCAGAAATCTGTAAAATTATAGGCCAATAATATTTTAAAATAAATTTATGCATCCCTATAAAATAACCAATGATGAGCTCAAGCAAATACTAACTATGCTCTAAAGACAGATTTCCGTGATGGATGATACAATTAGCAAGAGTGCAGAACTCTTTTAAACCCTCTTTTTCATTCTTGATGAAGGTTCTTGGTGCTTTCACGATGTGTCCTATAACAAACCTATCGAAGGGACTACAAATAGAGAAGTCACTTTGCAGTATGATTTTGCAGTTCAGCTTTTGCCAGCGGAGAACAGTGTGTGCTCACACATTCAGAGAACTAGGGAGGATAGAAAGGATTTCAAACAAGGAAAGAAGTACTGTTGTGAACTTAGTGGCGTCTCAGACCTCAGATTCTTTAAGTGCTCTGGGACTCATTTATCTTTTTTATACACAAGTAAAACCATTGAAGACATCTATGCAGTAGGTGAAGCTAAGCTTCTGTATAAATGTTGAGATGACTGAGCATGTATTTCTATGTGGTTATTCCCAAGGTTGGGTGCTTGGAAGTGGTAAGTGAGAAATCCTGTTTCGTTCAACTCAAAAGACATAAATCAAATTTAATAGCTTAAGGGTCCTCAGAGAAAGGAGGCTGGAAACTGAGGGAGTGTGTTGTTTGAATAAAACAGAGATTTGCTTTGCCTGCCCTGTGCAAATTTTCCTTATTGCTTGATATTAGCAAATTACTTTTCCTGCAGAGAAGTGCAAAGAAACAGAAAATTCTGAAGAGGTTATTTATGGAAAGTAAATATTGAAATCCTTTGTACAAGAGCATGCTGAGATGCCTGATTTTAAATGCCACTCAGGACTTAAAGAAAAGCCTGCTTTATACATCAGCCTAAATACAGACCAAATAGGGTCAAAAACACTGCACAATTCTTACCAGCCATTGCAAGTAACCTAGTAAGAAGTGTTTGCTTATGTGTAATTGTTGATGAATTTTACCTATGTATGTAAAAAGGTAATCCTGTTCAGATCATAGAATCAGCCAGGTTGGAAGAGACCTCCGAGATCATCCAGTCCAACCTAGCACACAGCCCCATCCAGTCAACTAGACCATGGCACTAAGTGCCTCATCCAGGCTTTTCTTGAAGACCCCCAGAGACGGTGCCTCCACCACCTCCCTGGGCAGCCCATTCCAATGCCAATCACTCTCTCTGGCAAGAACTTCCTAACATCCAGCCTATACTTCCCCCGGCACAACTTGAGACTGTGTCCTCTTGTTCTATTGCAGGTTGCCTGGGAGAAGAGACCAACCCCCACCTGGCTACAGCCTCCCTTCAGGTACTTGTAGACAGCAATGAGGTCACCTCTGAGCCTCCTCTTCTCCAGACTAAACACCCCCAGCTCCCTCAGCCTCTCCTCATAGGGCTGTGTTCCAGGCCTCTCACCAGCTTTGTCGCCTTCTCTGGACATGTTCCAGCACCTCAACATCTCTCCTGAATTGAGGGGCCCAGAACTGGGCACAGTACTCAAGGTGTGGCCTGACCAGTGTTGAGTGCAGGGCAAGAATAACCTCCCTTGTCCTACTGGCCACACTGTTCCTGATACAGGCCAGGATGCCATTGGCTCTCTTGGCCACCTGGGCACACTGCTGGCTCATCTTCACCTACTATCTACCAGTACCCCCAGGTCCCTTTCTGCCTGGCTGCTCTCCGGACACTCTGTCCCCAGCCTGTAGTGCTGCTTGGGGTTGTTGTGGCCAAAGTGCAAAACCCTGCACTTGGCCTTGTTAAATCTCATCCCATTGCATAATGCTTCATTCAGCAATGTTACTCAGTTTGGAAGACATCAGAGAAGGCACAGAATTGGAGCTTTTGTGTCCCTCTCTGCCTGCCCTTGTTTTTGTGGGCATTAGTCAGGCCTTAAACAATGTTTGTGTTTTTCATCACAGATAAGCTTCCAGGCAAACAGGAAGAGAGTGTAGTAAAAAGAGAACATAAACCATATATTGGAATTGCTGGCATCCAGAGATTTTTATCAGCATTTTAATTTTTTCATATGTCTGTATTTGCAATATGCCTTTTTATTAGTTTGTTTGTTGTGTTTTTTTTCATTGCTGAATCTTGACACTAATAAGCACCATATAATACAGGGTATCTTTGTGTCCAGACTGAAAATTGTTAAGCTGTAATGGTTGTGTTTGCATGTCCTCTATGAATTTGCACTGTTTCTGTCAGATACAGTCGACTTGCAAGTGATGGCTTCAGGAGAACACTTATCATGAGGAAAACTCAGTCTTTCTCTACAATTATCCAGGCAAATATCAAAAATGTTTTTCCTTTATGTTCCTTTCATGTAAATTCTTAGACTAAAAAAAAAAGCTTTACTGTTACCATGTGTGATCTGAGGGTCTGAAAGCAAATCAGCTGCAACAAAAGCAACAATTTCAGCATCAAAAGTCACTGATCTGCAGAAGCATTCATTGAATTCCTGAGCAAGGCAGCTTTTAACTGTGGCCCTCTCATATAGAACATGGATATGGTAGAATAGGCCAAATTCTCCCAGAGGCTAGAAATAATTTGTCCCTCTGAAGAAACCACTTGGGGAAGAGAGACACTTAGCACTTTGCCATCTCTTAATTTGTCTCTAATTTTGGCTTACCCTATTTCTTTTCTGGAAGCTTTATGATTTAGATGCAAGACAGGCTCTGTTGCAGTCTCTTCCTCTGAGGATGAAGCATTATTAGTAGTATTTTAATTTTTTTTGCTTGTCTTCTTGGTTCAGACTTAAAATTTATTCTAGGTTTTGTTTTGCAGTGTTTATCAGAGTGGTTCCCCAGCCTCAGATAAAGCCATCATAAAGCATTATCATAAAAACAAAGTCCTGCTCTTTCATTTGCATAATGCAATTACAAACAACCTGCTGTAAACAACTATGGCTCTTGGTTAAGTTAGCAACATGTCAGAAATCATATTAAAAGATTGCCCCAGAAATACTACCAGCCTTAGTTGGTTGAAACATCTCTTTCTGTCTAGTTTTACATATGCTGTTTTCACTTCAGTGCACTGCACTCTGTGACAGACTGTGCTGAGAAATATCTGGAGTGATCTACCTTGACTTTGTGCTGAAGATGATTTTGTTTCCAGGGATGTGAGACATCTGCAGGGCATCAGAGCCATACTAGGGTAAGTCCTGAAGTCAGACCTTCAATTACTCTTAATTTTTTTTAGCAGATACTTCATTGTTTTCTTGAGGTTGCTGCTGCCACTTTAAAAACAAGCATCCCAGGAATTTTCTTTTGAAACAGGCTTTCCCTCTCCAAATCCGATTGTACTATTTCAGCTGGGTCATTTTCAACCCCTGTCGCATTTTTTGGTTTCTTTAATGAATTTATCAAAACATGTGGCCCTACCATAGGGAAAGCAAGGGCAGTTTTCACCATGCTGACTCACAGCTCTGCTCCAGCGACCCTCATGGCTCAGAAACCTGGCTGGTTCCGTTTGGAAACCACAGGAGGGCAAGACAGGGGCAGCCCTGCAGGGCATGGTAGAGGGCACCATCTCCTCTCAGGTGGCCAAGGCCTGTCTTGCTCAGCCCAGTCAGGAAGAAGAGTGAGCTGGGATGCAGAGAGAGGTAGCACCCAGGAAATCCTCCACCTCCTTTAAGCAGAGCCAGGTTTGTGCTTCATGGTGTATGGCTGCATAACTCACCAGGCTGCTTCCAAGGGTGCAGAGGCAGGGATGACCCTCAGCTTCTGGATTTGCCATCCGTGACTCTGGAAGCACCTGAGCATAGGCTGTGCTCTACACAGGGATAATGACTGGAAGGACTTGACAAGACAGACATGGGGGTAATTGCAATAGGAAAAAGATGAAGGATGTGGAAGTGGAAACCAAACTTTATCATTCATGTAAGTTTAGGTAATGAAGTGCATCTTAGTTTAGCAGCATGAGAAAAAAAAAATCAGCCTGCCAGATTCCCTAGTAACGTTACTACCACCTCATCATCTAAATCTTTAAAGCAACAAAAGCCATTTCTAGTTAAGGTTGACAACTCCTATTTCCCTTTGATCACCTTTGCATCATTTTTGAGTGGAGGGCATAGTGTCAGTGCAGAAACGGCAGTGTCACAGATGCCACATAACATGTCCCACACGCAGTTGACTCTACAGTGCGACTGCAAACTGGCACACCGGCTTGCTCAAAATGCACGAGGCAGGAGAAAGAAAGTACCATCAGAATCGTCACCAGAATTTTAGAAGAAATCGTTTCAATTTAAAAGGAATAAATACAGAATGCTTTACTAATTAAAAAGAAGAATCCTCCCTGAAGCACTTCCATACAATTTCCCCCTCTAGCAACGGTACTCTCAAGTGTCAATTAGCATTTGTGTTGCAGCCACGTATAAAGAGTCTCTTGTTATGGGTAGTGAAAGAGGACAATAATGAACCATACTGCCTTCTTCAGAAAAGTGGACATCTGTTCCTCGAAGACAGTTTTAGGACTTTTTCGAATGTGGTAGAATTAAATGTATTCCCTAACTTCCAAATGAAGTAAAATATATGTTTGTACAATTTGTGGTTTTGCTCTCTGCAGAGCGCTGTTACCTGGGTTTAAATGGGGAATTCTAAAACACGGATCGTTTTCAATTTTACTTTTAAGTTAAACTCTTTAATTTGTCTTTCAAAGGCTTCTCAATCTTTCCTAATGCAGTGGTCTGGGCAGACAGAGTGGATGTTACTGTGGTGCTTCATGCCACCAGGCGTAAACTCCCTTCCCAGCTCCCTGCAAGCTCTCAGCTACAGAGTGGCAACAGGCACCACGGATGCAGAGATAGTCCATGAGTGTTTCAGTAAGCTTGGAAGCACCAATAGGTTCCTGCAGCACATGCAAATTGGGTGGATGCCATTTCTCTACCTAGGTGTCCTTTTGTCCAAGTTGCTCAGCAAATGACGCGTGTAACACTGTGTTGCAGCACGATTTTGCAGTCAAGGCTATGCCCCATGGCAGAAACAAAGAAACAAGCAGAGAGGCTTTCAGAACCAAAACTCGCATTCATTTCAGTTGTGAAATCCCCTATAAATTTCCCTCACAGTTGTGCCACTGTGGGAGGGCGAAGATGTCTGTTTCTGACAGCTATCACTGTTTCTTGCTTCAGCAGAGAGTTTCATCTTACCAGCTGAAAAGAGGCTGAAAAGTTTATAAACTCCCTGAATCTGGGTCAGGAAATGTTTCTACTTATTGCAAGCTGATTTCTCCATCTGATGTTCGCTGGAGGTGTTAAGAGCAAAGTGTTGCTTCACAAGTGCCCTGCCTTCTGATAATGAGCTGTTCAGAGGCCAAGAAGAAAATTCTGGGGCAAAAGTACCAGGAAGGCAAGCAGGTCACTGTGTTAACTGCTGCTTTCCTGTGCTCCTCTTGCCATGTGAGTGCTTAACCTGAAGGAAGAGAACACACATCACTAATTCATGTATCCAAAGGGGCACCTGCCAGCACCCAGAAGCAGGGAGGAATATGCAGAAAACTGAGTGTGTGACTGATCTGCCAGTTGAGGGTAGAGCTTTCTGCTCAGGAGCCCTCAACACAGGAATGATGTGGACCTGATGGAACAGGTCCAGAGGAGGGGGTACAAAAACGGTCAGGGGCCTGGAACACCTCTCCTACATGGATGGGCTGAGGGAGTCAGAGTTGTTCTGTCCAGAAAGAGGTGGCTCCAGGAAGACCTAGTAGCAGCCTTCCAGTACCTGCAGAGGGCCTACAAGAAGGATGGAGACTCTTTACAGAGGCCTATAGTGATTAAAAAAGGGATGATGGGTTCATATTAGAGAAGAGTAGACTTAGACTGGATGTTAGGAACAAGTTCTTTACCATGAGGGTAGTAGAACACTGAAACTGGTTACCCAGGGAGGTAATTGAGGCCTCATCCCTGGAGTCATTCCAGGTCAGGCTCAACAAAGCTCTGAGCAACCTAGTCTAGTGGACGATGTCACTGCTCACTGCATAGGGATTGGACTAGATGATCTTTTGAGGTCCATGCCAACCCAAACCATTCTACAGTTCTATGGTTCACTGGTACCTTTTCTTCCTCCCATATTACTGCATGGCAGCATAGTAAGATTCTCTCCCCAGTAGCACTAATTGTTACACCATACAGAGATGGATTTGACCTGACCCTTTGCAAATCCTAAAAATGGTGTGTTAATAGACCCAGTTGAGGACTGGCATCATGGAAAGGAGATACATGCTCAGCTTCGGCTAGTGTGTGTCTTGCAAACACCTGTCCTTGTGGGGTCTGGCACTCTCATTACTGGGGAGAATATTCACTGTTTCACCCTCTGAGCTTGTGAAGAATAACCTCTGGAAGTGGTTTTTTTTCTTGATTTTTATCTAAGGGAAAACCGTGAGGCAGTTTTGCATTTGTGCTCCTGAGCATTAAATCACTTCTAGACCTCAGTTAGATAAGGAAGAAAAGTTAGTAGCTCAAGATGGGTGAAGTTTGCCTTCTCCTCTGAATTGCCAGTGCTTCAGCCTAATGTTATGCTTAAGGGAGTCATTCTCAATTCTGTACCATGGAAGCAGATGTCACCACATACAGCATTTACAGTTTCCCCATCCCCATTGTCCTCTGAGGTTTGCTCTTTTTGTACCAATCAGAATTTTCAACTTCCCATCCTAGAGGCAGCTGTATTTCACTACTGAATGAGCTGTGTGTTTATATTTCAGTTCATTCTGTGCAGCAGTTGTCTCCTGAGATTAAAAATACACCAGAAATACACCAGATTTGTAATGTTGTTGTGATTGCTTGCCATTTTAGAAACTGCAGACAGTAAATCACTCAGTCTTATGTAATAAATCATGTCACCTAAGCATCTATTTTGTTTATGCTGTTTCTTATTTCACCTTGGCTCCCTTTTGCTTCTAATCATATGAAAATCCACAGAATCATATGCTGGCTTGAAAATGATTTTGGGTTTTTTTTTTTTAGGAAGGAATCTTTACTGCTGAGTCAAACAAGAAATACTGCTGCACGTGATTATTCAGTTGCATATATATTAGAACATGATGTTGAAACCTGCATTTTGAAAATAAGGGAGCTAAGGGTTGAAGTCTAACAAATTTTTTTATTGTTATGATTTGTAAAGATCAATTATCTTTTAAAAAGCTGTATCAATGTGCTCTTGTGGCCAAGAGGGCCAATGTCATTCTGGGGTGTATTAGAAAGGGTGTGGTTACTATGTCAAGAGAGGTTCTCCTCCTCCTCTATTCTGCCCTTGTGAGGCTGCATCTCAAATGTTGTGTCCAGTTCCAGGCCCCTCAGTTCAAGAAGGATAGGAAACTGCTTTAAAGGTTCCAGCACAGAGACACAAAAATGATTAAGGGAGTGGAACATCCTCCTTACGAGGAGAGGTTGAGGAAGCTGGGACTCTTTAGTTTGAAGGAGACTGAAGGGTGACCTCATTAAAGTTTATAAATATGTAAAGGGTGAATGCCAGCAGGATGGAGCCAAGGAATGGGTGGAAGTTGAAGCATAGGAAGTTCCATGTAAACACAAGGGGAAAAAATATCACTGCAAGGAAGACGGAGCACTGGAACAGGCTGTCCAGGGGGGCTGAAGACTTTCTATGGAGATATTCAAGACCTGCCTGGATGCATTCTTCTTTGAGCTACTCTAGGTGATCCTGCTCTGGCAGAGAAGATGGATTTTTTGAGGTCACTTCCAACACCTAACATTCTGTGATTCTGTGAGTGGAAATGCAAGGAATCTGTTCGGGTTTTTTCTCTTCTTCATTTTCCCCCACTCATGGATATGGTCACACAAAATCTGACTTTGGCTCAGTTCATTTCACTGTTCTAGTGAGGCTGAAATACAATACAAGTTACCAGGGCAAACCAGAAAGCTGTACCTCAGAATGGTCACTGGAATATGGAAAACTCAGATGTACTAAATGTAGGGAGGGCATTTAAGCCCAGAGTTCCCAGCTGCCCTCCTTCAGGTTGTAGAGGTTTGCCTGCTATCTTGTGAATGGAACGTGCATCGTGTGCATGTGTCTGCGTGCCTGTGTCAGGGCTTTTGTTTATGAGCTTGGTCACTGTTTCCATTTCAGAAGAAATAAGATAAATCCTTTTGACATTCCAGCTCTTTCTCTTCTTGGCTGTAATTCATGGTGAATACTTCAGATCTGGCAAAGATTTTTGTCTGCCCTAAAACTACATTTCTCAACACATAAATTATTTGCTGGTATAAGTTTGCCAACTCTACTCAGGATTGCAAAGGCTTTTACACATTTCGAATGTGAAGCCCATGTGTTTTCTTTCCAGCTCTCTATTGTTCTAGTAAAAGATATGGCCTCTCTCATCAAGCTTTTCCTAACACCATAGATTAACATGGTTCTGGATCTGCATATAAGTAAGATTATTTATATCTTTATTTCTGTAATGTGAGTTGAAATGTTTATCAGGTGCATAACAGAAATCAGCATAATAGAAAAATGGCCTTTGGTTGTTTTTTTAAGGACTGAAGAAATACATGGATGATAGTTTATTACCATGATCTGTTAGCCTTGGTAAGTAAACAGATCTTGAAAAATCATCCCTCTAGGATGTATGTGCATTTTATGTTTTGCTGCGTGCTTCAGAAAGTTAATGTGAGAGTTGCTCTTGGCCTCATTAACAAGTCAGGGCAGGACCATCCACTTGCTACTGTTAAAATGTTCTACTTTGGGCAACACATTCCTCAGGCAGGAACGGGGAATAGATCTGTTAAGAATCTCTCATCTTTTTTTTCTTTTTCTTCTTTCTTCTGGGGATTCCCATTGGAGTCTTTATCCCTCAACAGAAGCAACATTTTCCACTTCCATTCTCCATGAGGCAGAAGACATTATGCATGTGATAGGAGTAAACTTGCAAAGGGGAAGCTTGTTAGTTATGCAAAGCCGAAGTATCTACGGAAGGCAATGGTGCATTCTGTGTTAGCTGATAAAAGCTAGAAGCTGACTTGTTTCTGCCAAACCATGTCATTTAGTAGGGACTATGATAGGAATGTATTGGAAGTAGCAGAGCACCCAGAGACAGGTCTCATGGATTTCAAAGGAATGTCCTGTATTGCCACTTTGTTTTTTTCAGTTGTAACAAACTAATCTCTCACTTGCTGCAATCTGGATGAGGCTACCTGCAGAGTTTTCAAATGTAGGCCCACTATGAGCCTATTTGTGAAAGAAAGCAGAACTGGAAGACAAGAAAAAGAGAAAATAAAAAACTGAAGCATTGACTGCTTGGATATGTTCAGAAATAACCCAAACATGCATTTATTATCATTTGCTGTTTCTTTTCCTTTCTCATGCTGTAGCAGACCTCTTCCAAAACAGTCACTTTGCTTAGATTGTAAGCAGGGGGTTCTTCTGCTGTTGCCTGAGAAACCTGAGCTGAGCAGCAGCAAAAACTCTTAGAAGTCCTTAATTAGGTTATCTGAGATTTGGGTTGTGGGGGTTTGGTCGTGGGATATTTTTTTTTCAGGTTGTTTTAAAAGGCTCCTAGCTTTTTCAGTAAGAGCCTTGTGAAATATCTTTCATCTGAAGGGCAAAAAATGCATCTGTAGAAATCTGACCAGTGTGTTGTTAGACTTCTTTTTACAGCTGTTTACTGGCAGCCAATTCAAACATTGTGTATGTTATTTTGGATGTGACTGTCAAGAGCTCAGAAAGAGCAAAACAGAACATTCAGACAGCACTGAAGTTCTGGGGTTTTTTTGTGTGTTGTATTCCAGGTTTTACTGGGAACATATAGAAACAACTGTTTGCATAGACAGTCTGAGATTTTACTTTTCTAGATATACATTAAAGAAAACCAAAGTCAGTGCTGTTCTCTTTCCAAAGGCAGGGGGCAAGGTGAAGTAGGAGAAGAACAAGGGCTGTACCATGGTGCTGTGGCAATCCCTGTCATCTCAGTGCTTTTGCTCACTGATGTTTGTTGACCACTGATGTTTATTGGCAGTGAGCAGTGAGAGAGGAAGCAACAACTCTAGGACAGAAAACCCCAGGTGGCATAAAGCAATTTATTCACTAAAAATGGAAATTGAGGTGAGAGTTGTTCACCCAGGTCAGACTGATAAAACATCTGTGAATTGTAGATAAGCAGCTTGCAAGTCCCCAGAATCATAGGTGTCTCTTTGGTCAGATGTGCACGAGGGAATGAATGCCTTTATTTATTTTTTCCCCTGGTTTCAAACTGTAAACAGACCACTCAAAAATCAGATTAAATCACAGGGAGTCAGGTGATTTTTTTTTCCATCAGTTTTCAGACCAAGTGTTGATTAATGCTTAAAATGAACTTCAGTGGAACTTAAGCAGCTTGAGCTCATTGCCGAAAAGGCAGGCTGAATAAACTTGAAAATGTTGGCTGGTTTTCCCTGGGGATTGACCTGATGGAGAGAAGTGAAGGGGAAAATGACCTAGAGGTCTTAGTGGATGGAAGGTTGAACATGAGCCAGCAATGGGCTCTTGTGGCCAAGAAGGCCAATGCCATACTGGGATGTATTAGAAGGACTGTTGTTAGTAGGTCAAGAGAGATTCTCCTCCTCCTCCACTCTGCCCTGGTGAGGGAGCATCTGGAATATTGTGTCCAGTTCTGGGACCCCTAGTTCAAGAAGCACAGGGAGCTGCTTGAGAGAGTCCAACACAGAGCCACATAGATGATTAAGGGAGTGCAACATCTTCCTTACGAGGACAGGCTGAGGGAGATGGGTCTCTAGCTTGGAGAAGAGGAGACTGAAGGGTGACCTCAGTAATGTTTGTACATATGTAAAGGCCAAGTGTCAAGAAGATGGAGCCAGACTCTTCTCGGTGATGCCCAGTGACAGGACAAGTGGCAATGGATGGAAGTTGAGGCATAGGAAGCTCCATGGAAACATGAGAGGGAAAAAATTCACTGTGAGAGTGATACAACACTGGAACAGGCTGCCCAGAGGGGTTGTGGAGTCTCCCTCTCTGGAGATATTCAAGACCTGCCTGGATGTGTTCCATTGTGAGCTGGTATAGGTGACCCTGCTCTGGGAGGGGGGTTGGACTAGATGATCTTTTGAGGTCCCTTCCAGCCCCTGACATTCTGTGATTCTATAATTCCCCTCAGCAGCACCAGGACAGCAAAGTCCTCCTTAACTAATCAATCAAAGCACAGCATGGCCTTTGTTAACTGTTTTTATGCAGACTACTTAATGCAACAGCACCTTGGTCTCGGGTGCAGATTATAGTACCATTGCTGCTGTGAAGAAGTTTACAGGCTCCAAAAGGATCATCTGGGCTTTCTGAGGCAGAGTCATCTGCTGCAGCCAAGCAAGGGGTTTGTCAAACTAATCGCTCCCAGCGACAGATGCTTTTTCTGTGTAGCTATTTTTAACAGAATAATCTGAATACAGGATATTTGGTAAACATCAACATCTGATGTTTATTTTATCAAAATAAAAGCTCCCACATGATTTGTACAACTGTAAATAAAGTAAAAGGTTCCTCTGCATTTAAATTTGATTTATTATTTGCTTGAACGACTGCACAGACAGCTCAAACCTCGCTATGAATATTAAGCGTGTGATACAGATGTTCTATTCCCTTCTGCTTATTGGCATCTAATTGCTGAAATGCTTGATCTTCAGCCTCTATTTCAGGTAGTTGCATCAGTAGTTAACAGCAGCAGCTTGGCTTTCAGATCAACTATGAAAAAATGCTTTAGTTGTAAGGTGAATCTCTAGATTTTCCTGCTTAATTTTTATCTAAGCCTCTCAAATTGCTGCCTTGCTGTGTATTTTGAACTATTTAGTCACAATTAGAATCATAGAATTGTTCAGGTTGGAAAATGCCTTTAAGATCACTGTGCCAACCACCCAGCATTGCCAAGTCCACCATGAAACCAAGTCTCTAAGCATCACATGTACACCACTTTTAAATACCTCCAGGGATGATGACTCAACCACTTCCCTTGCTCCAATACTAGATAACTCTTTCAGTGAAGAAATTATTCCTAATATCCATTCTAAACCTCCCTCAGAGAAACTTGTGGCTGTTTCCTCTTGTCATATTTCTTGTTACTTGGGAAAAGAGATCAACCCCCACTTCACTACATCTCCTTTCAGGTAGCTATAGAGAGCAGTATTCTTTTCTCCAGGCTAAACAATCTCCACTCCCTCACCCACTCCATGTAAGACTTGCTCTCGAGGCCCTTCACCAGCTTCATTGCACTTCCCTGGACACACTCCAACACCTCAAATGTATTTCTTGCAGCAAAGGGCCCAAAACTGAACCCAGTACTGAAGGCATGACCTCACCAAAGCTGATTACAGGGGTACAATCACTTTCCTCGTCTCACTGACTGAACTGTTTCTGATACAAGCCAGGAAGCCTTTGGCTGGCTTGTATCATGCTAGCTCATGCTGGCTCATGTTCATCCATGAACTGTATTCATCACATTCTGATATGCTGAAGTGCAGCCAATAAAATACACTAGTGCAATCCCTGCATGGAAAAGAGTAGAAAAGGGAGGTCCAGGGGAGTACTTAGGACAGACAGGCAGCACACAGGTAATAAATTCTACCCTAAGGCATCTGCATGCAATACACAGAGCTTGCTGAAATGGGCCCAGCTGGTGTCTAGTCAGGGGAGGTTGCAAACGGCTGCATTCCATTTAGATACAGAGAGAAAAAAAAGTCATAGAAAGACACAGAGAGAGAGCTCCAGTGGTGATGCATTTGTCATTTTAGCCTTCCTTAATCTGTAGAATCAGCTAGCTATTACAGCAAACTGAATCCACTCGGTTAGCTAATTATATTCAGTACAAATTTAATTAATCACAAGAAATAAGCACAACATTTATATGCACAGAAGACACTTAAGTAACAGTTTCAGCTTAAAAATGTGGCTGGATTGTTTTGTTTCTTTTTTTATCAGTGACAAAGGAGTGACTGTATAGCATTTTTAAGGTCCAAACCAGATGTCTGTAAGAGCAGACTGATAGTTCAGCGTTACAGCACTGACTTCTCTGACTCCACAAGCAGTACAGGAAAGATAAGGGCAGTCTTTTTAGCAGGTCCTGTTGCATCAGGACAAGGGGCAATGGTTTTAAACTAATGGAAGGGAGATTTAGTCTAGCTATAAGAAAGACATTTTGTGCAATGAGGGTGATGAAATACTGGCATAGTTGCTCAGAGAGATGGTAGATGCCCCATCCTTGAAACATTGTTGGATGAGCAACCTGATCTAGCTAAAGATGTCCCTGCTCAGCACAGTGGAGTGGGACTAGAGTACCTTTAAAGGTCCCTTCCAATCCAAAACACTCCATTAATCTATGATTCATTAAAATCCCTGTAGAACCGTTAGGTAAATTAACAATTATTTCAGAAACTCTGACTGGCATGGGATCAGGTCACTGACAGGAAGAGAGGACCTGCAATTCAGAATCACAGAATCACACAGAATGAACCAGGTTGGAAAAGACCTCTAGGATCATCAAGTCCAACCTATCACCTAACCCTTCTAATTAACTAACCCACAGCACTAAGTGCCTCATCCAGCCTCCTCTTAAACACCTCCAGGGATGGGGCACTTCACCACCTCCCTGGGCAGCCCATACCAATGCCAATCACTCTTGCTGTGAAGAATATAATCTTTGCTCCTTTCCCACCTTACATTTCCCCCTTTTTTCTTCCAAACTCACAGCACCTGGGTGCTGTTGCAGTCTCCTCCCACCCCAGGTGTGACCACTTTGCCCTCCCTGCTCACTCCCCTTTATAATCGTCCCCAGAAGAGGCAGTAGCTCCAAGTTTGCCCAACTGGGCAGAGGATCCTCCTCCCATCACCACTGGTGAGTCTCCCACCCTGGTGAGTGCACTGGGTGAGTGGTGGAGGGGATCAAAAAGGCCGGGGGGCCTGGTGGCCCCCCGGCTATGTAGGACTAGGCTTGATGATTGCTCTAACATCACTCGTGGGTGCTGGCTGGGCTTCCTCAATTAGGCTGTGTTTAACTGCTGCTTTCTGCTTGCTTGTCATTGTGTGAAACGGGCAGGACTCAATCTGTGAAGCGTTTTGAGAAGCACTGAATGAGCATGTCTGTGAGTTCCTGACAAGGAAAGTGGGACAAAACTCCAATCTCATTGGCACTCCTTAAAATCAATCATAGAATCAACCATAGAATCAACCAGGTTGGAAGAGACCTCCAAGATTATCCAGTCCAACCTAGCACCCAGCCCTATCCAATCAACTAGACCATGGCACTAAGTGCCTCATCCAGTCTTTTCTTCAACACCTCCAGGGACGGTGACTCCACCACCTCCCTGGGCAGCCCATTCCAATGCCAATCACTCTCTCTGGCAAGAACTTCCTCCTAACATCCAGCCTATACTTTCCCCTGCACAACTTGAGACTGTGTCCCCTTGTTCTGTTGCTGGTTGCCTGGGAGAAGAGGCCAACCCCCACCTGGCTACAATGTCCCTTCAGGTAGTTGTAGACAGTAATAAGATCACCCCTGAGCCTCCTCTTCTCCAGGCTAAACAGGCCCAGCTCCCTCAGCCTCTCCTCATAGGCTTTGTGTTCCAGGCCTCTCACCAGCTTTGTTGCCCTTCTCTGGACATGTTCCAGCATCTCAACATCTCTCCTGAATTGAGGGGCCCAGAACTGGACTCAGCACTCAAGGTGTGGCCTGACCAGTGCTGAGTACAGGGCAAGAATAACCTCCCTTGTCCTACTGGCCACACTGTTCCTGATCCAGGCCAGGATGCCATTGGCTCTCCTGGCCACCTGGGCACACTGCTGGCTCATCTTCACCTACTATCTATCAGTACCCCCAGGTCCCTTTCCTCCTGGCTGCTCTCCAGCCACTCTGTCCCCAGCCTGTAGTGCTGCTTGGGGTTGTTGTGGCCAAAGTGCAGAACCCTGCACTTGGCCTTGTTAAATCGCATCCCATTGGCCTCTGCCCACCCATCCAGTCTATCTAGGTCCCTCTGCAGGGCTCTCCTACCCTCCAACAGATCAACACCTGCTCCTAGCTTGGTGTCATCTGCAAACTTACTGATGCTGGACTCAATCCCCTGGTCCAGGTCATCAGTAAAGATATTGAACAGGACTGGGCCCAGCACTGGTCCTTGGGGAACACCACTAGTGACTGGCTGCCAACTGGATGTGGCACCATTCACCACCACTCTCTGGGCTCTGCCATCCAGCCAGTTCTTGATCCAGCACAGAGTGAATCTGTCCAAACCATGAGCTGCCAGCTTGGCCAGGAGCTTTTTGTGGCAGACAGTGTCAAAGGCTTTGCTGAAGTCCAGGTAGACTACATCCACAGCCTTCCCCACATTCACCAGGTGGTAACCTGATCATAAAAGGAGATCAGGTTGGTGAGGCAGGACCTGCCGTTCCTAAACCCATGCTGGCTGGGCCTGATCCCTTGGCCATCCTGTAGGTGCTTTGTGATGGCACCCAAGATGAGCTGTTCCATGACCTTGTCTGGCACTGAGGTCAGGCTCACAGGTCTGTAGTTTTCTGGCTCCTCCTTACGACCCTTCTTGTGGATGGGTATCACATTGGCAGCTTCCAGTCTTCAGGGACCTCTCCAGTGAGCCAGGACTGCTGATAAATGATGGAGAGTGGCTTGGCCAGCTCAGCTGCCAGCTCTCTCAGCACCCTAGGGTGGGTCCCGTCCGGTCCCATGGACTTGTGAGGATCCAAATGATGCAGCAGGTCCCTTACTGCTTCCTCATGGATTAGAGGGGGACTGTACTGGTCCCTGACTCCATCCACCACTTCAGGAGTCCAGCTGTCCTGGAGACAACCTGTCCCACTAGTGAAGATTGAGGCAAAGAAGGTGTTAAGCACCTCTGCCTTTTCCTCATCCTTTGTCATAATGTTCCCCTCTCTAATAAGGACTGGAGGTTGTCCTTGGCCCTTCTCTTGCCATTCATATATTTAAAGAAACACTTTTTATTTTCCTTCACAGCCGTGGCCAGCCTGAGCTCCAAGTGGGCTTTTGTCTCTCTCACTTTTCCTCTACAAGACCTAGCAACTTCCTTGAACTTTTCCTGGGACACCTCCCCTCTTTTCCAAAGGTGATACACTCTCTTTTTAATCTTTAATTCCTTCAGCAGCTCCCTGCCCATCCAGCCTGGCTGCCTCCCTCGTCGGCTCATCTTCCGGCTCAGTGGCACTGCCTGCTCCTGTGCCTTCAGTAGTTCTTTCTTGAAGCAGGTCCAACCTTCCTGGACCCCTTTGTTTCCAAGGGCTTTTTCCCAAGGAACTTTCTAAATTAGTTCCTTAAATAGGCTGCAGTCTGCCCTTCGGAAGTCCAGTGTGGAGGTTCTGTTGATGCCCCTCCTGGTTTCTCCATGTATTGAAAACTATCATTTCATGGTCACTGGACCCCAGGCAGCCTCCAACCACCACATCCCCTGCCAGCCCCTCTCTATTTGTGAGCAGCAGGTCAAGCAGGGCTGCCCCCCTGGTAGGCTCACGTAACAGCTGGGATAGGAAGTTGTCTTCCATACATTGCAGAAACCTTCTAGGCTGCCTCTTCTCTGCAGTGTTTAAGTCCCAGCAGATGTCTGGTAGGTTAAAGTCGCCCACCAGAACAAGGGCAGGTGATCTTGAGGCAGCCTCCAGTTGCTTAAAGAGTAATAAATAAACCTCTTCTTCCTGGTTGGGTGGTCTGTAACAGACTCCAACCAGGATATCAGCCTTGTTGGCCTTCGCCTTAAGCCTCACCCATAATGACTCAACTTGAACATCTTTGATTTCTACCTCCATGACATCCAGAGCATCCCTAATTCCTGACCAGACAGCCGCCTCCTCTGTCACCAGGTACGCGGCGGCTAAGGGGCGCAGCCTGGGCGGAGGCAGCGCTGCCGCGGCGGGAGCGCTGCGGCCGGCGGCCGCTGGAGGGCAGGCAGAGCGCGCGTTCGGCCGCCGCCGCTCCCTGCCGGCTCCGCTCCCTGCCGGCGCCGCTTCCCCGCATCCGCTGCTGCCGCCGCCGCCGCGGGGACCCCCTTCACTTAGTTAGTTAGTTATTTCAGTCTTAATGCCACGCAACACGTCGCATGCGAAGTGTAAACCGCCTTTCGCCTGACAGACCAATCTGCATTTCAGACCCCCCCGGAGCAAAGGCCGGGAGGGAGTTCCAGTCCAGCTGGTGTAGGGAAAAACCTGCCATAAACGTTACATCCATCGAGAAAAAAAATGAAGTGCACCTTTGCAAAGAGTGAAAAAATCAGCTTGGGGGCTTCAGATGCATTGAAACATTTAATGTACTTGATGAGAAAGGTGATCCAGTCATATATTTTTCAGTAAATCCTTTCTCATGTTACCGAAAAGCTACGGTTTTCATATCTGATATCACTGCCACCTTGGGCTTGGTAACCAAGTCTAGTTTTGTATTACTTGTACCTAAATAGATGCGAATGCATTGCCTGGCTTTGCTGGAGCAAATGGATGGCCTGGGCTGCATATCCAAGCCGGGTTCTGTATTTCCTGCAGGATCTGTGAGCCTTCTGCAGGTAGAGAAGTCAATCCCAGGCTGCTGCGCTGGTGCAGCCTGGGCCCTGCCCTTCTGCCTGCGCCCTGCTCCACTGCGCGGGACAGCTCTACTGCGTGGGAGGAAGATGAAGCCAAGGCTACCTCTGGAGTAGGATCTCTGCAGGGACCCGATTTCAGTTTACAGCGGTGAAAGGCAGCCTCCTCCCTTGGCAGTCCTCCTGCGTGTTCACTAGACTCTTCAAGTCCTCTGATAACTCTTGGCCCCGGAGTTGATGGTTGCTGCTCCAGACTTCCTTCTCAGATAGCTGCCCCCTTCCTTCAGCAGTGCACCGGAGCAGGAGGTAAGTGTCAAAGGGGTGGAAAGGTCACTCCTTCCCTCATTCAGAATGTGGTCCAAGGGGCTCAGCCATGTGGCATGTGGCAGGGCCCAGCTGCAGCTGCCCGCCCTGATGGCTTCTGAGGGACACCTGCCTGGCCCATCACTCAGGCCCTAAGGTAACATGGAGTTGTCTAGAAGTGTCGTAGGTCATGAATTCACTCTCCACACCTTCCTTCCCTTTGGCATTCCTTCTCCAGTGCCTCATAGTGACAAAGAGCTGTGCCCTGGGACAGAGGCTGCCTGTCTCTGCAGCAGCCAGGCACTTTCACACTGCACTCGCATCAATGGCAACCCGCTGGGGTGCAGATTCAAGCAACTGGTTCAAGGGAAATGTTAAAAGCAGAACAGTAAAGCTAAATATTGAGGTATGTTGATTCAGAAATAGGCATTTTTAATATCAATGAGGACTTCAATGATTAACATAGCCACTGAGTTCCCCTGAATTAATTTGTGCTTCAAGTTCAAAATTAGGTATAATGAGCTATAAAAGTGTATAATTAGAAGGCCCATTTCATCTTAGAGAATCTGGTCATATCAGCCTTCTTAGCTCAGCTGAGTGAGTTGACTAATTAAATATAATAGCTGATCAGCAGACATGGACTTTCGGGGGTCTACTTTACTTATTTTGTAGGGTCGTGCACAGCTATTCTAGACATTTCTCAGTATTTTTCTTTCTGAAACAATGGAAGTACTACTGCTGGGGAAAAGAGAGGTTTTTCTAAGCATATCAGAGTAAAACATTTAGCAGTAACCTTCTGGAAGATTCAGAAGGTTTATGTGAATTTTGAAGGGGCTCCTATCTTAAGTTCTGTGACTGCTCTCTGTAATGTGGTGACTTGGGAAATGGTAAAAGCCCTACAGAGGGAGGAGATGACTTTTCTCCTTTCAGTTTTGGAGTAGTCTGTGAATTTTTTTAATTGTTTTTAGTGCTTCTGTACTGCAAAATAATGCAGGGGAGCATGTTCTACAGTGTTTATGGTTATAGGAAAGTTTATGCCTTTCTGTCAGCTTATATACACTCCCCCAAGCCTGCATTTTAGGAATACTGTACTGAAAGAGACAGTTTTTTGAAGATTTTATCATTGGGAAAATAAATTCTAAACTTTTGTATTCTGTCCCAATTCCAATATTTTACCTGTATTTCTTGATCCAGTGAAAGATGTCCCTGCCTATGGCAGGAGCTTTGAACTAGGTGATCTTCAAAGGTCCTCTAGCGACCCAAAGCAACCTGTGAGTTGATGATCTACCCTTCCTTCCTTCCTTCCTTCCTTCCTTCCTTCCTTCCTTCCTTCCTTCCTTCCTTCCTTCCTTCCTTCCTTCCTTCCTTCCTTCCTTCCTTCCTTCCTTCCTTCCTTCCTTCCTTCCTTCCTTCCTTCCCCATAACAAGAGTTTTAGGAAATATATTTTTCCTGCTCTTTTGGAGTCAGTTACCAGTTTTGCAGAGTTGTTATCTGGTGAGAACATACTTCATTGATAGCATATAAGCTAAAGAAGTAGCCAGATGTTTGATAGCCATTATCTGCACTTAATAGCAGTTTAATATTACCTTCCCAATTCATTCCCACAGGTGATAGAGATCCTGTGACATGATAGTTAGCTTCCAGATGTAGATCATGGACATCTTAGGTGCCAATGGTTTTTTTTTTTAACTGAAGCACTTGTAATATGCTTTGACAAGGGTCGGTCTCTATTCCCAGGCAACCAGTAACAGAACAAGGGGACACAGCCTCAAATTGTGCACAGGGAGGTCTAGGCTGGATGTTAGGAGGAAGTTCTTGACAGAGAGAGTGATTGGCATTGGAATGGGCTGCCCAGGGAGGTGGTGGAGTCACTGTTCCTGGAGGTGTTCAAGAAAAGCCTGGACGAGGCACTTAGTGCCATGGTCTAGTTTATTGGCTAGGGCTGAGTGCTAGGTTGGACTGGACGGCCTTGAAGGGCTCTTCCAACCTGGTTGATTCTATGATTCTATGACAAACTAAAAAGGAAATATTTTGACTTTTCAGTTTTGCCCTGCTTTTAACTCGGCTAGTAGCTGACAGAGGGGTTTCTCCTTACCCTCCTCCCACCCCTTCTCCTCTGGGTGAGCAAGAAGAAAATAGAGATGTTAGTTGAGGTATGGACAATCCTCTGTTGCAGGGATATCAGATTATGCAAAAGAAAACAGGAATACTGGCATATGCAGCAGCAGGAGAAGACAAAACCCAAACTGCCCACACCTGTGAAACTGAAGGACCAGGAAAGGGGACACACCCCTGCCCAGAAGCTGGGGCGGGGGGAACCACTACACACAAAACGAGGAACAGGAAACTTTGCAACCTATAGAACATACTCCAAATCTAATAAGCCTTGGTTGACCCCCTTCATGTCACGGAATGAGCATGATGTTAGCATGGTGTAGAATAACACTCCAGCTTCCAGTGTACCACTTTGAGGGCTGGGGTGGTTAGTGCTGTCCCCTGTCCCTCATCCCTTCTAGTGCAGACAGTCAACTTAAACCAATACAAGTTACTTAGTGAAACAACCTCATCCCACTCTCACTAACTGATTAGTAGGTCTTCCAACCAGTGAGTTCCCAGAATCTATGACTGTCTGCAGATGATCTTCTTTGAAGTTTTAGGAAAAGTGACTGAGTGATAGATGAAATATACTCTCTTGCTTGGATTGGTGGCTTCTTCCATACAAAGACATTCACAAATAATTCAATATTAGACTAAACAACTAATCCATCAAACTTCTGCTCATCAATCTACATGAGGGTTGTCAGTGTCTTCGCTATGAAGGTGCTATCGGTGTTGACACAAAGGAAACAGGGAAGTCCTTTCTGAAATACAAGTTTTGTCAGTGGAGCTGGATGTGCATGGTAAGTACCCAGCAGTGGTAACACTCAGAGGACTGTTGTATTCTTTCTGCAGTGCTACTGAAGTCATCAGAAAAAAGTTAGCAATAGGGAGAATGATAATGAAACACCCAACAGTGTTAGTGGTCTACTGGGCAGCGCGCTTCCCTTGTCATCTTCACTGTGTAACACTAGTACTGATTGTCAGTTACAAGAAGATAGTGTAACAAATGTAAGCATATTCATAATTTTCTAAATATCTGCTAATTGTAGCATCCATCTCCAAGCATATTCCATGGCATATGTGCCTTACGGAAATAAACAGAGTCGTAGCTTAATGGGACTACACTGACAGGCACACAGAGTCAATACTTGGGAGTGTGAAGCTATTTCCTTACTTGCCATCCAATCAAGAAAATTTGGTGCTTGCTGTGTAGTCTCAGTTGTATGGTCCAGTCTGTGCTGAGATGGCTCTGGTAATGCATCTGCCTCTGCTTTTTGGGAAATGGCTCTACAATTCTCTAAGATGTTTAAAGTTTTCTTACAACAGTTGCTTTCCTCTTATTGGCACTCCAGTTGTTTACATCAGCAGAGCTAAAAGATGTCCTTCTGAACTTGGCAAGTGCAAAAAAGCAGCTTTGTTCCAAATTGTGAGGAGAAATATATGCATTGCTTAACCGAAATCTCTTTGCTCAAGGAAGAAATTGGCAGTTTGGAACTCTCAGGTCACTTCTAGTCCAATTTAATAATTCAGAGGGTTGGTTATACAACTGACTTCTAAACAAGTGGATGTGTAAGAGTCCCAGTATAATATTCTGATGAACAAGAACAGATCATTTTAAACAAAATGAGACAGATGCTAAAGATAAAAATGTTTGAAAGATAATTTGCTGGGATTGTGGAGGAGAGAAAGTTTAATTAATTTGATCCAATTAGTATTAAAAACGAACATAAGGATATTTTCCACAGCTGTTATTAAAATGGTAGAATAATCAGAAAAGGGAAAGCTTAGGGAGAGTAAATAAAATGGAAAATGTATCCTATACTTCTGGGGGTCCATTTTCAAAGACAGTTAGCTATTTCTCACAGAAAATTCTGAAAAACACCTTTGTTAACTTCAGAAAATCTTCCTGTCTCATGGTTTCAGGTGAAGGTCAACTTTGCAGTCCTGAAGCTTACACACACACACACACACAGAATGATCCTTGTGCTGCAGGAAGGTTATTTTTATAAGCTGAACTGCTCTCTCATATTTGGCTGATCACAAGAGATGCTGTGCTGAGCTCCACAGCCTCCCTTGCAAAGTGTCTAGTATCTGCAACTGCCTTTTTTTTTTTTCTGACAGAAAAGCACAGTGGGAAGTGTGGATTTAGTACTCACTGAGACTAATGAAAACCCTCCTGCTGATATCTGGACTAAGGATGAGGCCTTAAATTAGTTCAGTGTATTAAAAATGAACCCACATTAGTAGGCAGATATGGTAAATTTCATGCCATATCAGTGGAGATAAACAAAATCAAGTCTTTTTAATCTCATCAGCTTCCTTTTCTGAGGAGTACACATTTTCCAGCTTCACTGCAGCGAGGCTGATCTGCTGTATTCGGTGTATTACACACACCAGTGGATTCACATATTTGACTATTAAGGCCACAGTGTCCAAACCTGGCTGAATGCAGTGAAACAGGCTACCACTGTTCTCCTCAGAACAAGATCTGTTGCTGCAGTGATCAGTAGAGCATCTTGTTGCAGTGAATCCCTAATAAATACCGTGAGTCCAGCATAACCTCAGATAATAAATATTGGCCACTGAATGCCTTCAGAGGAAATGACAGGCCTGAGAGGCTGTTTTAATTATGAGATCTCTGTCAGTGGCCAGGGGAAAGAGTATGATCAGAGATGGGCAGAATAGATATTTGGTGAGTTCTGAGCATGGGTATGGCAGTGCGTATGGATGCAGCATGTCCCTGGGCTGTGTGACTGGCATAGGCATGACTCAGGACAGAGGCAGGAATGTTGTGGGTAGATTTCACATTTGCCTAACCAGAGGTTATGTGATGGGAGGCAGGGGCTGCCCTACATTGTAGTTTGTCAAGCTAAGTAGGAAATAACTTGAAGCCTCCGATGTTTGCAAATGTTAACCTTTCCTTCTGAGGTGGGCTAACTCCAGAGACTACAGTCTAACAGCCTTAAGTGAGCAGTGGCGAAGTGCTCCTGCCTGCTTCAGCCATGTTAGCATTTCTGTGCAGCAGCCTGCATGACACAGCTTTATCCTATCTCCCTCCTGCCTTGTGAGATAAGAGAGATTTGCATTCAAGCTGATAAAGCTCTGCTTTCAGTGTTTCTGCTGCTATAGTTAGTCTCTTTTAAAATGGTCCTTTCCCGAATTATTGTCATTTGGAAATCATTAGATTATATTATTAGTAAGTGCTAATGTATATTTGGATTTGAATATTGAGTGCATTTGTCATTCCATTGGCTGTTTCTGAAGATACAGCTATTTATTACAGCTCTTTCTTTAAAAGTATGTGTGTCTTTGTAGTCATCTCGTACACATTTAAAAAGTGAATGACACCCTAATAGTAAACACATGTGGCACTTTGTGCAGAAATTATTGGGATATAGCAAAGGCTCTTATTACATGACCCATTCAAAAATCTTCTTACATTTACAAAATGGATCCTTTATGAAATGTGAGGACATTGTTAATACCTACTGAAATACTGCTGAATGCTCAGCATCATAATCCAGTATGAAGCTACTGGACATTTCAGAGAGACTGAAATTTCTCCAGGCTTAGTGCTTTTGAAAAGTGGGGGGGGGGGGGAAGGAGGAAAAAAAAGAAAAAAAGCCCAAAACATAAAAAACAGACCCATTACAGTTTTCCTGAGTGATTGGTGATAGTAAACTAGATGATCAGGGTACTAGAGCATAGCCTTGGCAACCCATGCTAGAAGGTAGCCCTGAGCAGTGTGTTGCTTGACATGTTTGCCAGAGATTGCTTCCAACCCAAATCATTCTATGGTTTTGGCCCTCAAATATGTTTATTTGCCCCTCGGACAAGTTTTACTGTGACCTCTGATTGAAGATTTTTCTTTGTGTTTAGGCACTGTAGTCATTAGGCCCTTTTTTTTTCTTGCTCAATATTGCTGATTTTCTACAGCTTAAGTAGAAGATAGATTACTTCTATATCCAGGTAAAATGAGCACCTTAAATGCAGATATTATTAATAAGAAACTTAATATGATTCTTTAAGTAGCTTAACTGTAGCAGAACTACATCTGCAAAGTTTCTAATTTGGATCTCAAGTCAGAGAGTCCTTCATGTTCTGTTGTATGCTGTAAAATAAAATGTTTTTCCATAGAGAAATGATTGTTCCCTCCTTCTTGTGACATTTTTCAATTTCATATTCACTTTGTCTGTATCATCCATGAGTTAGTAGACTTTTTTTTTTATATCACCCTCCAGCCATCTCACCTCTAAGCTGCACTCCCTCTCTCCAACAATCTTAGAGAGGTAGCATAACAAGTGTGCTCTGGTTGTTTTCTGTTCTTTCCTAACATTTCCTGACCTTGTGGTCATGTTTTAGTCAATGTGCAGCAATGAGATATATTTAGAGAACCATCTGCACCGTCTAGAAGGTGTCTTCTGAAATTACTTTCTTAAGGCTTAGGACTTGTCGTTGTTCACATGGTGTTAGAGTTATTTCATTTTACAGGTGCTCCTTTTGTTCTGAATGTCATCTGCCTTTTTTTTTTTTTATCACTATGCTGTGAGATTCCTCTGCTACTCTTTAACAGCTTTAAAATTTATTTTCATATCCTTAGTGATTATTGTTACTTTGCTTCTCAACTTCTTTTGAGGTCATTTATGTCTGTGTTGAACTTCACAGAGTCTGTGCATCTGTGCTTGCTGGGCTCTGCTGGGTACAGGGTGCCTTGTGGAGGAGGACTCAATTTAGGCTACCTAAAGTGTAAAGAAAGGTATTATTAAGTCCACAATCAAGAACAGCTTTTCTGATCCTTTTCTCTGCTTTGCCTGAACATCAACAAACTAAATTCTGTAGGTTCATGTTTGAAGTGAATATAAACATTGTAGTGTGCAAAAGTTTTGAATATTTGCTAACAGAAGAAGTGCAGTGGTTGTTGCGTGTTGCTCCTCGAGTGTCCTGAAACTTAGCTCTCCAGTCACAGGACTGCAGACTTTTAGCTTTGCTGGCTATGGACTTTAAACCATCTCCCCCATTATTGTCCAGTCCAAGTCTGGGCTTCACCTTCCTTCTTCCCCACATGCAGTTTCTAGTCACTGAGCTCAGGTGATCCAGCCGCAGCTGCACATCCTCGCTTTGGAGCTATGACAACTGGCCAGGTGGCACAGGCCCCTTCTTCAAAGCAAAGCACAATATAATCAGCAAGAAATGAAGGTTATTTTTTCTAACTCGAACTCCATAGCAACTGCTGAGGCAGTTTTGTCTTGTTCCACCAGAGCCTCCAAATTTGCCACATGTTTTCCTTCTACAAGCCTTCTGGATTATATCTGCAGTCTCCTCTTCAGAGCCAGCTTTTAACAGATCGCTTAGGCTTCTCTCAGGTAGATCAGAACTCTTATAGAGCAAAACCGAGGCCTTCTCTGTGGTTATAAATACAGTGTAGCAGACTTAAGAGAACTCTCTTTCTGAAGACCATTGTTGTGTCTTCCCCTGGGGGTACACGTAGGTAATCCTGTACAGCTGCCTTTCATTTAACTCTGTTCGTTTTGGCAAAGGGTTCTCTGACACTCAACAGTGCAATCAGACCAGACACATTACTCCTAAAAGCACCAGAGATTTATAGTACACTTCTCTGGTTCACCTCACTGCATTGGGAAGTCACACTAGTCGGTTTTGTAAGCATATCTGCTGCTTCATTGATGTTACCATCACTGACTCCACCATTTTGACTGAGTTTTATGGCTTCACTTTTTGCTTTGTTGTCATAGCTCCTGGATCATGTGGATATGATCTCATTTATAAAAATTAAAATTTCCAAACCTTACAGGTCTGGAAAGAAACTGGAAAGTAAGAACACATTTCAATCTGTGAAGAGAAGCAAAGACTAGAAAGTTACCAGTACAAATTCATAACTTAGAATCAGAAAGACTGTAATAATGTGTTCCTTAGCTGGGTATTCAGCTTCATTTGCCTTTTCAGAAGACAATAAGTGAATATTTGGCAATGCAAAACTCTAGTATGGAAATTAATTTTGGTTTGGATTTATTTTTACAGTGCACTTCTGTCTTATTCAGGCAGCCCAAGATGAATTAAACGTAGGATTACTTTTGTTCATTTGCTTAGTGAGAGATGTATCTGAAGAGACTGGAAAGAGAAGTACCTCAAGAGGCTATAGAAAGAGGGCATTGAAATGTCTATTGATTGATAACCAGTCCAGAAAGTAATTGCATTGAATGCTTATAAAGCTCCTCAAAATATCACTCAAACAGAGGAACAAGACAATGATGATTAATATCTGGTTGTCCAGACTACTATTTTGCTGTGGCTTCTTCCATATTTTCTTGAGACATCTTGCCTCTATTGGCTTAGGTTAAGGCATTAAAAATGTTTCTGATGTGCAAGTTATTACTTCTGCTGAGTCTATTATTTGAAGGCTCCTTCTTATGACTTTTTTACCAGTCACTAAAGAAAAATACAGCCAGAAGAACATAGAGAAAAATAACTTAGTAATACAGCTCCAGAATACAAAACTGAATCTAAATGCTTGAATAAGCAGAATTAGGTGTTATGATCTCATTTTTTTCATCCATATGTGGATTTCTGTATAATAAATTGTCCATCAAACTATATTCAAACCCAATATTTTTGGAAAGCATAGTAAATATGGATTTAGCAAAAAAAAAAATTGTTCTAGCACTGCAATGTAATAAAATGCATAAATATGTGCACATTATGAAAGACATTTCATAACTTGGCATAAATAGAAATTTTGGACAAAGTTAATGTTTTCACAGCCATGTCAGGATTCCCCAGTCCATCTCTTAATTTTTATCTAAAAAATCAATTTTATAGACCATAAGAACATCCTTGCAGCATCCATTTCTAGTAGTACATGCACTGCGCTAGCAGCAAAAGCCAGCCTCTAGTCTTGCAGAGAACAGTATCAGAAATATTATTTGTTCTTGCAGAAGTGTTTCTATATATATTTCCCCTTGATGTTTAAATCTAAAATAGCCATTTATGGCATTGCACACTTCTTTCAGGAGATGCTTTTCCTGCAGAGAACTCTCTCCAGTGTTATAAAGCAATGATGGATTAACTATCTCCCATAGTGTTTCTGCAAGTAGCAGTCAATGTGGTTTCAAATATGGAGAACTGATATTATCCAGTCCTCAACTTCTTTTCAGTTTGGGAAGATTTTATTGTTGCTTTCTTATGAAGACTTGCATGAACAGGTTGAAAAGGAAAGGAATAGAAAGTCCGTGTGAATGCAGAAAAGGAATCACAGAAAGATCCAGGTTGAGAAAGACCCTCGGGATCACCAAGTCCAACCTCCAAGATCAACCAGACCAACCTACCAGCCAGCCCCATCCAGTCAACTAGACCAGGGCACTAAGTGCCTCATCCAGTCTCTTTCTGAACACTTCCAGGGACAGCGACTCCACCATCTCCCTGGGTAGCCCATTCCAATGTCAATCACTCTCTCTGCCAACTGAACTCCACCTGGGAAATGATGTACGAAACAGGAGTACTCATGGTTTAGTTTGTGATTAAAGTTCTTATATGCCATATCTGCCATAATTTCTCTAAATGGAGCTGTGCATCTCTCCTGCATTTCACATAGCAACTAGCTACTTTTTGAAATTTGGGATGAAGGAGGCTGTTTCTCTGCCATTTCTTCTTTCATTCTGTGCCATGCTTCTTATTTTTCTTGGTTTTTTATGGAAGTGAAGAGGAAGTGAAAGAATGAACATGGCCCTGTGCATGGCTACCACAAAAAAAATGTAATTCATTCTGCCAGAGTAGTTACCTCCCTAAAATATTTACAAAGATTAGATTTTAAAAGATCTAGTTACAAACCCATGAAAAGTTAGCACTCTTAATTCTGCCTATTGTGATGTGGAGTATTGATACCATGAACTTGCTCCAGATGCTGACTTTTTCTTCCTATGTTTTTCTTGACCTCTCTTGGAGTGTTTTGACAAACATTCATTAACAATCCACTGTGATCAAATACACAGATCTGTTCAGAAGAGAAGGAAAGTTTCACCTCGTGTGACACTGTTATGTTATTACAGTCTCAGTGCCCTCCCTTCTGAGTTACCCACTTTCATTAAAGAAAGTAACATTCAAATGGGTGAAGTGATGCAGAGTTTTAAACCACTGTTGTTTACTTATTTTTACCCATTCCATTCCAAAGTTTAGTGTGGAGGCACACTGTAAGTTATAAAAAGTCCCAAATGGATCTAAGGTCCCATTTATGAATCCCCGGGACAGTGTAGCAAGTCTGGATATGCTCTACATCTCCATCAGCAGTATCTCTGGTACCCACATGGATAAGCACCATGTAACAGCAATGAGCAGTTCTCAGCAAGATCCCAGAACAGGACCCTCAGCAGCAGCAAACCTGCCAGGACAGCAAACCAGTCAGTAAATGAGTCCCTGTGACTGCCTAACTATTACTAAGTTACATGACTGCAAATGTAAACTTCCCAAAGCTTTTTAAAAGCCATGAGGAGAGACATTTATTTAGTAGATGGCAGGAAGGGAAAGGAAGTTTGCTTAATCCATTCTAAATCTACCCTCCTCAAGCTTAAAGCCGTTCCCCCTTGTCCTATCACTACAAGCCCTGATGAAAGGTCCCTTTTTGACTTTCCTGTAGGTCTTCTGGAAGGCTGCTATAAGGTCTCTCTGGAGCCTTCTCTTCTCCAGGCTGAACAGCCCAGACTCTCACGGTCAGTCCCATAGGGTAGGCGCTTTGGCCCTCTGATCATCTTTGTGGCCCTCCTGTAGACCCACTCCAACAGTTAAATGTCCTTCTTATGCTGGGAGCTTCAGAACTTGGCACAGTGCCTCACATGGGGTCTCACAAGAGCAGAGGGGTAGAATCACCTCCCTCATCCTGCTGGTCACACCTGTTTTAACAGCCCAGGGCATGGTTGGCCTCTGGGCTGCAAGCACACATTTCCAGCTCATGTTGAGTTTTTCATCAACTCACAGCCCCAAGATCTCCTCAAAACTGCTCTTGTGCCACTCTTTGCCCAGCCTATATTTGTGCTTGGGATTGCCCCAAGCCAGGTGTATGATCTTGGGCTTGGCCTTGGCCTTGGCCTTAGCCTTGTTGAATTTCAGTTTCTAATAAGAGCTTAACAGATCATTGCTAGCTTTTAGATGAGGGCTGAACCCAGATGAAACCCTTCTTCCTTTCACGTAGACTATTTCATACTGGTCCAACAACACTTCAGTGAAAATCAGCTCTTCCATTCCCTAGGTGTTGTTCCATCCTAAAAGCAAGGCCATGATGAAAATGTAAAATTTTCTCCATCCATGTTGCTCTTCTCAAGTGGCAGAATTCCAAGGAAAACTATAATGTTTTACCTCACTATGCAGGCTGAGGAAAAGAGGGACTGATTTTAAATGTCCTGGTAACAAGTACTTAAAAGCAAATCTGAAGGCTGATTTGAAGGTTCTGATTCAATTTAATTCAGTGACAATTCCAGGGAGGCTGGAGTAGATGATCTCTAAGGTTCCTTCCAGCCTAAGCCATTCTATGATTCACTTTCCCAAGACAAACTTGATGGGAATGCCAATTGGCTTGCAGGAGTTGCTGATAAAAACCTAGAAATCACTGATAAGATACAAGATATATAGCTTCACATTTTTCATTCTTTACATCTCAGGAATTTTCAGTTGTGTCTGCCTGTGCAAGATGAAATATCTGTCTCATTAAAAAAATTATGAAGAGATATCATAGAGCCCAATTTCACTTCTGTTCCTCTCACTCCCAGTCCAAAAAGCAGATGAAAAAATGAGATAAAATATTCATATCAAATACCATAGATGACCCAAAAAAAAAAAAAAAGAATTTATGAAGAGGACTGATGACCTTAATGCGCAACCACACACAGCTAAGGCAATTTGCAAACCCAGAACAAGGTAATAGAAGCATCAGCTGAGTGCCATTTAAAGTAAAATGGCCTGGTGTTGCATCACTCACTATGGTGCCATTTGCTATGGATTTTGTTTTTCCAGCCTTTAAATAGCTCACATATTCTGTTTGAGTTATCTAAGGTTCTTGTCTTACCTTTTCTTTCATTGAGAACTTTTAATTTAGATCATTTAGTATAGCTTTTATGGGAGGAGAAAAAAAAGATACAAAATCCCAGATACTAGGGAATACAATGCTTTGTTGCTGCAGGCTAGTGCTTGCTGTGTGATCTTTTCTGAAATTAGTATCATAATTATTATTTGCAGTATCATGCCCTGTGCAACAAATGAATGTTGTGTGAGTAACAGGCACTGTGTTCTTTTTCAACTGACGTGAACACAACAGAAGAGTAATTAGTATAAGCAGGGAAAAAATACTCAGATCTAAGGCTGCAGCATTATGGAGTTTTGGGGATTTGTTTTCTTTTTCTTTCTGAATCGCTGTATCAGATGCAGATTCTCACACAGCTACCTAGCCTATGCAGGGCCCAACTGTAGGCTGGACAAAATTTTGCCTATGGTCATAATAGAAAAGATTAATTGCTTAATGTCAAGTCTGTGTAAATCTTTAACTCTTTGCTAAATCAATAGTTTTGCTGTTTAGAGATTTAGTCTGCTTAACAAGAGAGAGAAACTGGTAAAGAGACATTATTATTATGTTATCCCCTGCACCAAAGATGGCACATGGGAAGAGGAGTGCTAAGCACCCTCTTGCTTCCTCTAATGTCTTCCTCAGAAGCAATTTCTTTCACTTTTCTTTATTTCCCCTACTGCCTTTCCTTACCCCTGTGCTATTATCATTTTCTATTGTTCTGTTTTTCTCTTCCAGCAGCCATCCATGGGCTTTAATTGGTAGCAGGACCTACTGTGCTGGGCACAATGCAAACACAGGTGAAGAGCAATAACAAATTAGTTCTGGCACTCAACATCTTCCAGGATGTAGAGCTACCTGTTTTCTATTTCTTTTCATGACTTCATTCATTTCTTTGAGATAGAAGTGATAGGCTATTAAAGGTGTGTGAGATGAGCTCAGCTTCATATCATCTACAAGAGATCTTGGAAAGTTCTAATATGCTGCTGGAACTCTCCTATGAACACAAGAGCAGAAGTAGCCTTTTTAAGCAGCCTTCATTTTACAGGAAATGATCATCATAATAAATCACCTTCTGCATCATCTTTCATAGAACTTCCCTTTTTTAGATTGTCTTCCTCGTTTTTATTTCTGTCTGATATGGGTGTAAACTTTCAAAGTATGGTTTGCATGACTCTGTAGGGTGCTCTGTGAGGTGCTTTGTTTAAGTCACATCAGAGACTTGCTAGTCATAAAGTTGGTGGCATCATCCATGGTTAAAAAGAGCTAGCTTGAGAAGTTTCACAGCAGTCAAAGGGTAAAAGAGTTTTAAATAGATTTTGCTGCAGCATGTTTGAAAACTTTCTATTCAGGCATTAGTAAATCTGTGTGGGAAAAGGTGTGGCTAAATTTCTTCAATCTCACACAGTTTACAGTTATCTCAGACATAAAGCAGCACAAGGGCCTGATTGAGCCATTAGTCAAGAAAGCAAATAAAATAAAATTATTAAAGTTACTTCTGCTCGTGTCTGATGCTCCAGTTGAGAAGAGATTCTCTTTGTGGCTGGTTCTGGATCACTCTGCAGCAAAGAATCAGGGCCTACACACATACCCATAATGACACTTTCTGGCCTTTGTAATACCATTGACCTGGCAGCCAAGGAAAATTTCCTGAAGGTGCTCTGGTCAAGTCTCTTACACAGCAGGCATATTTTGAGACTATTTCCTGCTGATTGAGCTCAGCACATCTGGAACATGTGCCAAAACTCCTGACTGAATGTGGCGTGAGGCAGCTGCACCTTTGGCCAGGAATGGCCGGGATTCCTCTCAGGCAGGGGTCACAGCAGAAGCCGATAAGAGTGGGCTTAATTAAAACGACCTTTTGGTTCCCTTTTCTTGCCCCTTCTACCTGAATGAACTTCTTACCACAAGACACTGTTACACTAAGACATCTGCTCACCCACACAAATTCATCCCATGGGCAGGGCTGCCAGCTTCTGCAGAGTTTCTTGCTCTCCCTCCTCACCTGTGTGTGAAATAGAGATGTTGATTACTTCATATTTGCTTTTGTTCCAAATAATACACCTGAAGTAACTTGTACAAAATGTCATGCAGAACCAAAGAAATGTGGACCATCATAGAGCTGAGACACAAGAAGTGGAAAAAGTGAAGGGGTAGAGACAAAGATGATACAGGAATAATACTGATGTGTTAATCAGCAAAAGCAGGTATGGGCAGAAAGTGACAATCCTCCAATCTTGCCTAAGGGAAGATCTTCTTGAAGCCATACTTTCATGCTGCTGTATGACCAGCTCATGCTTGTCTCACTCTGAGGTTAGAGACATTTCACTCTGAGCTATTAAGTAGAATCTTTTAAGAAATGTTAGTATTTTATCTCATGTGTTTCCTTGATAGCTACTAAAGTTCTTGTAATAGAGCTAATGTTTAGGTACAAAATGCTGACTTTCTCCCCCTTCTAATGCTGCACAATGCAATGACTTGCCCAGTTTGCTTAGTACAGCAAACTACTTTCCAGTAGTAGGGAGAGATAAGCAGATGACAGTGGCCAAAGACCTTCCAGGATAAACAGTAGCTTTAAAATAAAACATTGTGAGAGATGTATGTTAGGATTCTTTAAAAGTATATATCACCCATAATTGCTTTATCAGATTCATCAACCATGTCATGAAGGCCAGTGATGTGAGAGAAAGAAAAATATCTTTGTAAGTGCCATTGTATTTCACAAGAGGTATCAATACTCAACACTTTTGTTACAAGGTGTATAGTAAAGTCCATAACAAACTAGAACTTACCTACAAAGCTCAAAAAGAAAGGTGGTCAAAAAGAGAAGAATTTAGTCAGCTTTACATCCTTCCTCAGTCATAAACAACTTAGGATAAATTCAGTTCTTTATTTTAGGGACAAGGAGTGTGAGAATGTTTGAAAGCAAATTCATCCTAGTACTGTCTGCTCGACTGATTAATTTCAGATTAATTCACATTAATTTCACTAAACATAGTGAATGAGTGGGAGAAGAGATTAAGACAGATGTAACTAATCTGAATGTCTAGAGATAATAACCTTTTCCTTGTTAGAGGAGTGTGCTTTACCCAGTCCTGCCCAAGTGATGGGTCTACATCCATTACAATTTATTGTTATTGTTATTATACTTTGATGTGTTGGAAATGTACAGGGCACCTTACACTATTAAATCTGTAAGTTGCTGCTACTTTCAAATTGAACTGCGAAACACAAAGCAAAGATATCAGTGATATAAAAATTATATGATGCTTTCTATAATCATTTATATGGAAGAATAAAAAAATCTTCTTAGAAAGTATTCTAGCCTCTGACAATGAGCATTCCTAGCAAGAGGAAAGAACTTGCATTAATCAAACAAAAGAGATAATTCTGATGATGTACTATCTTAGCATTCTAACTTGGTTATTTTTTACATGAGAGAAGGGAAAGAGGATTTTGAAAATGGAAGCAAGAATGCAGTTCATAACTCATGAACTGGTTAATACAGCTTTTAGATGTTTTCAGTGAGGTGGTACCCTTGGAGATAAGGGCCCTGTTTTCCTTCCTTCCCTCACATCTGTAGGAATTGGTTTTCCCTAACATCTGAGACCTTTCCTTGTATAATGGCCACACATCCATCTGAGTGTGGTGCAGGCCCAGTAGAAGGATGTAAGGCAAAATTAACGGACAGGAGGCATTTATTCACCACTCTGAGATGGGAAATTCAAAATTAAATGCAGGATTTAAAACTTCAGTTTTCCCTTCTTTGGGATACCAATAATTTTAGCACTTACTCATTGACAAATTACCAAATTTAAGACCTGGGAAAATTAAATAGCTTTACCTGCATTCAGATATTTACAGCCATGAATATTCTACCAAAATAAGTGGGAACAGCCACTTCAGCATTACAATTATATGCAGTTACAGAAGATAAGTATGAAAATCATGTATGAATTAATTGATATAATTAAACAGTTGAAGAATTACACTAATCAAACACATAAAAAACAAAGAGTGTGTGAGCACACACATGCAGTCTGGACCAAGCTGTGCATACTTTGGTCCTACATTCAAGTCTCTGTGCCCACAAATGTTCACACAAGTGGTTTCAATAACGAGATCTAGCACAACTGATTGAATTTTGACTGTAAAAGAGTCACAAGGGACTGCTTATAAACTGTCTGGGGGAAAGCTCAATAATGAGCAGATCCAGGCAAACAGCATGCTGCTCTTAAGGAAACGAACAAATGCATCCAAGCTAAGGTACCCTTGTGGGTACCTTGCTTTCCATTGGCTCTGCTGGAGCTGGCCACAGATGTTACTTAGCTAAATTACTCCATGTTGTTTTTACAGTACATTATGAATAACTTTTATGGTTTCACAGACACCAGTATTTCTAAAACAATATAAAGGCTTTTAATATTTTCTTTCTCGTGTTCTTGTAGGCTTCCCTATTGTCTCCCCAATTGTAACTACAACAAAATTGCCATTGATTGCAATGTGAGCCTCAGTACAATCCTTCACCTGTGGCTTTTATTACTCAGGGTTTAATCTGTGCTCTTAGAAATAAATATGTTCATTTGCCCTTCACGTAATTAGCCTTACAGATTGCAAGTCATTTTGAACTTACTATAAGTAGATCCATTTAACAGTATGATTACCAAGCTGTTAAATCTGAAACACTAGAACCTGAAATTTTATAACATGCATGATTAATACCCTTGTCTACACTAGAAGAAAGGTAAGTGTTATTTCACACCAATATGACACCCAGACGTGCTGCAGGCTTCTGGTGTCATAACTCAGAATCACAAAATCACAGAATTAACCAGATTGGAAGAGACTCCTATGATCATCGAGTCCAACCTATCACATAACCATTCTAATTAGCTAAACCATAGCACTAAGTGCCTCATCCAGCTGCCTTTTAAACACCCCCAGGGATGGTGACTGTGCCACCTCCCTGGGCAGCCCACTCCAATGCCAATCACTCTTTCTGTGAAGAATTTTTGCCTAACATCCAGCCTAAACCTGTCCTGGTGCAGTTTGAGACTGTATCCTCTTGTTCTGTCGCTGATTGCCTCGGAGAAGTAACCAACCCCCACCTTGCAACAACCTCCTTTCAGGTAGAGAACAATAAGCTCTCCCTTTAGCATTCTATTCTCCAGGCTAAACAACACCAGCTCCCTCAGACACTGCTTGCAGGGAGTCACCAGGCCCTCACCAGCTTTGTTGCCCTTCTCTGGAAATGTTCTAGCACCTCAACACCTTTCTTAAATTGAGGAGCCCAGAACTGGACACAGTACTAAAGGTGTGGCCTGACCAGTGTTGAGTACAAGGGAAGAAGAACCTCCCTTGTCCTACTGGCCACACTGTTCCTGATCCAGGCAGGATCTCCTGGCCACCTGGGCACACCACTGGCTCATGTTCAGCTACTATCTACCAGTACCCCCAGGTCCCTTTCTTCCTGGCTGCTCTGCAGCCACTCTTTCCCCAGCCTGTAGTGCTGCTTGGGAGTGTTGTCATCAAAGTGTAAAACCCTGCACTTGGCCTTGTTAAATCTCATCCCATTGGCCTCTGCACACTCATCCAGCCTGTCCAGGTCCCTCCTCAGGGCTTTCCTAGCTTGGTGTCATCTGTAAATTTACTGATGGTGGACTCAATCCAGATCATCAGTGAAAATATTGAACAGGACTGGGCCCAGCATTGATCCCTCGGGGACACCACTCATGACTGGCCACCAACTGGATGTGGCACCGTTCAGCATCCCTCTCTGGGCCTGGCCATCCAGCCAGTTCCTAATCCATCACAGAGTGCCCCTGTCCAAGCCATGGGCTGCCAGCTTTGGCCAGGAGTTTGCTATGGCAGACAGTGTCAAAGGCTTTGCTGAAGTCCAGCTAGACTACATCCACAGCCTTCTCCTCATCCACCAGGCAGGTCACCCGGTCATAAAAAGAAATTAGGTTGGTCAAGCAGGACCTGCCCCTCCTAAATCCCTGCTGGCTGGGTCTGATGCCCTGGCCATCTTGTAGGTGCCCTATGATTGCACTCAGGATGATCTGCTCCATTATCTTGCATGGCAGTCAGGCCAGGCTCTATGAAGAGTGTATTATCTGACAGTTTGTTTGCAAAACCACAACAAATTAATGCTGTAGTCAATCACTTGCCATTTCACTGCCTGCTTCCCCAGTGAAGACATGTCAGGGGAGAGTTTTTTTGTTAGGCTTAGCCATCCATGCAAACATTTAGAAAACAGGATGTGATGGAGAGCTGTAGCAACTATACCAATTTGGAGGTGTTTCTGGCATCCCAATGTGATCACACCTGAGCTGTGTTTTCCGATTCTACTCAAGAGTCCCATGCACCAGGGATGCTCTCCTAGCCTGAAGGAAAACAAAAAAGGCCAGCTGCTAAATATAGCCCTTTCTCCTCTGCCAGCTGCACTTCAGTCCCAGACTCTCCCTTAACCTGAGATGACTGATATAGCAGAAGAAATGTCCTCAGCTCTGATTCTTATTCTGCAGGAATGGTGCAGATAAGCAAAGAAAGCAAACTTTATGAAGAGACTTGACTTGAACAAAATGATGATTCTGAACTTCTTTGTAAGTTTCTCTCTGATCCTAGCATGAAAAATGTGAAACAGGCTACATAAAATGGCTTGAGTGCCACTAACGTTTCTGGCCTATGGTCTGCCTCTGTCCTGTTTGTTTTGAGATGCTGAAAATCCTGTGCACACACACTAACATCTTGTTCAATGTACTGTAAGGAAAGGGTCGGTTTAATTACTGTTCAGAATATTGACTGTGACACTACATTGTGTATTTCCATATTTTTTATTTCTCAATACACTTCATAGAATCACAGAATGCTAGGGGTTGGAAGGGGTCTGCAGGGATCATCAAACCCAACCCACCTACAAAGCAGAACCACTTAGAGCAGGTCACATAGGAACATGCCTAGGCAAGTTCTGAAGATCTGTAAAGAATGAAACTCCACAACTTCTCTGGGCAACCTGTTCAAGTGCTCTGTCACCCTCACAGTAAAAAAGGTTTTCCTCATGTTGAAATGGAATTTCCTGTGATTGAGTTTACATCCATTGTATTTCATCCCATCACTGGTATTGCTGAAAAGAGACTGGATTCATCCTCCTGAAGATGAGACTTCAGATATTTGTAGATATTGATAAGGTGCCCTCTTAGCCTTCTCTTCTCCACATTAAACAGTCCCAGGTCTCTGAGTCTTTCCTCATAGGAGAGATGCTCCAGTTCCTTAATTATCCTCATAGCTCTCTGCTGAGGTCTTTCCAGTAGTTCCTTGTCCCTCTTGAACTTAGGAGCCAGGAACTGTACACAATATTCCAGATTCTAAACAGAGCTGAGTAGAGGGGGAAGACAACCTCCCTAGACCTGATAGACACACTCTTCTCAATGCACCCAACTACACTATTTGCCTTCTCGACCACCAGGGCACATTGCTGTCCCATGGATAACTTATCAACCAGGACTCCTAGCTCCTTCTCTATGGAGCTACTGTCCAGCATGTCAACCCCTGATCTGTAATAGTGCATGGTGTTACTCCTCCCTAGGTGCAGGGCTCTACACTTATCCTTATTGAACTTCATTAAGTTTGTCTTTGCACAACTGCCTGGGTCTCACTGAATGGCAGCACAGCCTTCCAGTGTGTCAGCCACTCCTCCCAGTTCTGTCAGGGTACGCTCTGTCTCTTCATCTAGGTCATTCATTAATATGTTGGACAACACTGCAGAGACTGTGTGGGGTGTGAAATGAATTTTTAGAAAAGATAGATGATGATGATGATTTTTAGGTTCATTAGGTGGCATATGGCTTTGAGGTGTAGGGAAAAGTTAAACTGAAGAAGTGTCTGCAATGATGCAGTAGAACAATTCCCATAGGGTGCATTGCAATAAAGAAATGTCAAAATGCTTTGTCCCTGTCTGTCATTATTCAGCAAAGCCAGTTGCTTTAATAATTTCTAGGTAGAGCTCATAAGGCTGGTACAGGGTTTTGCACTCATAATATAGAAAAGACCATGAAGGGCATTCTTTCTGCCATTGCTTTTACAAAGCCTTCCCAGTCTCAGTCACAGAGTCTTAAATTATAACCTAAAGAACCCAATAATTTAAATGATACTGATGCTTGCAAGTGATACCTGCTCAGAGTGTCTGCAAGTGTCAGCAGAGATGGGGTTTAGACCTAGATGTCTGCTGTCCAACTTGAAGCACCCTTAGTGTGAGAGGTCCTCTTCTGCATCAGCCTGAGATCTCTAACGTCTACCTATAGGCACAGGGAGAAGGTGGTGGTGTAAAAAGCTGCAAGTGGTCCCTCTTTGGCAAGCAGTACTTCTCTCTGATTACAGCAGAGTGGGAATCCCTTGTCTTTTTAATGCCACCTACTTCCTTTCAACTCCTAAAGAATTAATAGGGCATGACCATACTGGAAAAAAAAAAGTAATTCTCAAAAGCTCTGCTGACAGCAGTGTTAAAAATATAATGCAAATAGGCTGAACACAGAGAAGCAAAATGAATGAGGCAGACAGCTTAGTACTTTTATTTTTAACTAGTCATTCCTAGATGGTTATGTTACAAACAAGCCCAGGTTTCATCCTAGTGTGGGCAGATCCATGTAATCTTCTCTCAAGGCACTAGTTGCAGATCACTTCCATTTGAATGCAGACAGAGGCACATTTTATAGGGATAAACTGGCAGAACTCTGGCATTCTTCTTCTTCAGTGGCTGGGTTCTACACTCTTTACTTATCCTAGCAGTCTCAGTGATGGATCAGGGCTTTAAACATTTTGCTTCAACTGAAGGTTCATTGGGTACCTAAAAGACACATTAAATGATTAATGTATGCCCTTCTCATCCAGCCTTAAGGGTAGTGGTGCATGATGTCATCAAGGCCTCTTTAAGTGTATCTTATTAGCATGGGTTTGTAACATTAAGTATAGTTTTAACTTTGATGGACTTGCCCCATTAATATTTAGTAGAATTTTACAAGCACTTTATCACCTCATATACAGGAGGCTGACAGGGCTTTTTTACACCTGGGCTGACATTTTTAACTCACTGTTGCCCGTGGTTTTGTGTAACTCACTGCCCTTGTAAGCACAAGTACAAAGTCCTCAACTGTGAACAACAAGCAATGTGTCAACAGTTTCAGCAGGAGATTGGCATTTTTGTTGAACAGTTGCTTTCTTTCACTCCATAAAATACAAACTATTCAGCTTGGCAGATTTGGATTTGCAGTCACAAACAAAAGAGAAAGGATTAAAAAGGCTCAGGTGTGGTAGTAGGCAATGAGTTTAGATTAAAATGCAGGTGAGGGTGGCAGGAAGCCTTAGATTTCTTCCACTTTATATAATATATTTTTTCATTCTTTGCTGAAGGGTTCAAGGCAAGAAGGGGACATCAAAAAGCTGTTGGTCTTTTGGTTGGGTTTGTTGTTTTTTTTCTTTCCTTATAGTAAATTTTAACAATAAGAATCTGGAACATACCACGGAGCAATATGTTGCTTCAGAAAATCCTGTTCTGGAAATGGTGTCTGAGAAGAAGACCCACCTCAGACTGCCACCTGGGGTTATGAAGAGAGAATGGGAGGGTTAGATAATTTCTAAGATGAGGCACAAAACAATTTCACCTTTTAACCTTCCTTCCCCTGCCTCCCTTGGTGTTCCTTGGGGTAGGATCCATCTGTTTGACTCTCTCTGAGTTAGATATTGAATTTCAGTTAGTCAAGGGAGAAACAGGGGTACAGGCATCCTCTACCAGTATGTTATATCTCCACAGCCAGCATCTCAGTCACAATGGAGTAAATCATCCCTAGGTACTGCCTTTCCTATCAAGTGACCCCAACAGGCATTTTGGCAGCTAGTATAGTTACGCAACTAATGTGTAAGTGTCTGGAAAGAGGTAAGATAAATCCTGGCAGAGGAAGTTTTCTATTACCAAATCAGAGCCGGAACTGGTACTATAATACATTATGGCTTTTCAGCTAAGCTTATAACACTTTGAATCTCAGTCTGATAATTAATCATGGTAAAAACGAAGTCAGATTTTAAGAGGAGAGTGGAAGATGCAGCATTTCTTTACCAGAAGGAGCCTGATATCATCTTGTGTGACCACAAACCCAAGCCAAGATCTGTATCAGTTCTGGTGGTTTGGCAGAGGAGAGTGTGCAGAGGTTGCAGAGGCCTGTTTTTCACTCTTCCACTAAAGAAGCTAGTGTGGCTGAATCAACAGGAGATGGTTACAGCTTTCTCCTGGCATAGGGACAAAGCAAATTACCTTTCCTCAAGCAAACAAGAAAGAAAGAAAAGAAATTTAGGATTAGCTCCAAGAAAATAGTCACCACCCCTCCCACACAATTGCCACGGAATAAAAAGTGCTGGTCTGTAGGATGCCAGGGTTCAGGTACAATCAGTAAGCTAAAATGAAAAAGACCCAGTAGGTTAGCACATATTCTGAGTGAACTGTAATGTCCTATTTCTCAAAAGAGTAATTTTTGTATTTTGGGTTTTGATGTATTTTTGAAGTTCAAGGCATTATGAAAGAACATTAATTGAATCCAGAATACGCGGTCTCTGCAGGATGATATATGAGTCATGTTTATTTCCAGCTAAGAGAAGCTCGATCTCACTACAACCAAAGATCAGATGGTCTCAAATGTAGTGAGGGAATATAATCTTATTCTAAGATTTTTGGGCAGTTCAGATTAAAATTGTTTTACTATGTAATATTTAAAACACTTCAAAAGGCCATGAGAAGTATTTGTGCCTGTTAGTTTCCTTTATTCTGATTTCAAAAGAGATTGAACTCTAGGCAAAATGAATCTAGCAAGGTTTATGTTGGCCTGTTCAAATACTTCAGCCCACGTTTATGCATTGTGTTGTAATAACCAGTGACTCAGCTAAGATTTAGCAGAACAATTCTTTCCTTCATATTTATTGCAATTTGACAATTACAGGCCATCAGCTATTGACTGCTCATGTGTGACAGGCTGAATGTTTAGTGGCAGACAATATCTTCAAATAGTAAAACATGATGACATCAACATTACTGTGACACAGTTAACTGAGCTGAGCACTTGAGCATTGCAGGCTAGAAGCAAAGGCAGAGTTTTCATTAGAGCAAGGGCAATTGTAGCTAATAATCTTTCATAGAGGTTTAAGTGTTATTAACTGGATCCTAGGGTTTGGGTTATAAAGATCTAGCATTACCATTCTGAGATATTACTTTTTAAGCTGAGAAGCTAAGCTCAGTGCTTTGGGTACATTCTTTGCTGTGCTGTGTATATATCTCACTATAAAACCAGTATAAATTATGTTGTTGTAGTAGTGGTACTAAGGGACTGGTTGGAGTATGGGACCTGTACACTGTCCTCCACCACCTCTGGTGGTAAATCTGTAAAGGAATATCACACTGCCCATGCTCTGGCAGTACAACAGAGGGGAAGTTCCTTATAGTTTGTGCTAGTTTGAGCCTAGCTAGAATGTTTTGGTGAGAAGGATTAGATCACAGGCTGTGAAAGAGAAAACTGTGGTGACGTCTACTTCACTCATAGGCTTGCTGAGATGTATAAGAACAAGAATCTAAACATAGATAAGGCACTTCTGCTGGGGAGATCTGAGCTGCATTTCTCTCTCATCTCTCTGCCATCTCTCTGATTAATCCACTTTGCTTCCTAACCCCCTGGCCAAACCTCCATTCTTCCTTGGGACTGAGGTAAGGTTGAGAGGGGTGGGAGATGGTGGAAGGGTGGTTGGGAGCCCCTCCTGGGGACTCAGGTATCTGGGAGGGGAGTTGTGTTTCTGTATTACCTTTTACCTTGTATATTTCTGTCTATAACTGTATCTACTGTAAATATCTGCTTGTATATTGTGCCAGCTGTAAATATAAGCTTCATTCAAATTTCCAGAGCTGTCTGAGTCTAGTCGATTTCCAAAGTGGGGGGGAGGGTGTTGGGTAACACCCAAACCATCACATAGCTCTAATGATTTCTCTCCTGTTCTCTTGACAAGCTCTGAGGAATATGCTGAAAAGAAGAGGGCTTTTGTCCTTCCCAAGAATCAATCCTGTATTCAAGCAGGATCATTTGAATTCTTGCTCAAGAAGTAAAGAAATAGTAGCTAGTAGTAGTTAGTGCTTTTCCTCTGTGTGTGCAGCACTGCCTGGGTACGAGTAGGTTATATTTTATTTGTTTGGGGTTTTTCTAATATACATAGTAAGTTCTTCTAAATCCCCTAGTCCTGCCTTATTTCATAGGCCAGACTGGTTCATTTTTTCCCTGCTGCATTATTGCAAATCATGTCCAAATGGATTGTTTTGGCTTTTGAATGTCATCACACTCAAAGTGTTCAAATCTAACTCCTTTTTTTTTTTTTTTTTTTTTTTTTTACAATTTATTTAACCATTTTGCATGGATATACAGAATCTCAAAGGCAAGTTTTCAGTTTCCAGTGGAAGAGAAGATTATAATATCCTATATTCACAGCATTAATACAGTAATACTACAAGTAGCTTTCAGTAATGTAGGTGAGGTTCTGGAAGCAGGCAACCCTAGAAGCATAGAGGTCCATGTGTCTCAATTTGGTTGATTCTGGCTTAGAAATATCTACTGTGTCTCAATGTTGTTCTGCAACTTGTACAGACACTTCCTTTGACATCTCAACTCCATGATGGACTTCTGTTTCACTATTGGATACAGTTAGTCTACGTTTCCTTGTGGCTTTAGAATTTAGTTCTGTACTTAGAAGTTAGAGATTAATCAAAAAAAGGTTGCCATCTTAATACAAGATACAGGACGTGTTAACAAAACAGTTAATAGGATATTAGACAAGTTAGAGTAGAGTTTTGGTGGTTTGGTTTGTGTTTTTCTTCTCAGTTGAATTTTGAAAGTCACAGGGTAAGAAGCTGTATATTTATTTCTTTAACAGGCTGGTTTTAAAAGAATTACAGGGGGAAGGAGTGTTAAAAATAATTCATTTAGAACTAGACATCTGACATGTTATTCCTGGAGTTTCAGACCTGAAACCAAGTGCCACAAGTCCAGACAGGACAATTTCACATATGAATTCAAAATATCATTATTTTCTCTCTGAATTACAGCTCTATATTTTGGCAGATTAACAGGAAATATATAACCAAAATTAATCTCAAACTATTAAAATGTGATTCTGAACTTTTACATGCAGTAAATTATTAGGTTTCACATTTTAATCTGGCTTGCATTTTGGTGAAAGTTTGGAATCTTTTGCAATTTGCTAGATGTCAAGGGATTTGGGACAATAAAGATGCAAGTAATCTTTTGGACTCTTCATCTCCCTTTTCATGACAATTGATAAATTTATTCTATTTTTATTTATATTACATGAAGGAATTTGATCACCCAGTTTGTTTTCAACCAGTGTAGGAGCATTAATCAGAGCTACTCTGAACTTGCAGCAGTGGCAAGTGATCTATTCATAACAAGCCAGTGAGCATCAGCGTATTTCTCCATGGCAGCACATGTATGGGTGTTTTGGCAAGACTGAGGCTTGCATGGGTCTGATTCTCTGAAATATGCTATTCTAGGCATGGAAAAAATTTGAAACAGATTCTGAACTTTTAACTCAGCACATGCAAAAAGGACAGGAAAGAAAACAACTTTCCCTGCTTCCCTATTGAAATATCTTTAGCCTGTGTTGTGGAGGGTGTTTTTGAGACATCGATCACTCTTCCTATCTCATTTGTCAGACTGCTAGTGCAGAGTATAAGAAGTGTACCATTTCATACTCTTTTATATTGCTTTATACTATTTAATAGAAAATGACACTATTTTCTACCCACAGTCCATATGCTACTGTTTATGTTCTCAGATTTAAAGGCTTCCTGGCCTCTTAGGGAGGAGTTAACTTGGTTTCAAAATACTGGATTAGTGTTTGATTTCCTCTAGTGCAGCCCATCATGCAGCTCCTCCCATGTGCATTTCAATATTTTCTTCTCATCTATGTTTCCTTCGAAAAACTCTGTCAGAATTATTGTGCCTACTAGAAGAGGAGGCTCAGGGGTGACCTCGTTGCTGTCTACAACTACCTGAAGGAACATTGTAGCCAGGTGGGTGTTGGTCTCTTCTCCCAGGCAATCAGCAATAGAACAAGGGGATACAGTCTCAAGTTGTGCCGGGGGAAGTATAGGCTGGATGTTAGGAGGAAGTTCTTTACAGAGAGAGTGATTTGCCATTGGAATGGGCTGGCCAGGGAGGTGGTGGAGTCACTGTCTCTGGAGGTGTTCAAGAAAAGCCTGGATGAGGCACTTAGTGCCATGGTCTAGTTGACTGGATAGGGCTGGGTGCTAGGTTGGACTGGATGATCTTGGAGGTCTCTTCCAACCTGGTTGATTCTATGATTCTATACTACTTCACCATCTGTGATGTCTATGCAAAGCCCAGCAACAAGACCTATGCAAAAGACAAGCTAACACAGTGACTTCTGATGCTTACTGCAATATCTGCAATTAAAGCTAGTTAACATAACTTAAGGCTGAAAAAAAAGCTCCAAAACATCTTACAAGTATTAAAAAAACCCACCATAATTCAGTACTGAAATCCAATATCATGGTGGGTTTTAGGATAAAACATGTTGTGCAATGTTGATCATTTGTAATACATCAAGTGGCTCCTGGTGCCACGCACTAGCTGCTAGATTAAAATTCTTCCTGAATAAAGATCATAGTTATATACAGAATAGATGACCAGATTTACACATTGTGCTCAAAGTTTCTAATGTCCCTACAGCCTGCCTCAATGTTAGCTTCTGTCTCTGCCTTCAAATGTAGCAATACCCATCGTCAATTTAATGTCAGCTTCCCTTTCATACCTGAATAGCCCTGTGTGCTTGTGCCTTTTCTCTCTTTTCCTGCAGATCTATCTTTGGCCAACCTTGTTGATGTTCTTCATAACAGCCTTTTTTTAGACTAACAGAGTATGGTTACTTATAACTATGTGAATTTAGTTAGCCTGCCCACCCTCCCTTCCTTCCTTCCTTCCTTCCTTCCTTCCTTCCTTCCTTCCTTCCTTCCTTCCTTCCTTCCTTCCTTCCTTTCCTTTCCTTTCCTTTCCTTTCCTCTTCTCTTCTCTTCTCTTCTCTTCTCTTCTCTTCTCTTCTCTTCTCTTCTCTTCTCTTCTCTTCTCTTCTCTTCTCTTCTCTTCTCTTTTCTTTTCTTTTCTTTTCTTTTCTTTTCTTTTCTTTTCTTTTCTTTTCTTTTCTTTTCTTTTCTTTTCTTTTCTTTTCTTTTCTTTTCTTTTCTTTTCTTTTCTTTTCTTCTTTTCCTTCCTTTTCCTTCCTTCCTTCCTTCCTTCCTTCCTTCCTTCCTTCCTTCCTTCCTTCCTTCCTTCCTTCCTTCCTTCCTTCCTTCCTTCCTTCCTTCCTTCCTTCCTTCCTTCCTTCCTTCCTCTGTCTTTCACTCTCTCTTTCTCTCTTTCTTTTTTTCTCAGTGAGGTATCAATTTGTGTTCCCTGAAACGCAGTATGTTATGAAAAGAATAAGACAAGTCATAATGTGGAGTGAAAAAGGTGCTATACATTTCCTTGCTGGAGCCACCTGAAAAGATGGAGAGCATGATGAAGACTGGCAATATGTGGGTGATTTTTGTCTAACAGAAGGAATCCACCATGGGGAACAGGGCACCATGTTAAACTCTCCAAATAATAGGGCAGTGTATGTTTTTCTAATGTGGGAGCTCCATTAGGCATTTCCTTCTCTGAAGCAGCAGGTTCTATGCCAAGCACATAACAAGCAAACAAAGAAAGCATGAGTGTGCATGCAATGTTTCCACAAATTAATTTCTCTGTAGGACCAACTTGTATGGAGAAAAGTATGTAGTGCTATGTAGTAAATAGTCTCTTTCTGTTTACATGTGTAGACTTTGCCTAATGATATTCTTCAGTGTAACATTTGTGGTTGCTTTTCTTACTCAGATATCTATGCTTTGCTGTGTTTTCACCCACATGAAGTGATACATCATTGACCACAAGCTTTTTATTAGGTCTTTTACTACATGGATGCTTGTCACTTCATTAATAAACCCATCACAGTATCAGCTTTCAGGCAATACTCTGCCCACACAAAGTCTTCCCTTTAAACCATTATGTGCTTACTCGATTTATGGAAAGATTAATGCATAAATTAAGAAATTGCTGAGCTATTGAAAGGTGCCCTGTGAAAACCTTTCTCTTGTCTCTGAGGAACTATAAATCTGTGGGGAAGGTTTAGCCCTTATGAAGATTAATATTCTAATAAGAGCCTGCTGTCTATGTAATCACAATTGTTCTGCAGGAGATTTTCCTTTCTTTACATGTCTCTGCCTTACTGTCAAAGAATTTATTCAGGAATATTTCTTGTTGTCAGGTTTGGCTGGGGGAAATGAGACCCCTCTTGCATTGCTCTGCAGCAGTGATTCCAGGCTTTGCTCTGCTGTCCCCAAATATGCTCATGAGCACACATCTCAATGATGAAGCACGAACTTCTGTTTACATCTGTCATAGCTGAGATATGAGATTTCTCCTAACATTTGCAGTGTTTGTACAATCCATCCAGAATAAGCATGCTTATTAAGACACTGAAAAACAGTCTAGCTAGTCCCTAGACAGTTTGAAGCCTTAGGGAGACTATTTCTTCATTCAGATTGATTGTTTCAGGAGTTCAGTGGCAATGAAAAATTTTTGCATATCTTGCTTAACTTTGAAACCTCAGACTCTGACCAAAACTTGCATTTAATTTAAGGCTTTTATTCAGAAGTCAACCCTGGACATTGTCAGAGCTCTGTCTGGGTCATTGGCTCTCTGGGATGCCAGGAGTTCCCCTGGGATGCCAAGGCCTGTCCCACCACCCCAGTCAGGAGCAGAACAGTCAAGAGGCATGGGGCAGTCCCAGCCACAGGCACCAAGCACTTCCCTGGGGATGGACTAAGGCTGGTGAAAGGCATGGCCCTGTGGGTAGACCCAACTGGGGGACCCATGGCTGGGTATAGCAGGGTTGTAGGGAAGCTGGAGACCAGCTCCACTGCTCCTGTCGCTGACTTAACAGCCTCGTGGGGTCGAATGGTGAATGGGAAGACTAATGGGTTCCAGCTGCAGCAGGCAACATTTTGGATCATTAGGTAAACTAGTCCAAAAGACTGTTGTAACCCACCTATATGAAGTGAATAGACATGATCACAGCAGTGCCAGTTGCTTCTCAACTTCCATCAGAAGGAGCAATCTCTTTCTAATCATTGCAGTATGACTCAGTGTTCTGTATTTCATGTCCTTTAGAATCATTTTGAAGAGATTTTACTCCCACTGAAAATAGAATTATGGGATTTTTTCAGTGTTGTTATTCTCATGATTCTCCTTTGACACATGCTGATACTGTATGTGATATGACAACAGCTTTGTGATGAAAGAACTTAATATTAGCCCTAAAATTGCATTTCTTCAGCAGCTTACTGCACAGATCAGGAGCCATGTGAGAGCCACAGAGAGCAGACCTCTCAGCAGGAGGAAATTTTCATAGCTCCTATGGCTGGCAATGAACTCAAACTGAAAACTTGATTCTCAAGCCTTTTAAAAAATGGGGGGGGGGGGAGGAATCCATCAGTCCTCCTCCTCTGTAGAAACACTGATGTCCTGTTCATCTCTGCTGGTACTGACTTACTGTCTTTTACAAATACACTACCTGCCCATCTTATAGTTAAAGAAAGGTGCTGAAAGGCTTTCGGATTTGTCTAGAGCCAGCTGTTACAAATAAGGTATCTTTAATGAGTTTTCTTAATTTGGTTGTTGGTACTACAACTGGAGCTTTCTCTGCCTAGCACTTTACTAACAAGAGAGGGACAATGTTTTTACCTTACTTGCACAGCTGGGAAACCAAGGTGAAGATTAGTGAGGTCCTTAAAGCATCCAGAGCTGGGGAAAACCTGGTAGGAATTCTGTGACTGGGTTCAAACACCCATGGGTAAGAGAACAACACATCTTTCTTCCTAAACCTCTTCTTCACAATTATGGGAGAATCAAATGAAGAAAATGACTGTGATGGCTTCTGAATCATCCCAAAGTGCAGAGCAGCTGTAAAAAAAAATTGAGGGAAAAAAATGAAATAAAAGGAACTTGATGGTCTGATAACCTAATTTAGGTAGATGCAGTGATTTGTGTCTGGCTGGCCTGTGCTGTCAGCATGAGGGAAAGCTTCCACATATCTTAGTCTGTGACCCATAAAATACAAAAAAGATCATGCACTGGAAAATGATAACAGCATGCTGTCAGAATCAAACCAGCAGTTAAAAGTAATTTTGAAATAAGCATTGTACAATCTTTGTGATTAATGGAAATAGGGGGAGAAGAAATACTTAAAATTACTGCTCTGAGATCGCTAGAAATTTAGCTCTAATCCTTCTGGGATCTGCAGGGGACTTGCAGTGGCCACCAGTGTACTTCACTGCTTTTAAGCCAATCAGAAAAACCCACTAAAATTCAATTAGTGACATCATTCGCTTATTGCTTTGTATTTATCAGTGCTTTGTACTACCCAGTGCCTGCTTGAAAAATAAAATTCTTCCTTGAATCTTGGAATAAGACCTTCCTATGCTGCAGAGGCTTGACTCTGCTATTTGCCAGATCCAGCATTCTCCTTCACTCTCAGCATCAGAGACTGCACAATTGGATCCATGCAACAAGATCAGTTACATATATTTATGAAAGCAAACCTGTTCACTTCAGTAAGAGTATTTACCAGAGCAGTGAGATGAAGAGCAAGACTTTTTGGATTCCCAACATATTTCTGATCATTCTACTAAAATGACATCTTACATCCTGGAAAATAAAAATATCTGATTGCCAAAGAAAGCACCAAATAATGGGGAAATTCATGGTAAGGAGAGCAAACATCAGGAGCAAACACATTTCTTTTTTCACTGTGGGACGACATAGAATCATAGAATCAACCAGGTTGGAAAAGACCTACAAGATCATGCAGTCCAAACTATCACCCAGGTCCTCACTATAAAATCCAGTGGGTAGCTTTGTGAAAACAAAAGATCCGTGTGTGTCTGCCTGTCAGCACTGTTAGCTGATAGAAACTGATTTTATTGTTGTAGTTTCTCATAATAGTTGTTTCTGCCACAGTGAGTGCTTCACTCCTACCTTTTGAAGGTATTTTGATACTATAAAAGAAATCAAACAGCCTTAGGAAATTTACTCTCTTACTGACTTTAAAGCACATGGTATATAAACTTCATCAGATAATTTCTGGTGTTTCTCAATTATTTAAATTCAGGATGGAAAAACCCCAAGGGAAGTTTGAAGGCTTCTTGAGACCTGACCCACTGAGAAGTAAAAAATGTTATACCTGTGATAATGATTATGATTTCTACTTGTTCTTGGGTAGGTAATGAGTTATTGCTGTCATAACTTTCAAAGCAACAGTTCAAATACCATTAGCATTCATAGAATCATAGAATCAATCAGGTTGGAGGAGACCTCCATGATCATCTAGTCCAACCTATCACCCAGCCCTATCCAATTATCTAGACTGTGGCATTAAGTGCCTCATCCAGTCTTTTTTTTGAACACTTCCAAGGACAGTGACTCCACCACCTCCCTGGCCAGCCCATTCCAATGGCAAATCACTCTCTCTGGGAAGAACTTCCTCCTAACATCCAGCCTATACCTACCCTGGCACAACTTGAGACTGTGTCCCCTTGTTCTGTTGATGATTGCCTGGGAGAAGATACACCAATCCCCACCTGGTTCATATACTTCTACTATTTAGAACTAGATCCTGATACTTTTGCTTGCATTGAGCATGCTCTTAATCTGTCATTTCCCCATGAATTCAAGTAAATGCTTGAAGAATAACAGCTGTGTCTGACCAAAGATAGCAGATTTTGGAGTATACTTTCTGAAAACCAAACCCAAAATACCCTAGCTCTATCAGATAACTATGCCATGTCTAGGAGCTCATTTTGGGTATATAACACAAGGTTAGTGTGGTAGTTTGAGGGGGAACGAGGTTGCCTTAAGAAAACTACAGAGATGAAGTCCCTTCTCAGGAGGAAGGACCTGGTCATCCCAGGATGTTGTAATATTGTTATACTATTCAGGTATCATAGCCTATAAGGCAATGCCTGGCTGATATTGCTCTCCTCTTCTCCTCCCTGCCTCTCCTCCCTTCACTTCTTTTCTCCAGGCAGAGCACATCCCTCCTTATCTCATGGTTTGTGTGTGGGAGATGGCTTCTAGCTGGCAGAGAATTTTGAGCTGCGCCATGCGCCTGCTGAGACCTTGTAGGCCTAAGATGGGGAGGGCAGTTGTGGCCTACTCTCAGGCTTGCAGAGGATGGAAGGGGTGGAGGATTCTAGAAGGTTTTAGTCCGATAGACTTGGCTTAGCTTGTGGGTGTATTTATTCTACCTGATGGCCTTTTGCATATATGCACTGGTAAACAGAACCTCCCTTTAAGCTTCCAGTCAGTGTGCAGTATCTTCAGTCTTACCCTTCAGAAGGAGTAAGAGTCACTTCTGTCCTCCAGTCCCAGGTAGCTCATGACCCTAAACTGGGACAAATAGAAATACAAATTCCTCAGTAGGAAGAGCATCTTTAATCCATACCAGAAAAATGTGGTACATCCATGATTGTCTCTTTGAAGCTGTGACACAGCATGCCAGACTACACACATCAGTTTCATTAAAGACATTATAAAGAGTGTTAATGAACCAAACATATGGAGGTAATGCATTTAAGCTTGTGCAGCTTGCCTGAATGGACACAATTCTGTGCTTTGGTCAAGGAACTAGAATGACTCAAAATCAACTTGATATTCACTAAAGGGACCTAAAGTGGCTTCAGTAACATTATCTCCAAATGTAATTGTGAAAAATGACAAGCCATGGGGGTTGCTGGCTCTCTTTGAAGACCTCTTTATGCCTTGGATCTGTGTTGCTTAACATTTGAGATGTGACCTGTAAGGGCCCATAAAATCATTGCTAACAAAATTTGCAATGAACATAAGTACTGGAACAGCAGCAAACAGAGGAAAGGATGAAGTCACTGATTCAGTTAACCATGGATAAGCAGGAAACAACCTAACAAACCACCTGGCTCTTGATACAGCACAGTGCAGCCACAGGTGTAAGTGGCAGTGGCAGGTCGCACTCCCGTAGGAGGTGACGGTGGCAGATCGTCAGATGAACATGCAATCATATGACCCATGTAGCCCATGCACCCTTTGACTGCATCACTGGAGGTAGGGAGAAGTAGGAGGTACACCAGATTTGGGGAGGGTTTGCTTTAACGCTCTGTTTGGGTGTCAGTGGTGTCTGCAAATCTGAGATGCTCATTCTTGATTAGAAACAAAAAAGGCCAGGCTTTACAGTCAGAGACAAGTACCTTGGGGATTTTTTAGAGTTAAAAACGAAAAATAAATGGGTAATTTTAATAAATTTAAATACCTTCAGTCAGTTCCTGCCTGGGGAAGAAGTGGGGATGCAGGACCATCAGGAAACTGTGGTCCCCTCCTTCTACAGCCAGATCTTGTCTCACAGAGCCCATCAGAGAAAGGCGTGACCAGCTGAGACAGCACTGTCTCCAAGGGCAGAACTGTCAAACACTGTCACCATACAGAGATGTGTATTTTCTACTGTGGGTTATATGCATTCCCCACTTCTTTTTAAAGCATATGGTGTGCTAGCATAGGGACCTGCACAGGAGATCCTAGCTCAGGATCAGACCTATAGCAAAGAGGAGTTAGCTGTCACACACATAACATAAACCAGACAAGGAACAAAACCATGCTTCAGGGAAGCCATGGTCTTTCTGCAGTGCCATCATATACTGACTTCTGACAGCAGCCTGATTTCTTGTTCCCTGCTCACTACATAAAATTCTGCTGCTGACATGAGCTTCCTTTTGAAGTGCAGTAGTGTTACTTGGACATTTGCAATGTAATTGACAACAGACTACCTGGGCACTGGCACAGCAATATGTCCTCCATAGAGCAATGGTAGGCACTGACTCCTGCTTCTTCTTTCCATTCAGCTTCTGTGAGCCAGAAATAACACAGAATTAATTATACCAGGTAATAACCTCTGTGCCCCAAATTGAGCTCACTGCCTGCAATGTTTGGACAACAAATGCTGTTAATGACCTTTCTATCTAACATATGACAAGAAATTCTGCTTCTATTGACTACATTTTTCTGTAAGTGAAACGGAATTTTTAAAACTCTTGTCAGTAAATTACCTTCAGATAGGGAAGTCTATCCTATCTCATATTCCATATGGATCATTGTAACCTGTCTCACTAGAGGTGGCAGGCACTCCATGTCTGGCTCTGGCTGTCTATCTCATAATTTTGTAATGCATTTTAAGAGAATTCTGCAAATTAAGACAGAAGGACCCTTAGAAATTAACCTAAAGGTGAAATGAGAGTACAGGGTACATACACTTGCTATGAGAGCTGCTTTACAAAGTGGACAGGTTCCAGAAAGTTGAATCTGGTATTTTAAGTTTCTTAAAGCTAATACCAGAAGAGCCTAAAAGAAGATGCAGTCTGTATCTCTGGTGTCAAATTATGTTTAACTTAACACTCCAGTCACAGAGACGCACAGTAATGGATACAGAAGTATTTCTTCTCCTCTTTCTCTCTTTCTCTTGCTTACCACCAAGTGCAGAACGAAGAGTTCTCACATGGAGAATGTAGCTAATTAGGGTCCAACATACCTAATGTGGCCCTCTACAGAGATGTCAAACAGCTTACATCTCCTAGAAATGTTTCTGTCCAGCCTTTCTGTGGTCTTCTTTTTCCATTGACGCAGTCCATGTAGGGTCCCGCTCAGATCGCACAAGGCACCCTGAGGCCACCTGGCTCCCAAGGACTGCTATGAAGGCAAGTAGCAGTGTCCCAGCCATACCATCTCTGGGAACACCTCATCTACTAATTTGTCTATAACATAAGAGCAGGTTTTCAGTTAAGCAAGGTGTTCTACAAGGTACAGAATAAAAGCTTACTCCTTCAGTCTTAACAGGATAAACAAGAGGCTGAAATGAGGAAGATGAGAACAGACTTGCTAATGGACAGGGAACTCCAGCTCAGTGTCTTCAAGTTCTTTAGGCACTCCTCTTCACTGGGTGTCAGGTCCTCAAAAACTCCTTGAGTACATGAGCCCCAAAAACATTGTGAAAGAATTAGAAATCAAGATCACATTCTGTGTTTTCCAGTTCAGGGACTGCTCAAAAAGCTTCTGGTTAAAGGACAGTTGCTGCAAGGAGCAGAAGGGGTATGTCCCATGACAGTATGCTTTTACCAACAGCCCACTGGTTGTGCTCTGCCCACTGCAGGGCTGAGGCTTGGTCTGGCCTCTCTTACCTGAATGCTAGAAGCAATTGCTGCTTCTGAAGACTGCTTCCTTTTAAGACTACTTGACAATTTCATTGTAGATGTAAAACTGGACTACGTGTGGAAAGGATAAGCTGAGGTTTGATTACTTCAATTAGTCTCACAAAAATAAATTTACAAGCACTGACTTGCATGGCTTTTATCAGTAGGCATTTCTCCTTTAATTCTACTTCAAAAATAGCAAAGAAGATGGAAGCATACAGGTGAAAAGAAGATCTTGTGACTGCTGGAAGGTCTAGTGAATATCAGATGAAACATCAAAGAGTTTGAAAGATGATGCAAAGAGTTTGAAAGATGATGTTTTCTATGATTTTTAACAGCTGTCCTTAAAGTCTGCCTGACTTATACCTTAGCAAACTATGTCTCCATGAGGAAGAAAAGACCATTAATTCAGCAGGAGAAATTATCTTTCAGCATTTGAGCTGAGTTAATTAACATGAATTGAGAACATATATTACATTCTACTGACAGCATACTATGGAATGCCCAGAAATAACGTGGGGGGGGTTGTTGACAGACAATCTAGTAGTTGTTTAATTCTTAAATGAAATGTTACCACTGCAGAATTTTTAATAGAACCTTGCTGATTTATACAGAACATGATATGCTGAAATTAAATAGGTGTTTAAGAAAGCAAAACAATTTCTTTTTTAACAATTGTGTTGAAACCCTATTTTGTTGCAATAGCTCATTTTCTTGTCTCTCATGGAGCCATAGGTTCATGTTTTGCAGTTAGAAGAATCATCAAGTTCAGGCAGGGTCTGAATCCCTAATGACAGACAAGATGGAAGGGAAAAAAAATAAGTGGCCTTAATAAACAAGCCAGACTAACTCTAGTCCAGCCTTGGAAAGCACCACAGATGCAAATAAAGAATCACAGGGAATTAGAAGAGAGTATATCCTCTCACTTAAAGCAAATATCCCTTTCTTCATCCAAAAGCTCTTAACTATGCAGCTTTATTTTTTTTCAAAGCATCACATTGTCAATGCAATATGTTGCTTTTGGTGATAATCTGCAAACAACACCACATTTGCTTCTACTCTGACAGTTTACCTTTATGGAATTTTTAAAAATCAGAATACTGTCTGTTGGGTGATTACTAAGCTATTCATTAAAGAGATATTTCCATATTATATCTGACAAATTATTGCTTAGACTACAAGGAAGAGAAGTGTCAGAGGAAAGCTGCCATTTCGTGATTCATCATGTTTCCGGCTTCCCTCCTGCTTTGTATGCATCCTCCTGCAAGTAGCTGCTATTGTGCTGTTACCGATGCATTCTTCACATCAGCTGTAATCTCAGTCTCTGCTTGCAGCAGTGAATGTTGTATTTCTGTATTTTCTGCATTGTTTCAGAGGTCAGGAGACTGCAGATTTACATGGCATGCTGTGTTATACAAAGCATGCATATTCACTAGGAAGAAAAAAAAGTTGATGAAAAAGAAGAGGCAGTCTTGTAACTCTCACACAGATAAACAGAGCCAAATTCTTCCACATTAATTACACCAGTATTTAAGGATGAGAAGTCTCCATGGCAACCTTATTGTCTCATGGCATGCAAAAAGCTCCAACTATCCTGTAAAACTACTATTTTACTTTTGAAAATACTCAAGGAAGGGGGGAAATCAATACACAGTTGTGTCCATAAATAACCAGAGCAAATCTGGGGTGCTTACTGGTGTGACTTTTTAACCCGTCTTTGCATGTGCAAAACATTTATTCATGACAGCGGTGTTTAGGATCTGTATGAGGACTCCAAGGTCAGTCAGTTTTGTTGTTTCTTCTTTTGATACTGTCAAATGAAGACTTGTAGGCTTGATATCAGTGCAGGGCAAATTGACAGCAGCTGCACTAAAGAACCAAATTCATAAATGCACACACAAATACGACACTGGGGAAGATCACATTGGGTTTTTGTAGATACAGGTCATGCCTCACAAAACCACAAGTCCTCTGAAGTGGATTGACAGCACTGAGCACGCAGATAAGCATCACAGGCTCATGGTCTACTTCTTATCCAGAATGCTGTCAGCAAGACCTCCTCCTCTTCCCCAAGCAGAGAAGCTCTCAAGTTCTATAGAGCAGAAAGTCCTCTCATGGATTAATACTTTACTAAAAGGCAAGAAACAAGTGGTGAGAACAAATGATTTTTCGCAAAAGAGGAGAGGTTGCAGGAATTTGTGCTAAGGCTATGAAGTCTAACATATCCCTAAATGATCTAGAAATGAGCAGAGTGCAATCTCAATGTGCAGATCTTGCATATGTTACAGGGCAATGGTCAGAAGAAAAGAAAAAAGTCGGCTGTGACAATCTGCAGAAGGTTCTTAGAGGAATGATGTTTGAATAAAATGGCATATGAATTCCACTGTTTCTGAGGTAACTCACAAGAGGAAAAGCAACCCTCACTTTGCATATAGAATGATGGGCTCTGAACTAGCAATTATGATTCAGAAAAGAGATCTTGGGATTATAATAAATAGTTCTGTGGAAATGTCAGCTCAAAGCTTGGCAACGGTCAAAAAAGCAAATGGAACAGAGAACAAAAGAATAAACATCACTAGGATGCTGTATAGATCTAGATGGTAGCTTCAGTCTCAGTAGGACACATAACCTTCATCCCTCCATCTCAAGAGAAAGAAGTACTATTAGAAAAGGTGCAGCAAAAGGTAACACAGATGGTTAAGGTGTGGGGCTTCCATACAAGAAGAAATTAAACAGACTAGATTCATTCATCCTGGATGATAAATGACCTTTATGATATCTACAGAGTCTTGATAATGAAGAGGCAAATAAAGGATGTAGTCTACCTGGACTTCAGCAAGGCCTCTGACATTTTCTCCCGTCGCAAACTCCTGGCCAAGCTGGCAGCTCATGGCTTGGACAGGGGCACTCTGTGCTGGATTAAGAACTGGCTGGATGGCCAGGCAGAGAGAGTGGTGATGAATGGTGCCATGTCCACTTGTCAGCCAGTCAATACTGGTGTCCACCAGGGATCAGTGCTGGGCCCAATCCTGTTTAGTATATTTACTGATGATCTGGATGAGGGGATTGAGTCCACCAATAGTAAGTTTGCAGACAACACCAAGTTAGGAGCATGTATTGATCTGTTAGAGGATAAGAGGGCTCTGCAGAGGGGCCTGGACAGGCTGGACAGATGGGCACAGTCCAATGCCATGAATTTTAACAAGTCCAAGCGCCAAGTTCTGCACTTTGGCCACAACAACCCCATGCAGTGCTACAGGCTGGAGACAGACTGGCTGGTGAGCAGCCAGGCAGAAGGACCTGAGGGTACTGGTTGACAGCTGAACATGAGCCAGCAGTGTGCCCGGGTGGCCAAGAAGACATCCTGGTGTGTATCAGAAGTAATGTGGCCAGCAGGACCAGGGAAGTCCTTCTGCCTCTGTACTCAGCACTGGTCAGGCCACACCTTGAATAGTGTGTCTGGGCCCCTCAATTTAAGAAAGATGTTGAGGTGCTTGAACGTGTCCAGAGAGGCACAACAAGGCTGGTGAGGGGGCTGGAGTACAACCTTACAAGAAGTGCCTGAGGGAGCTGGGGTTGGTCAGTCTGGAGAAGAGAAAGCTCAAGGGAGACCTTATTGTTCTCTACCTGAAAAGAGGTTGTAGCTAGGTGGGGGTGGGTCTCTTCTCCGAGGCAGCCTGTGAGGACACAGTCTCAAACTGCAGCAGGGCAGGTTTAGGCTGGATGTTGGGAAAAAATTCTTCACAGAAAGAGTGATTGGCATTGGGATAGGCTGCTCAGGGAGGTGGTGGAGTCGTTGTCCCTGGAGGTGTTTAAAAAAAGACTGAACATGGCACTTAGTGCCATGGTTCAGTTAACTAGATGATGTTGGGTGATAGGTTGGACTTGATCTCAAAGTTCTTTTCCAGACTGGTTAATTCTGTGACTTTGTTATTATTCAGTGCTTCCCAATAAAAGGTCAAAGAGACATCAAATGAATCACGAAAGCAACAGGATCAAAGCAAACAAATAAGTCACCTTCTTCTACAAACTATAGCTCAGAAGTGGAACACAGGATGTGCAAGGAAAGGCTGAGAAAACTTAATTTGTTTATACAGAAGAAAGGAGAAGAAAGGAGAACTTCAGAGTGTTCAGGGCATCAATTGCCTTCTTCCTCTATCTTATGTGGTCTACAGAAAAGACCAATTCAGGATGGCTGTGTAATGGTTTGGGACTTATACCCCACCCCCCCCCCCCTTATAAAATCACTCAGACTAGACTAGGCTGGTTGGAAGTTAAGGAATGAAGCTTTATATTTACAGCTTAGCACAATATACAAGCAGATATTTACAATGTATTACAAATATATACAGCTATATACAGAAATATACAAGTTAGAAGTAATACAGATACACAATACCTCTCCCAGAAATCAGAGTCCACAGGAGGGTCTCCCAACTACCCTTCCACCTTCTTTCCACCCCTCTGCCTCATCCCAGAGTTTGCCTTACATGCAAGGTGAGTTTGGAGGATCAGCAGTGGGGGATTAGAAGCAGAATTAGTTGGGTTATGCAGCCAAAGCCCAGGAAGAAAAGCACAGGCACCAACTCACATAGATAGAGACTCTCACACTCTCAGATACTGTCTTATCTATATTTGTGTTCTTGTTTTTATACATCTCAGCAAGCCTATGAGTGAAGTAGACATCACCACTGTTTCCTTTTCACAACCTATAACATAATTTTTCTCCTTAAAATCTTCGAATTTGCCTCAAACGAGCACAGGCTGGCAGTGCACAGCAAAAGGACAAGAGCCAGTGTTCAGAAGTCACAACAAGTGAAAGTCCAACTGTAAGGTAAACAGGTCACAATAATGGTGTTTTACAACACTGGCTCAGGTAGAACTATTTTTTAGAACCTCCATGCATTGAAATGTTTAAAACAAGACTATATAATGACAGGCCAACCTAATCTGATTTGTTTGTCCTGCTTGGAGCAGGGTGTTGAGTAGCAGTACAGTATCTGGTTCTCCTGTGTGATCCTGTGATCCTGGGTTTCAAAGGGGTGCTGGGCATTTCTCTATCATATTCAAACAGAACTGGGTGCACCTGTGCATGTGTGCTGAGCAGATTGGTGTGAATCTGCTTTTGCAGCTGCTCAGAGCACCTGGAAGAGCTCAGAGCATATTTCCAGAGCCAGCTGAGTCTAGTCTGGGTGATTTTTAAAGTGTGTGTGGGCGGGGAACACCTAAACCATCACAAAGGACTATCCTCAAGATCTCTCTTGACATCTACCAGGCCCCATAGAACATAAATACCTCCCAGCTGGCAAGCCCACGTATTCTTTATAGCACAGTTTGTGCTGCAAGGAGTGAAATTAGTGTATAGATTTTGGCATTTTAAAGAGGTAAGAGGAGTTTCCTTCTCACCTGTGGATATTTATAGCTGGAACATCACCTGGGGAGAGACTGGAAAAGTATCTTACCATTGTGCTGCATCATCTGTGAAATCTTTTTCATGTGCTGATTTTTATGTAGATATTCTACTAGGAAAAATATTTTGCTCTTTTTCTATTTGGGGAATTCTTTTGTTACTCTTTTATGTTTGCATAGAAACCAACAATTCTTACCTTTCATTCATAAGAATAGGAAGGCTCCATCTAGGGTAAATGCACATTTATTCATACCTAATAGAGCAAAATTGCACTTTCCAGAGCTATTTGTCTATCAGCTAAGTATGTAATTAAGCTTTTTAAAGGCGCATTATGTACTCCTCAGACCACAGTGACAGTACAGAAGTTACTCTAGCCTGTCTGGTAAACAGACAATTACACCTTTTTGTTCAAACTTTTATTTACCATTTAAAAGAGTCATTCAAGTCCATTGACTTTTCTATGGATAGTACTTATTCATCTTCAAAGGTATGCAACATTTCATTCATTCAGCTGAATTGAACACATATTTTGAGTTATTAGTCAGGTGTGCAAGAAGAAATATATGTTATCCAACATAAGTCTTAGCCATATGAAATAAAATGCACCTAGGGTGCATCACTTACCTTCTGCCTATAGCTGCCTCTCTTGGGTTTTTGCCAAGCTTATTATATCCCTACCACTACGCATATATCAATATTTCAAAAGTTACAAAAATCTTCCACAAAAATATTTTGCCTTAACATGTGAATGATAAACAAATGCATATAAATACTTCTTCTGACTAATGACAGGATAAATATGCACTACAGCTAGTAGTAACTGGATGTGAAAACCTTACAGTATAGGAAAAGGAAAATTCCTTGCTTTCAGAACCATTTAATGGAAGCCTTTATGATTTCAGCTCATCCTTCTTTAGCAAACATGGGTGCGGTTGAGTGCCCTGTCTGAGCAGGTTCTTACTTCATGCTAATTCTGAGAACATCAACACTGAAGGGTGATCACTTTTAAATAATTTCTAGAGACTTCTAAAATGATTTTATTTTACTTTCACAGGTTATGTATGCAATTTAAAATGCCTAAAAGTGACACTTAAATAGGGTAGTTTTCCATAAAATAAGCTTGACCACCATTCTAAATGGATTGGTCTACAGGCAATGAATTGCAAATGTAAGCAAGCTGGTAAAAGTTACAAGTCTAGGTATTGATCCAGCAGTGCCTTTAAGCACAACCCTAACTTTACTAAACAGCTAGCCCCACACATGTGGAGTAATGAGACCATTCCATCTGAATATAAGCAAAAACTCCTTTACTTTTCAGGGTGATGAAGCACTGGAACAGGCTTCAGAGAGGTTGTAGAGTCCCCTTTCTCTGGAGACTTTCACAACTCACCTGGATATGTTGCTGTGCAGCCTGATCTGGGAAAACCTTCTTTAGCAGGAGCAGTGGACTAAATGATGGGCAGTGGTCCCTTCCAGCTCCTATAATTTTGTGATTCTGTGATTCCTAGAAATATGAAAAAAAGAGGATTTTCCATCTTTTTAGTTTTGTACAGAAGGAGAGCATGCCCAAATTGATGAATGCCCAGAGCCATCATATCCTGGGTACCTGTAATTGGCTTACAACAGTTGCATAAGTCACTTGCTGCTAGCGGGATGAATAGTACTTATTTTTGACACACATGTAAAATACCAGTGTAGGTTTTAAATCGGGTTCTATCTCAGGATAACCAATGGCATGCAGCTTTACAGCATTTTTTAACCTTTTTTTTTTGTGGAACACAGAATTCAGGCAAGAAGTACTTTTGAAACTATGAGGATGGTGGTGGTGATCTTTGTTGAGGAATTTCAGGAACAGCAGGAATTCTGCGCTTCTTTTTCTCTTTACTCAACTGAGAGAGAATGGCAAAAAAAAAAAAAACCTCTTGTAGGAGCAGTCCTTCAAATGTTAAGCCTATTCAAATCCATAAAATGGCCTCTGTTCTGGAAAATGTGGAGGATAATGATTCTCTTTCCCCCTGCAAATGACAAATGGCCTTGGATATATTCAGCTACATTCTAGCCTTCAGATACGTATGCTACCATGAACTACGCATTCACTTGCATAGCATATTAGTATAGGCTGCTTTTACCCTGGTACAATAACGGAACAAACAGTTGTAAACCACTCATTTTTACATTCTTTGTTGACAAGCAACCGAGATTTTTCTACTCTGAATTCTAGTTATGATGTCTCTTACTACAGCACAAGTTCATCAACAATCTTTGTGCTATCAAAAAAGTCATCTTTATTTTGCATTGTGATGCTGACAGTGCTAAAGATGTTACACATTTGAACTTATTACTTAGTGCTACTTACCTGTAGCATTTGGATCGTAAGATAGAACTTGCCTTCTATTAAAGATTCTGTTGATGGTTTTCAATGTAACTCACAAAAGAATAGTGAACTGAGTGCTCTGTGGGTAGCTGTTATCATCCAATTTAATTTAAGGTTTGATAAACAAGGGGTACAAAGCTCAGGGACAGCTCACAAAGGAAATCCTTGCCACTTCTGAGAATTATTTTTCTTTCCATCCATCTCTCTGTTCCTGTTATTCTTTATGTTTCTCATTGTGGCTTCCAGATAATAATTGGGATTTGGTCCTATAGTTCAGTATCTTCCCATTTTATGAGCTTGCATATAGATGTTCCTGCAGTTAGCACCTTCTACAAGCTTTGAGTGTACACATGATGAGCCACATCCTTATTTGTTGTTGGCTGGTATAACTGCTCAGATTTTGTTGGCTCTACATCAGTTTACAACATCACGAATTCCAAACATAAATGGCATGTTTCAAATATCTGTCATGACTTCAGTGTTGCATCTATTGGGTTAGCTGTGGGAGACGTGCTCAAGGCCCTGACAGATCAGTGTGATCAAAAGCAATGTCACATGGACTCCAGACGATTCAATGTGAATTATGCCAGAGACTCTATTGATTGTTCTGACTCTCATTATGTAGTCTTTGAGCATAGAGCACACACCTACACGTTATCATAATTAGACAAGGATAACCCAGTCTATCTGCATAAACCACACCCTGTTTTCCTCATTAACAAGGTGTCTGTTATCTATCCTTTCTGAGATAAGGTAGCCAGCAGCTGGTGGGAACCAAGGTCAGCATCAGCCTGTTATTATCCTTCTTCACATTGCATTCCCACACTTAAGCATTATGGTTTTGGTTTGGTTTTTAATTGGAATGCTAAAGCATGATTTACCTTATCCTCAGAACACTGTTTTTAAATGTTTTGGGGTTGTATTAAATTTTAAATGTTTAAAATACTTTATTATTATCCCAGCTGTCATCATGCCCTGTGAGGATATTTCTGTCAAATAAGAGTCAGAATATCACTGTTTCCTGAAGAGGTCACTCCTTGACAGCTTGTCACATGCACACAGAGTATTATTGACCAATAACATTGCCTTTAAGAAATCAAAACAGTATTTCTTTTGATGGTCATGGCTATGAAGGAATAAGTATTACATGTGCCAACTTTGTTTTTAAATGTTTTAGTAAAACTACATGTGGCCAGGTGATGTAATACAGTGGCTGTAATTTAGACAGCAACTTTGTTTTAGAGGTAGTATTTTCTACTCTGAATAGAGAAAATACCAGTCACTATGTGATAGCTGTCTGCAAAGCCTAATTTTCACTGGCAATCACTTTACTGGAATTAATGACATGCAAACTTATGCATAGGCTGTGAAACATCTTTAAGATTACTAACATTCATTGTTACTTTTTTGATTTTAGATGGTGCTGCATTACCAGCTGAGTATATACAACCGAATGCAAGAGACCTTTGGAGATGATTTTCAGAATCTACCTTTTGTAGCTTCAGATTTCTAGCCAATTTCCCTGAAGTGACCCTCATTGGTGATCAACCAGTTATAATAATTATCACCATAAGCAGATGAATGGAATTTTAAACTTGTGCTTTATCACAGGAATGTCTGATAGTTCCTGATATCACAGGAAGATAAATAGTAAGTGCAATGTAGGAGGCTGGTTTCTTCGATAGATAGGGACTCCATAGAGTCACAGAATGGTAGGGTTTGGAAAGGGGACCTCTGGACATCATCTACTCCAACCTCCCTGCTAATGCAGGTACACCTGGATCAGGTTGCACTGGATCATATCCAGATGGGTTTTGAAACTCTCCAGAGAAGGATTCCACTACCCCTCTGGGCAGCTTGTTCCAGTGCTCCACCACCCTCAAAGTTTCTCTTCATGCTGAGGTGGAACCTCCTTTGCTCCAGTTTGCACCTGTTGTCCCTTGTCCTATCCTGAAAAATGCCCAGCACCATCCTCATGACCTCCATCCTTTAGATATTTATAGGAATTTATAAGATCTCCTCTCATTCTTCTATTTTCCAGGCTAAACAGTGCCAGGTCTCTCAGCCTCTCTTCTTAAGAGAGATGCTGCAGTCCTCTAATTACCTTTGGACACTCTCTCAGTAGTTCCCCATCACTCTTGAACTAGGGAGTCCAGAAATGGATACAACACTCCAGGACAAAGTAGAGAGGGAGGAGAACCTCCCTCAACCACACTCTTCTCTAATGCACCCCAGAATACTCTTGGCCTTCTTTGCCATGAGGGCACAATGATGGTTCATGGTGAACTTGTTCACCAGCACTCCCAAGTACTTCTCCACAAAGCTACTTTCCAGCAGGTCAACCCTGGAAACAGAACAAAGGATATGGAAAGGATATGCTCATTACATATACTGTGCCTTGCATAGACCTCTGGCCCAGTTTTGCTCACAGAAAATCACCCAACCAGGAAAGCTTTTAAAAAAAACATTAACAATGGTTGGCAGAGCAGCTTGGGCAGCCCTGCTGATTTCCAAGCCAGAACAAGAGAAGGTAATACCAAGAGTAGAATGGGAGCATGGGTGCATGATGAGTTGGCTATTTTTGGAGGAAGTTGTGCTGCCCTTTTTTTGCAGGACTGAGCTCATTTACAGTTTCCATATTGACATAATACCCTTGATTTTCATGGGAATTGCCCTGAGCTGGCAAGAGAATCTAGGCAGCTGTCCTGTGAGTGAATTACATGATTGCATTGGTGTGTTCTTAGTAAAATCCCACACCAATCAAATTTGACACGCGGGGAAGCTAGGTAGCAAAGAGCTGTAGAGACATGAATTTCCAACAGAACAGATTTTTTAGGCACTCAGCACCAACATGCTGATACAGATTTTCCCTATGTCCCTTCCTCATCCATCACCCATCTTCCTGGCACCCTAAATAAGTCTGCACAGACTGTTGCTTTTGTGACACAACGAGGACAAAGTCCTGTGCTGCAACACTTTTTCACAAGCTGACCCATTCTGGTGTCTAAATGGGAGCTTCAGAAAGAATGTCCCCAAGGGTAAGGGGGTAGGGGGCTGAAGTCCTTGATAAAATGTTGCACTTACTGCATCCAGTGCATGTGGATTAATGCAGGAGGGAAGAATTCGCTTTCCCCTATCCTTTGTAAAAAAATAGTTACTAATTGTATACATGGTAATTCATTGTACAGGGATAAATCTGGATAGATGCAATTAAATCTGAAAGTACACAGAGATGTGTTCTCTTCTGATTAAGTTAGTAATCTCTTGGCATAGTTCCTACAACCCATTTTAGCAAGTCTTTCATCACTCTGAAAAGATAGTTTTTTCAGTTCCAAAATGGAATGTATATGCCTTGATTATAACACACGCCTCTGCCTTATGATTATATGCCTGTGCTGTTCCAGTCCTTTGCTTTTCAGTTCCACATCTTGTGTCACCACACGATGAACTCTGAAGAATACAATTAACAGCTGCTGTGCTGCTGGCAAGGGTGACACTGCACACAAGCTGCCTCCCAATTTGAGAGAAAAAAAAAAATATGAGAGATTGAAAATCTACCCCCAAAGTTAAGGTGTACCACAAAAAATCGGGCCATTGCTCGAAAAAGGATCACCTGAACTGTTATGGTAACAGGCCATGAAGTCTCTAGAAAATGTTTTCTTCTTCAAAATTTATTCCTTAAACAAAAACCTCTGAGCTTTGATCTTGGCAGGAAAGAGTGGGACCTAAAAAACCTGAAATGTCTGAAAAGAATAAAGAAGATGTATTTGTCATTTGTTAGACATGTTGTAATTAATAGCATTTTTCATTCCTGTTAACAGCCCCTCAACCCCAGTATGTCCATTTTATGGCAAGAAGTCTTTGCAAGATGTCTGTAAGGCACTTCTTAGAAGGGTGAGCTTTAATCTTCTATTTATTAGTCCTTGGCACTTGCTTCTGAATCCCTGTATTTCTTCTCTGTATCTAGCCCCTGGACTTGAAGATTTTAAGCTTAAGAAAGCTCTTGTGTGTGTATATGCTTGTAAAAATATTTAGATGTGCACACACATATATATGTGTTAGGAAGAAAAACCATGTGTATAGTTTTTATATTGCCATACTCGATATCTGCATTTTGAACTGGAGTAAAGCCATAATTCTCAAAGCACCTTTTTCTTTTATATGTGTGACCAGAGTGTGGTGCAAGTTTTGTCAGCTTTCTCACCAGAATCCCTTGAGTTGAAACCAGTCTGCTTAATATTTCTACTGCTATATTCAGGATAATACTCATGACTGCACTTGATCAGGAGCTCAGGTTCATTTAGGTTCAAATCTTCCTCCTGTCGTTGATTTATAGTGAATTAGAAAAGACGTTCAGTCTCTTTACCTTATTTTCTTAACAGAGCAGGAAGTGGAACACCACTCTAAGAATACTGACAATCTTTTTCTTCTAGAATACTTTGTTTCATGGGGGTTGATACAAAGATGATTGTACACAGCATTGAAAAAAAGGAGACACAATTTGCTCAGTTGAGCTTTTCTGGGAAGCTGAAAAACATGTAGCAACTGTGGGCATGTGGGGTTATTTTGCCTCAGCTTATTAATACAAATCACTTGTTTCTATTGCCAGTTCTAGTGAACTAGCAAGGTGCCAAGGTGCTAACGAGAATGACAGTCTGAATAGTTAATTCCAGTGCCACTGGCCAAGATGATTAGGAACGTTGCTGAATATAGATAGGGTTGTCTTGACCTTTCTCTCTGCCTTCAACATCAATGAGTTTTACCCTGCTCCAAAACATTTTTTCATCATCTTTAACTGAAGAGTTTAGAACGTTTTGGATTGATTTTTAACTGCCACTTATGTCAGATGGAGAAATAGGCAAAGATTTGCTCCTACATCCTAAAGTTACTCAAAGAAGAGCATTTTGTCCAGAGCAATTCTAAAGCTGAAGGTAATACAAGTGGCCACCTTCAGACGTGTGTCTTTGAGCTCTTTCGTAGTTGTAGAATTGTGATTATGGTATTTGGGTTTCTTTCTCTTCCCTATCTCGTCAACTCATCTGGTGCTGCTGTTTCTCATATTAATTTATGTAACAGTTTGAGGTGTAGACATGCAAGCCAAAAAAATTCTGAAAGGCAAGGCACTGAGTTCAGCTAACAGGGTCTGGGTTCTTTCTTGTGTGACAATTTAATGAAATAATGTTGTCACATACCACTCTCCTGTTTCAATCCTTGAAACAGGATACCGAAAGGGATAACAAGGAGGCAATTACTGTAGGCTATCTGCTGAGTTAGTGACATTTCACCATCATTTCCATGAGGACCATGTTGGACTGACATCCTTTCAGATCAGCTATCTCTATAGCTCCTTAGGCTTCAAGAGGGAAACTTAAGCTTTTTTAGCGCAATGGTTCCTGTCAAGTCACTCAATCTTGAGAAGCACCGAGAGCTACATAAATTTTGTTGCAACTATGAGGATTATAAGGATGCAATACAAGAGATGCCCTTTTAAAAAGAGCAGATAGCTATCTTTGCCCAAGCAAATAAGTAAGAACATAGCATTACAGAAGATTACCTGCTTCAATTCTGCCCTGTTTTTAACTCAGCTGGCAGCTGAGTCCTGGCATTCTGCTCACAACAGAGGGGTTTCTCCTTTCCCCCTGCCTCCTCCTCCCCTCTGGGTGGGCAAGGAGGAAAAAGACCTGGGAGCCAGAGATGTTAGATGAGATAAGGACAGTTTACTACTTTACTGCAGGGATGTAAGGTTACACAAAGGAGAACAGAAATAGCAGCAGCACTACTGGAGAGGTCCTCAAAGACTGGAAGCTGCCAATGTGATGCCCATCCACAAGAAGGGCCAAAAGGAGGAACCAGAAAACCACAGACCTGTCAGCCTGACCTCAGTGCCAGGCAAGGTCATGGAACAGGTCATCTTGAGTGCCATCACAAAGCATCTACAGGATGGCCAAGGGATCAGGCCCAGCCAGCATGGGTATAGGATGGGCAGGTCCTGCCTCACCAACCTGATCTCCTTTTATGATCAGGTTACCTGCCTGGTGAATGTGGGGCAGGCTGTAGATGTAGTCTACCTGAACTTGAGCAAAGCCTTTGACAGCGTCTGCCACAACAAGCTCCTGGCAAAGCTGGCAGCTTGTGGCTTGGACAGATTCACTCTTATATGGGTCAAGAACTGGCTGGAGGGCCAAGCCAGAGAGTGGTGGTGAATGGTGCCACATCCAGTTGGCAGCCAGTCACTAGTGGTGTTCCCCAGGGATCAGTGCTGGGCCCAGTCCTGTTCAGTATCTTTATTGATGACCTGGACCAGGGGATTGAGTCCAGCATCAGTAAGTTTGCAGACGACACCAAGCTAGAAGCAGGTGTTGATCTGTTGGAGGGTAGGAGAGCCCTGCAGAGGGACCTAGATAGACTGGATGGGTGGGCAGAGGCCAATGGGATGAGATTTAACAAGGTCAAGTGCAGAGTTCTATACTTTGGCCACAACAATCCCAAGCAGCTCTACAGGCTGGGGACAGAGTGGCTGGAGAGCAGCCAGGAGGAAAGAGACCTGGGGGTTGTGGTAGATATTAGGCTGAACATGAGCCAGCAGTGTGCCCAGGTGGCCAGGAGAGCCAAAGGCATCCTGGCCTGGATCAGGAACAGTGTGGCCAGTAGGACAAGGGAGCTTCTACCCTTATCATACCACCCTCTTCTCATAAATAGTAACTTAATGTCAGCCTCTGCCATGTTTTCAGAGGTGTAGCTTTGTTTTCATTGTATCTGACAGATGATGACATTTCCTATTAACATTACAGGACAGTAATATTCACTTGTAAAGAATTAACTTTATTAAAAATAATATTTAGTATTTTCTATTTACAAATTCCAGCTCAAATTCTTAGGTGTGACATCCCTGAATCAACATGTGAGAGAGATTCAGCAGTATCCATAGTTCCTTCAGTCCTGGGCTGCTCATCTTTTCCTAAGACACAAAACTAAATATTAGAAAAATGCTACATCTTGACTGCTGGTAATAGCCCCTGACAAACTATGGGGATTTATGACTTTCTGGGGTACATCACTTTTCCTGACACCAAAATAATTTGGTACAGAGCTCTGCATATTATTTCAATGCTTTCTAACATAATTGAAGCCTTGGCTGATCTTCTAAAATGCTGTGTAGAAGGAATGTGAAAAATAAGTGATAAGGACATTGATATAACATTTTAGCTTGGTAATTTCCACCTTGTTTCTCATGCCCATATACACTTTGTTCACTGACTAAACTTCGCATTCTAAAAGAGGATGCTCTTCACAAAAACTTACCATTTTCCCCTAAAAACCATGTGCAGGGTAAAATTTTCAACTAAAGTCCCTGAAGTATGAAAGGACAATAAGCATGGTTAGTGAATTTTCTCCAGGTTTTGTTACTGTTGGCTAGGCTTCCCAAGTTCTGCTGATGAGTTTATTATGCAAGTGTTTAATTAAGGAAACCAAGTGCCTGTATTTTTACATATTGTTTATCAAGTCTGAAGGAAAATCAGCCTTTCAGCAGATGCCTATTGTCAGCATAGGGTTATAAATCACCATCTGGTGCTCTACTTGAAAGGATTCAGCATTTTTTAGACATTCTTTGCTCTTAGTAAAAGTAATGCCAAAGGTCTTCCACTCTTTCCCTCCCTGACAATAAATGCATGAAGAGGATATAAACCAGAAAAGGTCTATCTTGAAAATAATTTTAAAAACATTCACCTACCCTCTCTGCTGCCTTAATCTTTTCTAGAGGCAACTTGTAGGTAAAGATTTCACCAGCTCTTACACAAGTTTACAAAAATAGTGTATTTTCACCTGTAGTACTAGAATAATTCTGCAGACATAACCATTGTAACCACAGAGATTACATCTATCTTAACGTAGTAGATGTAACTGAAGGGGTCATAAGAGATGTTGTTTGCTGCCTAGGAATAGCAGCATCCCTGCATTATGCTTTTTGCAAGCTTTATACAGGAACAGGCAGGAGGATTGAATACATTCCTCATGTGACAGAGACTGACTGTCTGGGCAGAGAAGACTCTCTCATAGCCTTCTAGGAGCTCTGTGATAGATTCCTCAGTGTCAAAGGTACTGGTAGAGAACAGAAATCCCAAAAGAGATAATAAGGTGGCTTGCATGGAGGTAAGTAGCAATGTAGTCAGAGCCAGCAGTTTTGAAAAAGAAAGCAAGCTCTTTTTTTTGCCTTTTTTTGTTGTTATAGTCATTAAATAGTGCATGTACAGCTATATGCCAATACCACAATAAACTTAATACGTGCTAATGGAGCAGTGAGGAAAAGACATGGCACTCTGTCAAGAGGATAGACTTTGATATTGAAAATCCATTTGAAATGTTGCATTTAGCATTCAGGCCATCCTCATTAAAAAAAATAGCAGAAAGAACATCCCAAAGTGGCAATAAAACTGATCAGAACTGTGAAAAGATTTCCATTTAAAAGAGAAGAAAAGATTGAGTCTTTTTGACTAGCGGTGAGGTAAAGGGAGAGAGAAGGAGATCAGAAAAATTAAAATCCCAGTTCAGCTAAAAGTGGAATCACTGGGAAGCCTTTCATTAACTTTGGCACAGGTTGGAGTATGCCCTCTGTCAGCTGATCTTGGTTGTTATTTCACAGTGCAGGAGAAGAGAAGATACTGAATGAAGTGTGAAATGAAATTACACTCATCATCCAAACTAAAGTGTATCTCTGTACTGTCTACTGCTGGGCACTGACACAAGGAACCTACAGGAAAACAAAGGTGATGTTTACATTTCTCCTAGATGGAAGACCACATACAGGCACTGCTCCTGACTTGAGAATCACATTCTCAGATATTACAAAACCAGGAAGAGAAGATGGTGCTCTGAGGTGCACAATGTTCAGAACATGAGACTACCTTTTCATGCTATTACCTGATAATATGAAGCAGAGCTGAACAGATATTTTTCTCACTGCTCCTCTTTCTAGAACCAGGAGTTTGCTGCTGCAAACTTTGCAGATGCTCAGAAGTTGGTTGTAGTAGAAAATATGTAGAAAATTTATCTTTTCCCATGTTGAGTCAGTTAGCAATGTAAGCTCAACAAGGGACCTCCTTAGTATGTATATAAGGTATCCTGTTAATTGTTTTGAAGTGATTTCTCTAGAGGTAGTCTAGAGGTAAAGAAGTTTAAATGTTTGTCCTGAGCATGTGCCTGTTTCTCTATTAAGATTCCTCTAGTGCTCCATGTGTGATAATTACTGTTTCTAAACTACTAATTAAGCTTCTGGAGACAGAGATGCCTGATTACAGTGAGTTTCAATATAGTAGTGCACTGGGAACAAGATTTTCTCCTTGAACTGTGCCTGAAGATTAGCACTTCAGGGATAGTACACTTAACATAATGTTATCAATCTTCTGTGCTTTTCAAAACCATCACTAAAAAGTCATTTCTGATAAGAGATGATTTTCCCATCATGTGGTGCTGATAGGGAGTTTTATAAGGAGTATCATCAGGGATAGGATTTTAGCTCCTTCCTTTGGGTGGTCTTCTTACCTGGGCAGGGGGCTACCCTAGAGCAACCCTTGAAGATGCCCATGTTTATGGAACAGATCCTCCTAGAGACTATGTTAAGGCACATGGAGGACAGGGAGGTGATTCAAGACAGCCAGCATGGTTTTACTAGGGGCAGAACCTAGTGGCTTTCTAAGATAAAGTGACTGTGTTAGTAGACATGGCCTATGGATGTGATCTGTTTGGACTTCTGCAAGGCCTTTGACACAGTCCTCCACAACATCCGACTCACCAAGTTGGAGAGATACAAATTTCATGGGTGAACTGTTCAGTGGATAACAAATTGGCTGGACAGCCACATCCAGAGGATAGTACTCAACTTGAAGTTTAGGTGGAGAGCAGTGACAAGTGGTGTCCATCACGGGTCCTCCTAATGGGGTAATTCGTAACAGTTCAATATTTTTATCCATGATATAGACAGTTGGATTGAGGTTGCAGATGACACCAAGCTGAGTGGTGCTGTCAATATGCCAGAGGGATGGGATCTCATTCAGAGGGATCTGCACAAGCTGGAGAGGTGGGCCCAGGTGAACCTCATGCGGTTCAACAAGAGCAAGTACAGGGTGTTCTGCACCTGAGCTGGAACAATCCTCACTACTAATACAAATTGAGGGGTGAGAGAAAGCAGCCCTGTGGAAACAGACATGGGGTGGATGGACAAGAAGCTGGACATGTGCAGGCAGTGTGAGCTTGCAGCACAGAAGGCAAATCACATCCTGGGCTTCATGAAAGGTGCACTGCCAGCAGATCCAGAGAGGTGATTATGCCACTTTGCTCTGGTGAAACCTCACCTGGAGTACTGCATCTAGGTATGGAAACATAACCCCCACTTTCAAACTGGGAAAGAAGGATGATCCATGGAACTATAGGTCAGTCAGTCTCTCCTCTGTACCCAGTAAGATCATGGAGCAGATCCTCCTGGAGGCACTGCTGAGGCAGAAGAACAACAAAGAAGTGATTAGGTACAATCAACACAGCTTCACCAAGGGCAAATCATGCCTGACAAATCCGATGGACTTCTAAGACAAGGTCACAACATCAATAGACAAGGTAAGAGCAGCTGAAGTAATTTATCTGGACCTGAACAAAGCCTTTGACATTGCCCCACATGATGTCCTGATCTCCAAGCTGGTAAAACATGGGTTTGATGGACCACTCAGTGGATAAAGAATTGGCTGGATGACTGCATCCAAAGAGTGTCTGTCAATGGGTCCATACCAAGTGAAGGCCAGTTAAAAAGTGGAGCCCCTCAGGGATCAGTATTGGGACCAGTCTTGTTTAACATCTTCCGTCAGCGCCATGGCAGTAGCATTGAGTGCACTCTCAGCAAGTTTCCTGATGACACCAAGCTGTGTGGTGTGGCTGACATGCTGGAAGGAAGGGATCCATAGAGAGGGACCTTGACAGGCTGCAGAGGTGGGCCAATGCCAGCATTATGAGGTTCAACAAGACCAAGTGCAGGGTCCTGCACCGATATAGGCTGGGCAGTGAGAAGCCTTGAAGAACTTCAGGGTAGTGGTGGATGAGAACATCAATATGAGCCACCAGTGTACACCTGCAGCTCAGAAAGCCAACCATATCCTGGGCTGCATCAAGAGAAGTACAGCCAGCAGGTTGAGAGATGTCATTCTCCACCTCTACATTGCCTTTGTGAGACCTTACCTGGAGCACTGTTGTCTAATTCTGCAGCTCCTATTCCAAGAAAGATATGCTGGAATGTGTCCAGAGAAGGGCCACAAGGATGAACAGAGGGCTGGAGCACCTCTCCCATAAGGACAAGCTGAGAGAGTTGGGGCTGTTCATTTTGGAGAAGAGAAGGCTCTGAGGAAACCTTATTGTGACCTTCCAGTATCTGAAGGTGGCCTACAAGAAAGCTGGTGAAGGACTTTTTGGGTGTCAGGTAGTGATAGTAGGGGAAATGGATCCAAGCTAGAGGAAAGTAGATTTAGATTAGAGGTTAGGAAGAAGTTCTTCACCATAAGAACAGTGAGAGACACTGCAACAAGTTGCCCACGTTGATAGTGGAAACCTCATCCTTGGAATTTTTTAAGGCCAGGCTGGAAGTGTCTCTGGGCAAGTTGATCTAGTAGAAAGCGTCCCTGCCTATGTCAGGGGTGTTTAGATGATCCTTTCCTTGACATCCTTTCCAACTCTGCTAATTCTGTGGTTCTGTGAAAAGAGACAATCATCTTGAGACCCAGCCCTCAGGTATTTACAGACGTTGTCTTCAACTACTGGGCAGTTTTACACACTAATTATGGGAAACACTGAAATACAACTTGATGAGAGAAGCGTGAAGAGGACTGCAAGGGAAGAAACCAGCAACACGAGTGGAAAAGCAGAAAATAAATACCAACAAAAGACTTTTATAAGATAGTGTGGCATGGTGATCAAAGATGATTAATTACAACCAAAACTTGAAGATGTCAGAGTTTCTGGGAGTTACCTACCAGATCTGAGTCTCCTTTACCTGATAAATTATTTTCTTTGACTACCATTGCTATCTATTGGCAAAACCGTGTTACTTTTTCAAGCTTTTGTTTAGGGATGAACTGTGGCCTGTGGCCAGACAAAGACACAGGAAGCAGATGCAATTCCTTTACCCACCTGGTCTCAGTTTTACTTTCAGCAGCCTTCATGCACAGAGATTTTCTTTTACACATTAAATTCAGACTGTTGCAAAAACTAAGCGATACCTACTGCAGGGTAGTTAAAAAACACAAAAAGTTGTTTTTTTCGTTGACAGTCCAGGTTCTGCCATACATTTAAAAACCCCTTTTGTCTCCATTGCTAAGCAAAGCAAACAGCTTTCAAACGATTTGGCTTGGAAGTTTGGAGGTAGAAGAGCTAAACCTTTAAAAACAATTCACTATCCATTTCTGTGTGAGCCTTCCCCTCTAAGCTGCTGGCAGCAGGAAGCTCTTTATGAGCAGAAACACCTGTGGATGTTTCTCATTCTTGTATGCATACTTCATACTTTCAAAGAGCGTTCCTCGACTTGCAGCTTTTCATGCAAACTCAGGCGTAACTCTTTTGTTTTCTGAGACGGCAAGCTGAGTGATCTTGGCCTCTGGGCCCTGCCTCTGGAAATGCTCGCAAGGTGTTAATTGTGGCAGCAGTTAGAGGGTTATCAAAAGCTACTCTTGAAAAACACTTCAGACCGAGCATGTTTCTAACCTGGGCACGGAAAATCTTTAATCCTGAGCAGCATGGACAAACATAATTGCATTTTTTTAGGCAGCAGCATGGTCACGCTGAGGTTCCTGGTGGCAGCAGACTGCCGAGAGGCAGCTCAGGGTGAAAACCACAGGCACAGCAGCCCCACTGGCAGAAGTCCGCTTTTGCCACCGCTGTGGCTGGTACCCAACCTTTACCAGAGCGCATCCCTTCCCGCACACAGATTCCGCGCTTGCCTTTACAAACAAATCATGACCTTAATCCTACTTTACAAACGACCACTATTTTAATACCACTTTCTAGCACTATTTTAATCCCAGCAGACAAAACCAAAACCGCTCGAATTCAGCGTCTGATCGGGGCAGTAGGAGGACGGCTGTCGAAGCCTTTCACGCCCCTTCAGGGCTCCTCCGCGGGCCTAGCCCCGGCCCGGCGAGGGCCGAGCCGGACAAAGGCGGCGGGAGGCGGGGAAGCGTGAGGGGCCGAGCCGCGACGGGGCAGCCCCGCTGCAGCCACCCGCGGAGCCGCTGGGCTAGCTTGGGGGCGGCAGCGGCGCGGCGGGACGGGCTCGGCCCGGCCTCGACGTCGCCGCCCGCCACCGCCACTGCCACTCTCCCCACCCCGGGCCCGCCACCGCCCCCGGCCCGCCTCCGCGCCGCACCGCGACGGGGCGGTCGGCGGCTCCGTGGCCGCCGCCGGCATGGAGGTAGCGAGGCGGCGCGTCCGGGCCGAGGGGTACCCCCCCTGGGGAGTGCTGCTCCCCCCTTTCCTCCTCCTCCTCTTCCTAGCAGGTCAGCGGGGCCGGACGGGTGCGTGAGGCGGGGGGGAGCCGCGAATTCACAGGCAGCGGGTGCAGGCGGGGCTGGGAGGGCGTTGAGGGCCGCGCTCGTCGGTGGCCCTCACTCTGCCCCCCGCCGGCTGTCGCCGCGGGTAGCTAGGACCGGCCGTTCCAAGGCAGTCGTAGTGGCTTTGCCTTGTTGGTGATTGCGCTGCCAGGGTGCCTCTCTCGCATGAAGTGTGCTGTGTGCGAGTCCCTCTCCTGCTCATGGGAGGTTAGATCTGCACCCTCCAAGAGAGATTCCGTGAGGTGTCCTGGTTCCACGGCCCTGGGCAGAGCAAGGGCATCCCTTGGCACCGCCGGTCCCGGTGAGCACGCAGGAGTGGGAGCCACAGGCGGCAGTTGTGCCCTATCAGGTAGCAGTGCTTGCCAGGCACATTAGGGGCATAGCCAGGGACACAGGCGTTTGTGCCAAAAGCGAGCAATAATGCCAAAGCCATAGGCTGCTGGCATAAGGAGTCCTGCAAGGATAGCATCACAAAGCCTTCGCATGAGGAATCCTGCACTGCAGTCACTCCCTATTGCAGCTCCTTGGCAACAGGGCCTATGCCAGGCACTGGCCTTTCCTCTGCTTACAGATCTTGCAGTCCGTCTGACTCCCCTGGTTCACTTGTTGGCAGGGCTGGTCTCCAGTCCAATGGGTCAGTTGCACCCCTTTTTTCTGTGTGCTCAGTTCTTGGTGAGAGGGTAATGGCACAGGGTTAGGGTGCAGCTGCCTAAGCTGGCCTGCACTGCTGTGTTTTACGGCCCTCTCTGCCCCTCACCCTCACTGGATGCTTGTTTTCAAGCAGAGGCCAAGCATGAGTAGGTTCAGAGAGCTGACTTGCTAAAATCTAATGGACAAGGTGAAGGTTTTGGGGTGGATCTGCAGCACAAGCTGTTTGCTATACTGTCAGTGTGCAAAGGAGCCTCGGAGTGAGGTGAGACCTTGGAGTCAGAAGTGGGGTGGGAACAGGAGTGAGGCAGCAGCTGAGATAGGGTTGGTCCTGCAAGTTAAAAATTGGGCCAGCACAAGTGGAAGGCAGAAACGGTGGGAACAGGAGAGTGGGAACCCCTTACAATGATCAGCTGCCTGGGGAACAGAGGCCACAGCATATTGGGACTGCAGAAGCATAGTTTGTCATCTTCAGGTCTTTTCTGTGGCAGTGTGTATGTTGCCAAAGTGGTCACTATACATTGACAGTATGGAGGGCGAGGAGTCTGTTTGGATCCATCCAGGCTACAACCGAGGCTCTGGCAGTGAGAAAGGAGAGACTGGGATGAGATTTGGGAGGCATAGGAATCCCAGAGGACAGTGCAGTGGCAGTATCCAGAGACCATATAATGTTATTTATTTGGGAGGAGATGATTTAGGACTTTGAAAACACTGAGCTGCAACAGCATAAAATGCCAATAGCTTTAAAATAGCTTCTTGTGGCAGTAAAAGGGTATGTGTTCTTTCATGCTTCTTAATTGTAAAGAGCACTCTCACTGTTGTCGAACAATTTATATTTTTCCTCAGTCCAGCAGAGTTTACTGCTGGAAATGTGACCCTGGCCACCACAGTCTTGGGCAGTGGGGCAAAGAAGGCACTTCTGACTCCTGTGCCACATGCTGGTGTGCCACATGCTGGTGTGCCACATTGGCTATGGCCCTGGAGCTGGATCAGAAAGAGGAGAGCTGCTGCCAGCTATCAGGGGCTGAGGGCTGATTTGCTGAGGGCTGATTTGCACCTGGGGCTGGGCAGGGACTGGGGAAGGTAGTCAATTCCCAGCATGCTCTTTCTTCTCTGCAGCTCAGCATGGCAGGCAGCCTGGCTTCAGGTTTCACACTGAACTCCTTGATGGAGTGGAAAAAGGTGGTCCATAGTGTCTTGATGTTTGAATTTTTTAAAAATCTATTTTGAATTATTAAATATGAGAAGGAACTGATACAGGCATCTACAAAATACTTGTACACAAAGTACCTAACCCTGGACTTTCTACTGAAATGCAGAACAGTGGGAATAGACTGCCGTTAGGATTAGAGGGTCAGGTCATCTCACAAGTGAAGTCCTGTAATTGCTTAAAACTGTTAGATTGCATTTTAGATTGTACAGTTATGCTGTACAGCATTTTGTTGGTGCTGCCGTTTGACTGTGGGAATGTTATTTTTATTCAGCAGAAGACTGTCTGGCTCAGTGTGCTAATGACTGCAAAGCTTACTGCTGTGATGGGACTACTCCCTACTGCTGTTCATATTATGCTTACATCGGGAATGTCCTCTCGTAAGTATATTTGCACTTCAGAAAAAAAACACCGTGTGCTTTGTTCATGGGCTTGATACATGTGTGGATTGCAGGAAACTGTTTTGGCAGTAAACAGTGGGCAGAGTTTGGAGTGGGTTTGTTTTATTTTTTCCTTGCTGGCAACAAACGCAGGTATTCGTCTAAAGTCTCACCTTGGATATATTTTTGAAGCATACAAGAAAGCTTGCTAAAATTGAGGGGTGTGTCCTTAACTTGTGTACAATAATATGTGGAAGTAAGCTTTAGAGGTGGTGAGAACTTTGTTTCAGGCTCTTTAGACAAAACAGAAACCTCGTGTGTTTTGTTGAAATGCTTTGTTACAGCACTTGAGTCAAGCCGCTGTTGACATGGACTTGAGACTGTTTTTGTTTTGAGTACTTTTTAAATATCCTTTTCTTTATTGACTTGTTTATTTTTGTTAATTGTTGTTTTGGCTTTTTGGTGGAATTTATGGAACAGATTCTAGGTGAGAGTTATCTGACCTCTTAACGCTGCAGTATGGATATCATGTTTCCCATTCCTTAACTAAAACTCACAGCACAGCAGGTGAAATGGGGTAGCTATGAATATTTCCTATCTAAAGAAAAAGAGTGAAGTAGAAAAACATAGACTCCAGTGCATCTGTTTAGCTCTGCACAGGTATAAAAGAGGCTTGTGTGCTAGTGGACCTGACTATAGACTAATGACAGCCCCTAAGTATTAAATTCATGTGCAAGGACAAAATGAAATAAAGCATAAAATGTTGTTCTTCAAGATAGGACATCTTCTGTTTCATCAACCGCACCTGTAATTTCCTTAACCTTTAGTGAGCAGTCTGTGGCATCTTTTGATTTATATTCTTGACTAAAACCAGGAAAGGAAAAAAGAGGTACATCATACAGACTGCTCAGTGCTTGGGGAGTAGGGGGAAGGTGGTAGTTGCTTTTTCTAAAAAGACTCCTCTGTTACAGGTTTTGTATGAGCCATAGTACCTGGGGAACATGCCAGTGTTCCCCTCAGCATGTTTTTATAGCACTTTGAAGGAGTAGGCAGAATTATGTTATTTTAATGCAAAATTGATCCACAGTTTTTAAAGCAGATCAGATACTTTCTGGGCTAAAGTAAATAAAATGATGATAAAGCACCAGAATCCTCCACTCCTCTGAAAATAAAAGAGCATGTACTTAAGATTGATTACTGTTGGAGAATGACAAGTGATTTTTTTTTCCCCACTCCTCTGGGAAATGTCTGCTTTGATTTTTTTTTTTCTCATTTCAAAACTGCTTTCCCATTTATGTTTATGGAAGTAGGTGCTGGTCTGTAATACTTCATTCCAGCTCACATGTGGTTAGGAATGATGGGCACAGTAGCATAGGATATGCCATCCTAAGAAGGAGACTTCCTGTAGAGCATGTGGATCACTTACATGTGTGCATCACTGGTGTTTGTCTAAACAGTCAGAGCTGTACTTTGGGAAGGAATGACCTGGGGATTCTTTAGAGTGACTGCTGAAGTATTCAAACCATGCCTGTATTGCCAGGGTGACACCTAGTCCTTTGTATGTTTATTTAACGAGCTGTGCTGGTATGAGGCTAATTGGAATAGTTTGATGAGAGAAATTAGATTATTGGTTGTAAAAGAATAATAATGATAAAGTCTATATCATTCACTGGTTTGCTGAAAGGGATATGACATAGATTAGGAACTTCCCCACACACTACTGAAATTTACCAAACTAGCTCAGACAGCTTGGAAGTAAAATGAAGCTCTATTTACAGCATGGCAAAAATGTGTAAGCATATATACACAAGTATTTACAGTTATATACAAATAGAAATACTACAGAAATCCATACTCCCTCCTGGACAAAGGAAACTGCCCAGAAGGGCTCAAAACTACTCTTTCTTCCTATCTTCCAGACAGACAAACAAAACAAGCACCAAAGCTTACATTTGCTGCTAGCCAAGATTAATGGAAAGATATTTGACCAAGCTAAGAGGAAATTATTAAATCCAGCATCACAGACCAGACTGAATGAGATTGTTGAGAGAGAGAGAAACAGGCTTTGAGTCCCTTCTGGGTATTTTCTTTGTCCAGGAGGGAATTTGGATTTCTGAATTATATCTGCTTTGTATATAATTGTAAAATATAACTATATATACATATAAATTGTAAATCTATTGTGTATATATGCTTGTAAGTTTTGCTTTGTTGTAAATGTGGCTTTATACTTCCAAGATGCCTGAGCTGGTCTGGTAAATTCCAGTAGTGTGGTGGGTAGTTCCTAATTCCACCACACGAATGTAAACAGTTAGTGAATTAGAGCTGAGTGCAAGTGGCTCTGACATGTCCTAAGGGTTGGTGTGTTTCTGAGTGGTTTTGATAACTAGAGGAGCTCTTAAAAGTGCTGTTTGCCACAACGTGTCTCAAAGGAAATGTTTGATTCCTGTATTTTTTTTAATGACTGAGAACTCCAGTTCACAGACTTGAAGACCAGCCAGGAGTCATTATAGTTCTCTGTCCGGATGTTCAGCCATAGGTTTATTTTTTTTCCCTTAAAAGCTGTTTTGGGCGTGTCTTCTGTAAAAATATGTCATCACATTTTGAAAACCTTAGGCAATTAATGAGGTGACCATCTGCTCTGTAAACCATGCTGTAGTTCATTTACTAACATGGCTGGGAAATTTTGCTGGGAAATGAAGGTTGAAATCCCTACTGTCAGCTCTTAACTTATCTATGAGTTTCAAATGTGGCCCTAAATAGTCATCATGACAGCTTTCAACCTTATCACTGAGCTGGGTGAACTCTGTCAGCCTCACATGTAAGATTTGCTTTGGTTTGTTTTGCTCTGCTCAGGGGTCAGTTCTTTGGCCTTCCTTTGAGCTCCCTCTAGTATTTTGACATCGTTCATGAAGTGTGGCTAGAAGAGCTGAGCATAGGATACTGGCAGAAGCCTCTCTAGAATTATTTGTTCCCGTGTCTTTCTCTGAGTACTTGTTTTGAAGCAGCTATCAGTGGTGATCACAAAAGACATAAATGAACTTAGCAATTTGTTCCATCTCTGAGTCCTTAAGTTACAGTCTTCAAAGCATGTCTACCTCTTTAAGACTGCAAACTGTTCTTTATTAGAGTTACTACCTTAATTGCATTGCGAAAGATATTATTGTGGCTCAATGCTCCTTAAGAATTACCTTTTAATTTTATTTTCAAGATACTGGGGTTTTTTTGTTGGCTTTGGGGTTGTTTTTTTGTCAGGCCTTTCCCACTGAAGTTTCTTATTGTCTCATTGCTGAATGCCAAACTGAAGACAGTGCATTAGAAGACACAATCTCTGGAATTTGAAAATAGCCACTAGTGACCTACTTGCATATGTCAGTCTGTTAACAACGGTGTATAGAAGTCTTCTAAAGAACAGTTTTTAATTCAACAAACTGTGTGTCCTGATAATTACATATAAAGCTGCTTTTAAAGACCTTTCTTGTGGCATAATTTTTGATCCTGCTGTCTGCAGTATCAAAATGGGATTGATCTGTGTGGGTGCTTTCAGAAGTGCCTTTTTTCACTATCTTAAATACCATTAGGATTCTGCTGTGTTGTGTGAGCTCCTCTGCTTCTTTAGAGGTTGCCTAAGCTTCTTTATTTGTTAACCACTAATTTATATATATATATACTTTATAATTCTGCATGCCTTTCTGAAGTTTCTGTTATCTGTCTAATCTGTTGAGTTTTGGTTGGGTTTTTTTTCAGTTTTTCACAAACATAACTGTCTCTAGTTTGGGGAAAAGCCTTTTGAATGCAGCAGGTTCTCTTTAAACAGCTCTGTGTTTCATTTCATGCTTCTCAATCTTCTCTTTGTAGACCCCAGAAATAGTGCAGACTAACAAAGTCAATGTGACTGACTGATACTTAAGGTTTTTGTAGCTTTTAGGTGATGAATGATGTCTCTTCACTCATTAAAATTATACTCAACATTGAGATGCCATATAGGCTTTTAGAATTTTCTATTTTGAGAAATCTTTTTAGGACATTAGGGAATCTTTTTCTTTACTCAGATGAAGTTTTCAGCAAACAACCTCCAGGCTGTGTGCATCTGTGATTAGGTCTGTTTTCATTTCCACACATGAAGAACAGATGCAGAATTATCAGCTCATGCTAGTGTTAGGATTTCAGGACTTGTAAGAGATGTTCAATAAGTCCAACCTTAGTTGGACTACAGGTATGATCTGTAAGCTTTCAAGGTCTGTGATTTAGTCATCTGTAATCCCATGAGCATCTCTAATGTAAAGTAGCACATCCTTCCTCCTTCTCCCTCTGTGTCATGATACCGTTTCAGAGCAAGTTGCTACAGCGTTATTGTTGAGGCTGTATTTTTCTTCCTACTAATTTTCAGTAGCTGCTGTCATTTCCTCTGATGCATATGCATTTCCTCCTGTTCATTTGCTTGGCACCTAGTGCTTAATAGTTAGCTCTTCTAAAAATGTTTTTTTTCTTGGACAAATTACAGATTTATATTTGGACTTGTGGAACATAGTGGAGCTGTGTCTGTGGGATGAAGGAAAAGTGCAAGGATGAAGGGAAAAGTGCAAATGCAAGCTCAGGCTGTTCCTCCTGCCTACCTCTTCACTCTCTACCATATAATGGCTTGGAGGCACCCTTCCCAGCCTTCAGCATCATTTCAGCTCTTTGAGTCATGAAACTCAAACTACCGTCATCCTCAGAAGCTAGTTTCTAAACAGTTGAATCATATCTGACCAACAATTAGTTTTCTTCTTCTACATCTGCTTCTACAACTTTCTACCAGGCCAGGACTTCTGAGAACTGCAGCGTGTTTTCTCCATGTCAGATGCATTGGATTTGACCACAGTAGGAGTATCTCTCTAACTAACCAATCAACAGCATTTTGTTTTCTGTCACTCGGAGGAGTTGGTGACATCTCGTTATTGCTTTCAACTCCAGCGCTCCTCAGAGTTGGTATGAAAGAGGATTCTTCTGCAGAACACAGATTTTTATGTGTGTTTCTGACAATGTTCTTTGCATTTTCTTCAGAGAGACCCCAAATTGTCTGGCTCTCATACATATCCTTGTGGCTGCTGGATTTTGTATGGGCTAATTTCCAGTTCACTCTTTGGCACCATGTGGTGCCGTGTGTTTATCACTGTTCACAGGACACTTTTGAGCCACGGGGAACTCTCTGGGCATAGATGTCAGTAGTTGCATGCTGCTGGAAGTGGTTCTGGTTGCTGCCTTTGCTCTTTCATTACACTTCATGTCCTGCACCTGTGGATTGATGTAAAATAATCCCAGATTCCAAGTAAATAGTGGAGCAAAGAGGACATGTGGTCCATCTGTTCTTTCAGATAAATACTATTGGGCCAGATGGATATCCAGTGGAAACAAAGGGACTTAAACCCAGAGTTTGCCCATGGTATTTAGAAAACTTATTGATAAAGTATCCAACCTTGGTGATTGGTGTATATTTTCCTGGGTTAGTCTTTAAGTATAGCAAACTGCAATGCTGGCTTAATCAGCAGAAGAAAGCTAAGGTCCAGTGATGCTACATTACATAGCAAAGGATAGGAAGTTTCTTGGTAAAATGTCATCAGAATTACTTCCTGTAAGGCACTTGATTCTGAGGACTTCAAAACTAAGTGGAGGAAAAAAATGGATAAAAACTTCAGAGAACTGTAATCTCATTACAGATAGTGAACGGTGATTTATTAGAAATAATGAGGAAGCAGCAGCCTGTTCTGTGACAGCTGAAATATCAGGTGTTATTTATATGAACTTAATCTATGTTGCAGGAGGTTTGTTTTGTTTTCAGTCCAGAGGTTGCACAATGTGTCCAGGAAGGCAGACAGAGAGAATGTCCAGAGAAAGGGCAACAAAGCTGGTGAAAGGCCTGAAACACAAACCCTATGAGGAGAAGCTTAGGGAGCTGGGGGTGTTTAGCCTAGAGAAGAGGAGGCTCAGGGGTGACCTCATTGCTGTCTACAACTACCTGAAGGGAGGTTGCAGCCAGGTGGGGGTTGGTCTCTTCTCCCAGGCAACCAGCAACAGAACAAGGAGACCCAGTGTCAAGTTGTGCCGGGGAAAGTATAGGCTGGATGTTAGGAAGTTTTTCACAGAGAGAGTGATTGGCATTGGAATGGGAAATCACTCAGGGAGGTGGTGGAGGCACCGTCCCTGGAGGTGTTCAAGAAAAGACTGGATGAGGCACTTAGTGCCATGGTCTAGTTGACTGGCTAGGGCTGGGTGCTAGGTTGGACTGGCTGATCTTGGAGGTCTCTTCCAATCTGGTTGATTCTATGATTCTATGAATGGGAAGAAAAGAACTGGAGAAGATATTTAATGTAAAAATTGTGCTCATGCTTCAGCCTGCAGAGCTGAAGGAAAGGCAGTGTGTAGTGTATCTAAGTGTGGCATTTGACATGAAGTACTTCATATCCAGTAGTACTTCTGAGAGAAGCAGCTGACCTCAGAAAATGCCATTTTAGTTCATGAAGGAAAGAATGTCTCGGTACAAGAATAGGCTGGAGAGTGGGTATGGAGGAGTGTACGAAAGAAGGAAGTCACATTTTAAGAGTTAGGAATATAGAGATGTAGCCTTTGGAGTTCATAGTGAAAAGAATCCCAACCAAACAGGAAGCTTGTTGTTTGCTGTAGGTTCCAAATAATTAAAATTAGACACTTTCAGGCATCCCACAGTAAATATGTGAAGCAGCAGATGGATTTAGGAGGGTTTTATGTCTGCACTACAGTTTTATGGAACTCTGCTTAAAATAAAATTGTATTGCTTCTCGTCAGAGCAATGTTCAAGATTTCCCATGATTGAAGTGCTTTGGGACCATATGTAAGACTGCAGTTTACCTGGGCAGTGCGATTTCATGCTTCAGGCTGTGCGACTTCTGATGCAGTGCCAGAGCTATGCCAGAGGACTGGCTCAATTATTTTTTCCATTTGGCTTGCATTGTGACTTCTGATCAGAAGAGTCTTCCTGAATGAGCACATGGAGCAGAGCCTGAGGATGCTTATGCTGAGTTCTGAAGGCTGGCTATAAATATGTCATCAATAAAGACAAGGCTCTGATAATTAAACTACAGCCATTCCCCCTTCATTCTGTCTTTAAAAGTGAATAGAATTTCAGCCTGCTAATCCCTGATCTTCAGTGTCTGCAGTGTCTGTGGAAGCACACTATCTGTACTTCAGCTTGGGAAAACCTCCACAAGAGGCATCCAACACCTTCTGTGCAGGGAGCTGATTAATCACAGCTTAGAGGAGGATCTAGGACCATGTTTCCTTTGTAAGATATGCTGGAGGGAAAACTGGTATTCAAAATATGGCCTTTGTGAAGTGTTTGAACTTCCAGTTGTTTTTTATTCCATGCCTATTGTCCTAGTTCATATCCTCTAGCGGAGAATGTGTGATCAGATTTATGACCAGAGTTAGTATCTGCTCTTGATGATGGCTGCAGAGGAAGCCCTTGTCAGCACCAGAGTTAAAACACAGGGCCCCTCTTCTTTAATCTTTTGTGTTTTCATTTCTGACCCTGTGTTGTGACAAGCAGCTCAAAATGGGAAAATACTGTTTTGCTTGCCAAACAGCAGCTCTCGAAAGATAGCTCCCACTTAGTCTCCCACCTCTTTTTTTCTGCAAGATGTCTGACTAATTATTTTGAAATGTTTAGGACTAATGGAATCGAGTTCTTTTGTTTGATCATTTTTGTAAGTTTAAGGGGTTTTATTTTAGCAAGTAGCCATAAGAAGTAGAATGATTTTTTTAGTGAGAATGGGAGTTTGAGGCTAATTGGAGTATTTAATGACAGAAATTAGATTATAGGCTGTGAAAAGAAAGACAATGGTGGTGTCTACTTCACTCATAGGCTTGGTGAGATGTATAAAAACAAGAACACAAATATAGATAGTACAGAGAATGTGTGTCTCTGTTGGAGTTGGTGTCTGTGCTTTTCTTCCTGGGCTGCTTCTGTGTAACTAATCCTTCTGCTTCTAACCCCTCCTTGCCCATCCTCTATACTGACCTTGACTGTAAGGCATACTTTGGCATAAAGTAGACAGGTGAAAAGAAGGTAGAAGTGGGGGTTGGGAGCCCCTCCTGGGGACTCTGATTTCTGAGAGGGGTGTTGTGTTTCTGTATTACCTTAAACTTGTGTATTTCTGTATATATTTGTGATATATTGCAAATATCTCTTTGTATATTGTGCTACGCTGTGGATCTAAAACTTCACTCCTTAACTTCCAGATGGCTGGGTCTAGCTTGAGTGGGGAAGAGGGTAACTCCCAAACCATCACACTGGAAGTCTTTGTAAACATGCAAGTTCAATTGTTTATAAGAAAAAAGGCTAGCACAGTTTTGTGCTAAAACTTGAGTTGTTGACATCTCTGTGGATCATCTGCTTTTCATCATTTGGAGGATTGTCAGACTTTGGTCTGAAAATGGAAGCATTAAGGTATAAATCACGGAAATACTCTCTGTGGCTTACAGAAAACCCTAAGGGGGAAAAGTAAATATTCATAAGGAATTTGGTCATATTAGATTGCTTATACTGTACTGGCTTATTTTTTAAAAAGATTTGTCAAGGAAAAAGAGAGATAATTTTGTGTTTGTCACTTGAAGTGGTCTGTTTTGGAAGCCTGCAGCATTTCCCCATAAGGTTCAGTCATGTAAAACATAAATGTTTTCTTAACACTTAGTAAGATTGACCTAAAGGCCAAGCCTGGGCATTATGTTGATCACAAGAGTACTTTTCCTTTCTTTGTAAGAATTTTACCTGCTGTCTGTTAACTTTATACCCACTTACACACCTTTCCCTTTTTCAAGTAGAGTTTACCTCTGAATTTGGCAAGCTTAACTTCGTTCAGTCATGTGTACATCCAGAGCTTTTGAGAGAATTCATAGAGTCTGCTAGGCAGCAGTTCAGCAGAGTGGTTAAATGCATGTGTAACTTCAAGGTGGTGAGTGGATGTAATGGATAGACCTTTCATCCTACTGAAATCAATAAGCTAATTACTTTAGTGAAGAGTTCATGCCCTTGACTCTAATGGGACAAGTTGTGAGCTGAAGTACCTTGTTGAATGTCTTAGAGCATTTTTTTCCTTTTTTTTTAAATCACATACCTTCTATGTTCACTGCCACTTCATGCTGCTCAATAAGCTGTGTCACTCCTGGAGAGTCAGGAGATACAAAGGACAAGTCCTACCTTATCTGACTCATCCACTCTATGCACATCCAATGCGTGCCTGTCTCCCTGCCTCTAGCTGAAGAATTTCTGTTTTATTGACTAATTCTGAGCTTTCACTGAGCTCACAAGATTATTGAAGAATCTGTTTGTTGTATTTTGTACTGGCCCAGAAGACCAGTTGCATCCCAGGCTGCATCGGGTAGGCATGTCCAGCAGATCAAGAAATGTGACTCTGCCATTTTGCTCTTGTGAGACCTCATCTGGAGTAGAGTCCTGCTCTGGGGCTCTCAGCACAAGAAAGACTTGGACCTGATGGAGAGGGTCCAGAGAAGGGCCACAAAAGCAATCACAGGACTGGAGCACCTTTCCTGTGAAGACAGGCTAGCAAGTTGAGGTTGTTCAGCCTGGAGAAGAGAAGGCTCCAGAGAGACATTATAACAGCCTTGCAGAACCTGACAGTGGCCTGCAAGAAAGCTGTGGAGGGATTGCTGACAAGGACATGTAGCAACAGAACCATAGGCAATGGTTTTGTACTAGAGCAGAATAGATATAAAGTGGGTATTAGGAAAAAGTTATTTACTATGAGGGTGATAGAACACTGAGACAGGTTTCTCAGGGAGGTGGTTGAGGGCCCTTCTCTGGAGACAAGTCAGGCTTGATAGGGCTCAGAACAACCTGATCTAGATAGGGATGTCCCTGTTTACTGCAGGCAGGTTGGACTAGGTGACCTCTAGAGACCCCTTCCACCCCATAGTGTTCTATGATTCTGTTCTATGTTTGTAATATTACACCAACTCAACAAGATTGCTAATGAAGATACTTTGGATCAAAAGATCAAAAGCTGTGCAAGAGACAGAGATGTGTTTGATGCTGTGCAGTGTAATTGCAGCCAGTCCAACTGAAACCTGTAGCACTAATTCAATATTTGAATGATATTGTCCTGGAAAGATAAACTTATTTTAATCTTAAGAGAGGGAAACAAAGCTTGGTGTGTATAAGCAAGTTATTAAAAAATAAAGGAAATTAATTATTAATTCACAGGGCAGTTACAAGTTCCTTTGAGATTTGTAGTCACAGCTTGATAGAAACTCCACAGTTAACATCATCTTTAGAAATTCAATGAAGATTTCTCAATGGTTTTTGTATTTCAGAAAGAAAAAAGTAGTGATTTTTACTCCAAGAACCACATCTGCTAAAAAATTTAAAAAACTTGGGTTTGTTCCCCTGTAATTAATTATTTTTTGTAAAACACAGGGTCTCTCCTGGGACTTAATTCACATGTAAGTATTTAACAGGGGATAGGGAGGCACTACTACTGCAAACTGGGCAGGCATGTTTCATTGTCATGTCTCCCTCTGTTGGCTCATCTACACAGATAAGGAATTTTTACTGCTATCATTAAATGGAGTTACTCTTTCTGCTCACAAGGGAGGCTCAGTTTAATGCTGAGTGTTCCACCTTCTCTCTTATTATTGAGGCCTGTGGTACAGTTTGGCACAAGCACAAGAGGTACTAAGGATCTACAGCTATTGTTGAAACATCTGTTCATCAGCCAAGATGCAATGAACCTTATTTTTAGGTGCCTTGTGGACTTGCTATGCCGCTATTGAAGTGTAAAGGGACTGTACAAACTGCCTCTACTCTAATCCTTCAAACAGTCCATGACCAAGATGGTGCAGAGAAGATATAATTAGGGTACTGCTGTTCTGTAGCTGTTTCCAGCTGCTGAGCAGCCCATAGGGCATTAGTGTTAGTAAACTAGGAATAACATATAAATGCAGTCCCAAATGTATATGCTTATGCTATCACATTAACTGCAGTTTTCATCTCTGATACTATGTACTGCTTATTCCTGTTGTGCTCCTGCGTTTGACGACTTCCTCCCAATAACAGGATAAGAAAGGGTCTGGATGTCAGTAGTGCCTCCTTCCTTCCTTCCTTCCTTCCTTCCTTCCTTCCTTCCTTCCTTCCTTCCTTCCTTCCTTCCTTCCCAGGAAGAAAGAAGTCATCCTTGGAGACTGGCATGCCCCTCCATGGAAGGAGGGGAACCAGCATCACCAGTGAATGCCTTGCACTTCACAGGCCCCCAGAAGCAGTTTGTACCCCTCCATGTAGGGTAATGAGAGAGCAGGAAAGTTGTCAAGGAGAGAGCAGGGAATTGCAGCTGCTGCCTATGATCTTTCCTATATGATGCATTTATATCTTAGAAAGATTTATATGTGTATGTGTGTATGCAAACAATTACTATCTTAGAATTTATTTTCTTCTGAAATTCTGTTTTTCCATTTCCTACAACATTAAAACCATCCAGAGTACTGCCTGGCATTAGTATCTGTATTGTTGAAGCACAATATTGGTGTGGTTCTTCAACATTCAGAGTTCAAGGTGCCATGGAGCCTGTGAGACCCTCTTGCCAAGAGTGCTTCAGGACAGCCAGCCTCTGAGACTTTAGCTGAGGTGGGAAACAGGGAACAAGGAGGAGAGAGAAACAAGATGAGAGGTGCTTGTTCTGGTGTCACAATACCTCTGCAATAGACCTCTAGAAAAAAAGTACCAGAAATATTCTGATAGCAGCCTGAGGACAATTCATAAATGGAAGACAAGGAGTGAAAAGACTCAAAATTAATTAGCTATGTGTAAGTAGCACTTATAATAGGATGTTGTTTAAATGGTACATGACAGTAGCTCTTAATTCTTTTGTTTGGATCAAATCCTTCATGTCTCTGAGCTTTTTCGGGCCTCCTCTTCTGCTGCTTTGTAAATGTAAACCAAGATGAGAGGAAATAAGCAGACAGCTTAAATTTAAGACTTAACTTCTCATTGTTGGGAATAAAACAAATGTAATAATATTTTGTACAAGACCTTGAAGTAAGTTTCTTGGAATCTCTGAGATTTTCCTGGAAGAGTAACAAGTATTTTGTTATTGCTATATTTTGCATAAAGAATACAGCTTCTTTGAAGTTATCCTTGCTTTCTACTCATGTGGTGTATTTACTTCCAAAAGTTTGAAAACAGTTATCATTGACCATTGTTTCATTCTTGTGTTCACAATAACCTGTCAGAGAAGGCAGCAGTGCCTGGGCATCATTGCCTGTCTGCCATCCATGTAACATGTACTCCTGATGATGACAACTTCTCCATTCTAAAAGCAGTATGAACTACCACACAGAAAGATTAATTGTTTGGGTTATGTTCAGAATTTTGACTACTTGGAGCCAGAATTTTGTGTCTGAGCATAGACACTGAATATGCCATGGATAGGCATATTCAGATGAACTGCTCTGGGGATGGAGAATGGCTTTGTATTAGGAGTCTTTTTGTGCCTAGTGCAAAATTGCTGTCATCTGTCAGTAAGAAGCCATCTAAGTATTTAGTATCTTTCCTGCAAAACTTTTGTCAGAGCATCTCATGTGCAAATGTTGCATTCTTTTAAAGCAGCAGTTATTTTTTTCCATCTCTTCTCTGAGAAGAGATGGAGCTTCTCTGGCACTGGAGTTTTCTGACCACTCACTGTGCTGTATGGTCCTAGTCCCCAAAGATCTTGATGACTAATACATTTATATGGCTGAAAGCTAATATTGTTTCAGTCCATGGCAGTAACCCTGTGTTTGGTTTGGCAATGTCTGGCCTATTTACATAAACTAAAATTATGAAAAAGGATGACAGGATCACCAGTCTGCTTGCCTTGCATTGCTTTTCTCCAGTGGCTCCTTGCAGGAATAACTTGACATTAAATTCCAATAGAGAGCTGTCCTGGGTGAATACAGCCCACTCTCACAAGCCCCTCCTCCCACATAGATGGGAGGGAAAGTCATAGACAAAAATCCTGGACTGAGATAAGGAATTTACTGAGATAATACAGTGCACAATTACCTTAGCCTATCTGTAGGAAACATGCAGTGAAATGCAGAAGCAGCAGCAGAAGCCAGCAATAAACCAGTTCCCCCTATTAAAGCACACAGCAGCCAGCCCAGTGGAAAAGACTAACACCCCAAACCCAGAAACCACAACCAGAACAGGAAGCCTCTCACATTACAATCTGAACTTCAAGCCCCATGATACTTTGCTCCAGTCAACACTTTCATTGTAAAGCTGGCACAATGTCAACATAATACTGAATACCATCAGCAGATTCAACTCAACCCATGATGAGAGCCAAGAAATAGAGCTTCAAGAGCATGGGGGATGGATGAAAAGTTATAGCACTCATTCTCCATGTTCAGCAACATTTTAAATTGTCTGAAGTAAAGCACAGGGCATCTTTGTTCCTGAGCCTTCACGATTGTTGAATTAAATGTAATGATTGAATTCTCTTATTTCCAGAAATATAACAGAATGTCAGCTTGACAATAATGCTTTCAGATTTGCCGTCTGACAGGGGTGCTGTAAACATAGTGGCATATCTGCCCAATGGTTTGAATAGAACACTACATTAAGATAAAGTGCTGAGATTAGGAGGGAAGCAATCGTTATTTCAGCTTGTGCATTTGGTAAACTTAGAATGTTGCTGTCTTTGAACGTAGGGTTTTTTTTTTGCTGAAGTTGTGCCAGGAGAAGTTTAGATTGGATATTGGAAAAAATTCACTGAAAGGGTGGTGAGGCATTGAACAGGCTGCCCAGAGGAGTGATGGAATCACTATCCCTGGAGGTGTTCAAGAATTGTGTAGGAGTAGTGCTCCAGGATATAGTTTAGTGGTCATGGTAGTTGGATTACATTTGGACTTAATGATCTTGAAAGTCTTTTCTGTCCTTAATGATTCTGTGATTTTTTTGCATTAAAATTCCATATCAAGAGAAGGTTTTTTTTTTCCCTGCTCACACACCACCCAATCATCCTTTCTTCCAAAGTAGGTGAGGATGAAATACCCTCTGTGGCATGGCTGCCTGTGCTAGCAGACAGTGGATTTCATAGAATCAGTCAGGTAGGAAGAGACCTCCAAGATTATCCAGTCCAACCTAGCACCCAGCCCTAGCCAATCAACTAGACCATGGCACTAAGTGCCTCAGCCAGGCTTTTCTTGGACATCTCCAGAGATGGTGACTCCACCACTTCCCTGGGCAGCCCATTCCAACGGCAAATCACTCACTCTCTGAAGAACCTCCTCCTAAAATATCCAGCCTACACCTCCCCTGGCACAACTTGAGTCTGTGTTCCCTTGTTCTGTTGCTGGTTGCCTAGGAGAAGAGACTGACCCCCACCTGGCTACAACCTCCCATCAGCTAGTTATAGACAGCAATGAGGTCCCCCCCAAGCCTCCTCTTCTCCAGGCTAAACAACCCCAGCTCCCTCAGCCTCTCCTCATAGGGTTTGTGTTCCAGATCCCTAGGAAAACCTAGGAAGTTCTTTTCATATTAGCCACAGAGGTAAGAATTTTTTTTCTATTTTGGATCTGGGCTAAAAAAAAAACATTTTGAAGCTTTCAGCAAGATGGTTGGTACAGGGTTTCTTTTCTGTATTCCTCTGCAGTCACAGTCTGACAGCAGCTGCTTACAAGCTGACCTGCAAGCTGGCAGTCATGCAGCAGACAGGAAACAGTATTTTTTTTTATCCAGCAGGGGCAGTCACTTCTGCATGTGAACTGGCCCACACACTGCTAGGGAAACAGCCCGGATTTACATCACTCAAATTTAGCAAGTTACAAAGCAACTTTGTTTTGGTTTTTGAACCATGAGTCCTTGTGTAAAGGAGGGATGGTCTGGTTTTTCCTCATACAGGAGAAGCTTTGTTCTGCATATCTGTGAGTACTTAGCCAGAAGGATGCTCCAGTAGGCACCTAAAGAGCCCTGTGATGCCCTCCAAATGGCTGGGAAGCTCTGCCAAGGGATCCCACTTGGGCAGATAGGCAGTGGGAGATTGCAGGGAGGCTGCTGTGATTGCCAGTCAGGGCTTCTCCCTGGGTTCTGTGTTGAGTGTCCACAAGATTTTCATGTATTTTTAGGAGTCTAGAAAGAAAACATCTGTAGTTGATCTCCATGCCATTAGAAATGTCATGTGCAAATACGGTTAGGTGCCTTGGAGACAGCATCAATTCAATGTCTTTATACCTCTTTTATATTTTCCTTCCAGAGATTTGTTGTTGTCACAGTGCTACTTGCAATCCCAAATAACCTTGGGAATTTGCAGCACCTAGATTAGACTCTCCTTAAAGGTTGACTCATTTCTTCTGCAAAGAAGTTGCATTGCTTGGAAGTTCTTGTTGCTTAAAACATGGAGAGGTTGCTCCCCAGGGGCAAGGCTTGCTGGGTCATTCAGAAAATCATCGGGACTCTTTCTGAGGAGCTTCCAGCCGGCCAGACTGCGTGGGAGAAGGCAGGGCTGTGGTGAAGAAGGAAGACTGCTGCTTGGTACTCTCTTGCAATGCCTTGTTGTATACTGGGGCTTAAAGGAGTATTGTTCACAGTGTTTGTGCTCTATGACTGAAAGAAGAGGGCAGACCATTATTTTGGTGCTTAGAAGCTCTTCCCAGGCATGTTCAATTGGTGGGGGCCTGACCTTGCTGCTTGTCCCAGTTGGACACTCGCATTTCTCATTCCTGCCCTGCCTATGGTGCTGTGCCCTAGGAGGGGCACAGTTTTGAGTGTGTTGTTCTAGCTTGATACTCAGCCTTTACATAGTGAGTAAGGGCTGGACGGAGGGAGCCTGTAGGAGAAGCTGAGACCTCAGTTGGGAGGACACAGAGGCATTGCAGCTGGTGAGAATGTTCTCTTTTTGCATGAATGCCCTCTTGCACCTTCCTGGTAGTCCCTCAGGGCCATCCCCATTGGGATGCAGCCCTTGCACTGAGGGCAAATGCAGTACCTCTTTCAGCTAATGTAAGAGCAATTCCTACTCTGTGGAACCCGTAGCTGTAAAGCAAGTTACCAGGAGCTGATATTCAAGTCAGGATTTGCCCTTTGGCTTTGTTTCGTGTCAGTAATATATGTTGCAGTTGCTGATAGGGCTTTGTAATGAGATGTTGTTTTTCCAGGCTGAATACTTGCCGTGCTCACAAAGAACACTGAATGTGTGGATATGTGAAACAAGTCAACTGATTTATTACTCTTATCTGTCACTTGCATTGAATGGTTTTAATAACTGCCAGAACTAACAGTTCCTTCATAACCAGCAGTAACACCACTGGAGCTGTGCTGTATTTTTATCGCTGTCATTTTTCCCAACTTTTCTCAGAAGATGCAAACTGTCAATTAACTGGGCAAAGTCCTCAAGTCACTTGATTTATACTGACACACTGACTGAAAATACAATCCAGCAAGAGAAGAACCATCATACTTTTCCAGTTTTGGAGGAAAGTATTTTGGGCTGTCTCTAGCCCACCAAAAGAGCATTGCATCAGCTCTGCAACCATAAGGATTTCCAGTGCTCCACTGGCCATGTTCAGGTGTGAAAAGTACCTTTTCCCATGGTTTTGTCAATGAAATCCTTATATTGGCTTTGCAAGAGCAGCCCAAATCTTTCTGTCCAGATGCCTGTGCCACAAAAGAAGGATTGGAGTTTTCTCCCTCTGTGAACTCAAATCTTCAACTTTTGGTTTTATGTGTTAATTTAAGAAGTTACTTGAGGCTGAACTTCAAACTGGCCCCTGTTTTGTACCCAGATGTTTCCAGTTCTCTTTTCTTCTTCTGATTTTAGCTGCTGCGTCAGAAAATAGCCAGATGATTTTACTCATTGTCTGTCTCCCACCTGCCTGGCCTACCAGTAAACTTGCAAAGTCCTGGTGATGACTGCAGCAGAACAAAAGCCTCAGCTGTGAGAAAGTGTTTTGGAAGAGCTCCCCTCACCAGGCATTTACTTTTCCACTGTGGCAGCTCCAAACAGGCCCAGGAGCCAAAATGAAAATAGTTTGGACTAGAAAGTTCATCTTGTGCCCCACAGGACCATAATGGTTCAGAGGAAAAAGCTTTTTATGTAGGCTCAGCATCACTGCTGCTGTTCCTGTGTGGGCATGATGCTGTGCCTCTCATGCTGTAGGGGTGCATGGAGGTCAGGCAGGTCAGCCTTCCTGAGACAGATCAGGATTCAGGCCCTGGGTGAGATCTGTGAATACCAAGCTGTAGGCAGTACATCTCTTTAGAAGAGATTGTGTGTTGCGGTGGTGTTACTCCTTAGCCCTACAAGCCCATTACTCCTTTTCCCTGTCTGGGAGTCCCATCCTCTCAAAAGGTGTTTGTCCCAGAGCTGTCCGTCCCTGCAAGCAGGATCCAAGCCCTTTTCTCACTGCCATGTGCCCAGTGAGCACTCTCGAGGAACAGATTTGTGACCTTCCATGGGAAGATACCATTACATAACTGCTCCTTCATTAAGAAGTTAAAAGGATTAAGAAGTAGCTGACATGTCAAAAAGTGGAGACAGCAAAGAATTATTGTGTAATGAGGGTTGTTTGCAGCAAGGTTCTTCAGGGATTAGTACTAGCACTGAAAATTTCCCAATGCCAATCAGGACCTAGGATGTAAATGCAAAATCCCCAGACTTAAATGTGTGTGTGAGAAAGATAAATTTTACATGAATGCACTTTGGAAGTTCTCAGATGATAGATTTAGGGGGTTTCTGTAACCTTCATTTGTTCCTCTTTTGTATACTTTGTAGTGCAGCCTTCAATTACATGGTTTTCATGGAACAGTGAGTTTAGAACATTTGTATGTCTTTTGTGGAGATGCTTTCAATGTGTAAGGGGATACACATTTCTGTAGAGATTTTAATTTGCCCCCTTAGTGCATATTGCATGTAGAAGTGGAAAAGCACCTCTGTGTTCTGTTGTGCTAGTTTGAGCCTAGCTGGGATATTTTAGTGAGAGGAATTAGATTATAGGCTATGAGAGGCTTGCTGAGATGTATAAAAACAAGAACATAAACATAGATAACGCAGTTTGCTCTCTGGGTTTGGGCTGCACTTCTCTCTAGCCTGCTGTCTGTGTGACTAATCTTTCTGCTTCCTAACCCCCCTTTCTGACTCTCCAAACTCATCTTGAACGTAAGGCAAAGTCTGGGATAAGATAGAGGGGTGGAAAGGAGGTGGAAGGGTGGTTGGGAGCATCTCCTGGGGACTCTGGTTTCTGGGAGGGCTGTTGTGTTTCTCTATTACCTTTTAAACTTGTATATTGCTGTATATATTGTAAATACCTGCTTGTATATTGTGCTGAGGTGTAAATACAGCTTCATTCTCTAATTTCCAGATCAGCTGAGCCTAGTCTGGGTGATTTTCTTAAGTGTGGGAGGGCAGGTAACACCCAAACCGTCACATCTGTATATGGGAGATTTCAGACTTGAAAGTGCTCAGGCTTCTGATGGTTGAAATCTTTACCAGCTCATACATGTGTTGCTGGCTTCATTCAAGCTGTTACTGAATACAACCAACATTCATCACAGCTGGTGCCAGGCAAAGTATTAGTTGGATAGCTCCAACCAGAAGCCCAAGGGCCAGAGAACTCAGTGTGCAAACGACTTCCAAGGCAGAGCAGGCTTGTTCTTTTCTTGCACACAAACAAGATATGTACTTCTGTGATGTTAGCAAGTCGAGAAAAGACAATAAAAAATTCAGTGTAGTTGTCACTATGATTGTCATACTTCTTGTGGTGTTTCAGGAATTCAGTGACAGTACAATGAGAAGTTGTCTATGCAACCTAATTAAAAACTTAACAAAGTGCTTTCCAGCCTCTGTGTTCAAAAGTGCTTAGGGATCCCAAATTCTATTTTCATGTATCCAGCAAGAGGCTTGCTTCCAGTGGAAATGTTCTGGGAGGCCTCAAAAGACTCCAACTTCCTGCAGGTGGTCTCCTTTGAAGTCACCCCATTTTTTTCGGGACACTTGCTTTCTGTGACCTGAATTTTACCCTCTGTATTGGAAAACTGCATGTCTTTCTGTACACTGACATCAGTGCACTTCCAGACTTTTGGCACCATGACTCTTTCTTGTTCCTTAGAAAAAAAGAAATAGCCCACACATGCACAGCTCAAAAAGCCCTTGCATTCTCTGCTTGCTCAGTTATTCTGATTCTTGATCTTTCCTTAGCTTCCACTAACATATTTGCATTATTTCTTCTAAACCATTAAATATAATAAATTAACTCTTAATCAGATGTGACTGTGTTCCTATTTTTGAAAGCTGTCCAAGATGGTGAATTAAATGAGAGGGAAAGGGTTTGGATTGCACTGTGATCTCTGGTAGCTGAATGCAGGTTGAAAACTTCTTTGAATTAGTGCCATCAGATGTAATATCTGGAGTTTCAGGGCATCTTCTCAAAGGTCAAGAAGAGGGTGAAATCTCTATCCTGTTTGAAATACATATCAGTAACAATATACTTATTCTCTTAAGATACTTAGCATATTTTTTGTAGCAGTGTTATTTTTAATCTGTGAAATAGGATTTTTTTAGTTGTATTTTTAGCAAGATAGTTTCAAGACTGTTGAAAAAAAGAATAAAAGTCAGCTTTTCTATATCTGTCTCAGTCTTAATTTATACAGTCTGAAACAGATTTTCAATGTTCATGAAAGTGACAGCTTGAGTTAACTTGAAGTCAACAGGAATCTTGCTGAGAATGGAGAATTGGCCTGGTAATAAATGTGGTCCCTCTACGCAGCGATGGTTGATGCATGGTTCATGTGAACCATTTGAATATGCAAAATTAAATAGATGGAAATGATTTTTTTTAAATCAAATCATCTTAGCAACACATTATCACTGCAGAGCATTTGTGGCATTCTTCCATCTCTTCATGCACCAGGATGTCTTACCATTCAACTTCACACAGTGAATGGGCTCTAGAAATTTGTCCAGAGACTGTTTGCTGAAGGGAGCTACCTTCATTGTGGTTTACTGCATGGATCTATCAGCTTCAGTGCTGACTTGATTTAAAGCATCTCACAGCCACAGTCAGGGTGAATTTACTGTCTTACTACTTTTTAAGTTCTCAAAGTGTTTGATTATTCCCTGGCAAATCAGTTGTTGCCTGCATCTTCCCATTTAATAAATCTGTTTGATTTACTTTACCTATTTGTGTTACTTCAGGGTAAGTTGTCTGTCTGGAATAGCTCAGAAAGGTGGCAGCAATGTTCAGCAGGCAGGTAGGAGAAATGAGGGGTGAGGGTGGACTGCATCTGCTCCCTTTAGAAACGCTTCTTGTTCAAGGACAGGCAGAAAAGGAGTTGCAGGGCTTGTCATCCTCCATATATATGAAGTGCCAGTTCCCAGGGGTGTTTCTTCTGTCATACCAAGCAATCTGCAGAGTGTAGAAGCTGAAAGGAGTTGTAGAGGAACATCATCTACCTAACCCCACTCGTTCCAGAAGCCTGGCCTGTTTTCAGAGTATGAGAAACTGGCCAAGGCGATTTCATAGATCACCTCCTCTTTCTGCCAGGTTGCTGGTGCACTGATTGCCTGAGCAGCATGTGGAAAGGCTGCTCACTCCCCTGCATGCCAGGATTACCCATGCCTCTGTGGAGATGACCATCCATCTCCTTTGTCTTCTACTACACTTCATGAGGACATCAAGAAGATGGCATTTTACTCTAGTAGGATCAGCAAGGCAGGAGGGGGATGTGCTTTTGGGTAGCCTGTTGGGCTGATTCTTACCAGAAAAGGGGAATAAGAAGGAAGCATCTACTGTGAAACACAGTGATGTCTAAACCTAAGTGACCTTTCCAGCTTTTGTACAAGTTTCTGAAAGCCTTTGTATTTACTGGGATCCAGAGTAGTCTTACGGTATTGAATCATTTTACAAGGGCCAAAGTGTTATTTAAAGTACTATTTCTTTTGAAAGGACAAGTGATTGTCCTGGGACAAATTCTGTGTGGATATTGCTGTAACTTGTGTACATAGTTTCTTTCTTGTTTGTTTGTTTGTTTCATTTGTAATGAGCTTCTTTTAAATCTGCTTGGATTGTAAGCTGGGTCTTGGTTCTGTTCCTGAGAAATTGGCAGAGTTTCACACTGTTTCACGGGATGTGGTGGAGGAGATTGGAGGACTGTCACATTCCTAGCAGTAATGCTGTCCTCTCCTCCTCCATCTGAGCAGAAATTGCATTCACTTCTCAGTCCTACTGCTGACTTGAGAAATTGTGATTGGGCATCAGTTATGGTGGCTTTAATAGCCAGTTACGGCTGTTGGGAGCTGGATCGCTTTCAGTTCAAACAGTGGAGTGAAGCCGTAAAATAATTTCTCTGCTGATCTTGCATCAGTGTTTCTGGACTGATACATGGATGTCTCAAGCTTGCAAGCAGCACATTTAAAAGTCAGTGTAATCTTCATTTAGAACCTGAAGCAAAGTCATACACTAAACATAGGACTGCAGATTTTGGCTCCAAGGGAAGTACTTTGATGTAAAATGGTGAATCTCTTTCCTTAATGCCAGAAAGCAGAATGGAGAATATTGCAGTGCATAGTCCATGCCTAGCCATTTGCAGTGATTTAGCTGTAATGCCATGAAGAAGGCGTGTAACAGAGGCAGCGCCTGCAAAAATAGCTAACGTGCTGTCGGCTTTAGGGCTCCATTTAAAAGGCAGGTGGTTATCGAAGCACATAATGTTGCTCAGACATGAACATCTATCTCCATGGTCTGCAGGTCATGCTGTAACTGCTCTCTATATTTAAACAGGTACTTACTGTGTGCATCTGCACCAGATGGCATGGGTTTAGCTTCTGCCGTACTGAGTGAAATGGAGCCTTTTTAGTTGTTGTTGGTAAGAGTATGTCCAGCAATGCAGAAATAGATTTAAGTACATAATTTTATTACCCACATAGTACTTTTTGCTCCTGTGTCTACCAGTGAAGATGATGCTCTGTAGAAAATGAATGACCGAAGGGGAGAGTGATGACCCTAGCTGAGAAAACAGTTATCATCTTGAGCAAATGGTTGATTTCCTGGAAGATTCCTTATACAGGGATAAAGGACTAAAGCCACCCTCAATAGAATGAAAGTGCAATCTTTTTAGCAACTCACTTTACTATTCTCCTATTACCACTTCAGTAAATGGCTGAAAAAGTCTCAGAGTTTCAAAGGATTTGAATCTGCCAGTTCAGCCATGTTACATCTGCCCTCATGTTTAACCACTACAGTTTCCAAACCAGAAATGCAAAATTCCAGAGATAAATAAAGTTCTAACTATTTTTTTTAAGTGTTCTGTCACTGGCTTTAAGCTTTTTTGTGGTCTGTTTAAGCCAGGATGTGTAGGAATTGTCCATTCCCTCTTAAATCTGTGCTCCCCTTAGCTGGCAGAGGCTTCCTGGCATGCTCAGACAATCAAGTTCATGCACATCCTTTGACTGCCTTGGTTGGATTCACAGTGGTCCTGGCATTAAGGATCTTTGCACAAGCACTGCCTTCATAGAAATCTATTTATAGCACAGACTTGAGGGAAATATAAAATAAGGTGTACATGGGTAGGTAACAGAGATACATGCTTTAGGGCTGAGTGGAGGGCAGGTCAGTTGACCTTTGTTTTGCCAGATAGGAATTACAAAGTATATGTATGATATCACTCCATGTTTCATGAAAAACAAAAGTAATTAGTTACTCTGTCATTAAATTACTTCAGAAATGCTAGGTAGCAACAACTTCCATCAGGTAAATCATGCCTGACAAATTTAGTTGTTTTTTATGATGAAGTCACAGCAACGGTGGACAAGGAAAGGGCAACTGACGTCATCTACCTAGACCTGAGTTAGGCATTTGACTCTGTCCCACGTGACATCCTGGTCACCAAACTGGAAAAACACAGACTTGATGAGTGGAGCCCTGCTGGATAAGGAATTGGCTGGATGATCACACACAGAGAGTGGTGATCAATGGCACAATGTCTGCTTGGAGACCAGTGACTGACCTCAGGGGTCAGTGCTGGGACCAGTCCTGTTTGACATCTTTGTCAGTGATATGGACAGAGGAATCAAGTGCACCCTCAGCAAGTTTGTAGATGTCACCAACGTGTGTTGCACAGTTGACTTGCTAGAGGGCAGGGATGCCATCCAGAGGGACCTGGACAGACTGCAGAGGTGGGCCCAGGCCAACCTCATGAGATTCAACAAGACCAAGTGTAAGGTCCTGCACCTGGGTCGGTGCAATCCCAAGCACAACTCCAGGCTGGGTGGCAAATGGCTGGAGAGCAGCCTTGGGTCTGGATTAGTGAAAAGCTCAAAATGAGCTGGCAGTGTGCATGTGCAACCCAGACAGTGACTGTGTGCAGGGCTGCATCAAGAGCAGCATGGCCAGCAGGGCAAGGGAGGGGATTCTCCCCCTTTACTCTGCTCTCGTCAGACCCCACCTGGAGTACTGTGTACAGTTCTGGAGTCTCCAACACAAGAAGGACATCAAACTGTTAGAGCGAATCCAGAGATGGGCCACAAAGTGATCAGAGGGCTGGAGCACCTCTGCTATGGGGACAGGCTATGGGAGTTTGGGCTCTTCACCTGGAGAAGAGAAGGCTTTGAGGAGACCTTACAGTAGCGTTCCAGTATCTGAAAGGGACCTACAGGAGGGCTGGAGAGAGACTATTTACAAGGTCTTCTTGTGACAGGATGAGGGGTAATGGATTTAAGCTGAAAGAGGGGAGATTTAAACTAGATGTTAGGAAGAAGTTCTTTACAGTGAGGGTGGTGAGACACTGGCACAGGCTGCCCAGGGAGGTTGTGGCTGCTCCCTCCCTGGAGCTGTTCACGGCCAGGTGGGATGAGGCCTTGAGCAACCTGTTCTAGTGGGAGGTGTCTCTGCCTATGGCAGGGGTTTGGAACTGGATGATCTTTGGTATCCCTTCCAACCTAAACCATTCTATGATTCTGTGATTCCTGTTTGTGAGGTGCTATGCGTCTGGAATTTCTTTCCTGATGTTTCAGAGAGAGTAAAATTGGATTTGTTCTCCTGAGAGTCAATTAGTTGTCTGCTAGTAAATATTTCTAAATCTGCATAAGAAGTGTAAAGTTTCATCAGGAGTACAGAGAACAGATCAATTGTGTAACCGCTTCTGCAGAATTCATTAGCAGAGTAACACATCAAAGCAGAAGGGTAATTTGCCAAGATTTGTGATCTTCAGCCCCAGGTCCTCCAAGCTATAAGGCTACTACACTTGCTAAAGACCCTGGTGCTCACAGCAGACCAGTTTGCCTGCAGGTTTTTTTGAGTCACATCATCTGGTTTCTGAATAAAACAGGAATTATGTTTTACAAGTGGAAATCTGGTAGAGTGAGGGAGTCTGTCTGTCAGTGGCTTATTCCATCACCTGCTTTGTGTTAAGAGAATACTGGTGTGCCCCTTAAATTGTAAGATTTACCACCGTCATGGAATTATAGAATCATGCAGAGTTGGAAGGGTCCACAAGGATCATCTAATTCCAACCTCCCTGCCATGGGCAGGGACATCTCACACTAGATCAGGCTGTCTAGAGCCTCATTCAGCCTGGCCTTAAACATCTCCAGGGATGGGGCTTCGACCACCTCCCTGGGCAACCCATTCCAGAGTCTCACCGCCCTCTATGGCTTTCCAAGGATCAGTTTTGTGACTGTGTGTCACTGTAGACTGTGACTATGATATTTTAACTTCAGAATACAAACTGCTGGCAGGGAAAAGATAACTGCCACAAATGCTGTTTTTTATTATTTTCTATTTAAAAATATGCAGGTGTGATGTTGAGAGCTGATATAAAGAAAACTAAATTAGCTCTGAGATATAAAAATACCTGCTTAGTCTAAGTTCAGTTTTTAAGGAGAATTGGTTGCAAGGCAAATCTCATCTCCTTTTCCATGTGTGGGCTGTCGACCCCAGGGTGTCAAACAAGTTGCAGATTCTTAGAAGTTGCACTCATACATTTAAAAGAAATTCATTACACTTTTTAAAGAAGGAGCCTGACCCTGTTCTCCAATTTATAAATATTTCATGCTGAAATAATGCACGAGGTAGCAAAGCTCACGCCACGCTGCAGGGCTGGAATTGCTCTTTTCAGATTCTGATTGAAGTGGATCACTGGGGAGCTATACGTATGCTGAAACCAGCGTACCCAAATCTGCCACTGCAAGGTTTGCTTCTCAGCAGAAGTACTATGAGGGAAACCATTTGGCCAGCAGGCACTGGGTGCGGTCTGTGTTGCTGGCAGTCTAGATTAGTGCAGAAGTTGAGCTCTAAGAAAACGGGGGAAAAAAATAATGTGTCTAATGTCATTGTGTAATGCAATTACAAATGCTTTCCCCTTTTCACCAGGTAGTGGATAAATGAAATTGGTGTAGGAGTCGTTAAGAAAACAGCTGCCTTTTTTTTTTTTCCTCTTTTTTTTTCCCCTCCTTTTTTTCCCCTCCTTTTTTTCCCTCCTTTTCTTTCTCCTCCTTTTTTTTCCCTCCTTTTTTTTCTCCTCCTTTTTTTTTCCTCTCCTTTTTTTTTTTTTTTCTTTTTTTTCCCCCCCCTTTTCTGTTCCAGAGATTCAGATTTTGAGCTGCTGGTGCTTAAGTACGGTAATGAAAGGCCTACTCTCAGGAGACAATTATGGGAAAGAAAGAGAAAACCTCCTTTGGTTTTTGTGGCTTTGAGGTGGAAGGGTAGATTTTCCTGAGCATGAAGTCAGGAGCACTTCATGGAAATGGGGTTTGGCTGCAGCAGCAGCATGTGGTGGTGTAAACCACGGGTGGGTGAGCTGCCCCCGCCCTGAGTATTGGCAGCCTTGTGGGGAGAGGTGAAATGAAGTTCTGGGAATGCTGTGCAAGGAATGCATGAATGCCCATTACAGCTCGTCATTTATCATGGAAATTAGGTGTACAGGGCAGAATATATAGTGTAATTTAGTACTATTTGTATTCCCCAAGTCAGCTCATTTCATCTACATAAGACACTTCATTTCCTGTGTTCCATCTCTCCTAATACTAAATTTTGTCATAAGCCCCACAGAATATGGGGATTCCTAGAGGTCATCTGTATCTAGTTACATGAGGGGGGAGATGTAAAAGAACTGGAGCTGAAATAAACTCTCTGTCAATTAAAATATTATATGCTTCCCTTTCTGAATCACTAGTAATTTGCATGATCTGGTCAGAGCTACTGGGAAAAAGCCCTTGGAGAAATACTACAAAATGCCCAGATGATTTGCATATTTAAACAATTTATTTAGCAATCTGTTACATCTTAAACGATCTGTTGAAACCGAAAATATAAATTACCCAATATTTTAGTGCAAATGAGGTTTCCTTGTCCAAAGATTAAACTTAATTGTACATTCTGATGTTCTGTTAGGAGGAAATTTATTCCTGTTAAACCTTTATAAGGTCAGTAATTAATTGTTTTACCAAGCCAGTGGTTTGTTGAGGATTGTCATCATGGTCCTTGTTTCTGATGTGTGGGAGAGAAGCACATGTTCCAGCCAGACTTAGTTTTTGTGATTCATCAGACTTACCTCAGCTAAGACTAGAATTTCTTCCCTTTTCATTCTTTTTTGAAAGCATTAAGGAGACAACTCAGGCTGAAGTGCTAGATGAGAGCTAGTGAAAGTCACAGGTAAATTCTTTGCTCTGGCTCTGATACTCTGGGCAGCCTTGGGCAAACTGTCGTCATCTCATTCTACAAACACATGGAAAGAATGAGGTGTTCCCAAATTGTGAGTGTGTGTGTATAGTTGGTATTATTTTCTGTTCTTTGTAGCTGAGTAGGTTCATAGTCTTGTTTGAAACCCTGTGGTACTCTTAGTTATAATAAAGAGTATTCCCTGTTTACTGGATGCACTTTGACAGAATTTAAGAGCAAAATTAAATCATAATTACCCCCACATTTTATACTGACAGCAATCCCAAAGCTGCTAGGAGGCAGATACTGCTTTATAGGTCCTTTGGAAGCAGTAGAAAATAATTCGTTCCCCGTTCCTGTGCCCTATATTTGCAGTGTGGCACCATGGGATGGAGTGAGTTTGTCTAAACATTTCAAATGAGCAAGGGATGGAATTATTTGACCACTGACCAACTATTTCTCATGATGTCTGGTCCCTTACTCCACTAACTGCATGTCTATGTAAGTCCTTATGAGATGCAAATTGGTAGGGTCTGGCATAGCTAGTGAACTCAGTCCTTGCAGACAGCTAGTTGGACCTAATGTTGGCGTTTGGTTTCTTTAGAAGTCATTCATTGTTTGAAAACAAACAGGCTGTTCTGGCTGCTGGCATAAGAGACTGAAAATTACTTGAGTGTAGGAAGCAGACTGGTTAACATCCAAGTACATACATGATACTAGTTGTTTTTAAAGTTATTGTAAGCAACTGATTTTGTGTGGATAATTAAATACTTGAAATTCTTTCGTCTGGCATTAGCCATTTCAAACACTAGGGACAGGGTGGTTGTTTTTTCTCCTTGAAACAAAGTCATAATTAGGTTATCAAGTGAAAATACTGGCAGATTGGCAAGGAAAAGTTAGAAAATATGAAACTTCAGTTATGCATGAAGGATAGCATCAGGGCTGCTACCTTATCAGACTGAGTTGTACCAACACCTATACTTCTGTCGTGGGGTGACATTGGCCAGTTTCCAGATGTCCACTTAGCTGCTCTCTCACTCCTGCTCTTTGACAGGTAGACAGGTAGGAGAAGATAAAAAGGAAAAGCACATGGGTTGACATGAGGGCTGGAAGATCACTTACCAGTCACTGCCATAGATGAAACAGACTAAACCTGGGGAAAGTTAATTTCATAGAATGATATGGGTTGAAAGGGACCTTAAAGATCATCTAATTCTATCCCACTGCTATGGGCAGGGGCATCTTCCACTAGAACAGGTTGCTCAAAGCCCCATCCAACCTGGCCTTGAACAGTTTCAGGGAGAGCACGTTCACAACTTCTCAAGGAATCCTCTCCCAGTGCCTCATCTCCTCCTTACATCTAATCTAAACCTAGACTGTTTCAGTTTGAGACTGTTACTCCCTGTCAAATCACTGCACTCCCTAATAAAGAGTCCCTCCTCATCTTTCCTGTAGGCCCCCTTTAAGTACTGGTAGTAGGCTGCTATAAGATCTCTCTAAAGCCTTCTCTTCTTTGGGCTCAGCAACCTCAACTCTCCCTCAGTCTGGACTTGGGGAAGTGCTCCAACATCTTAATAATCTTTGTGATGTTTTAATTTGTTGCCAGTCAGCATACTTTCTTCAGCTAGGGAAGGATGGAGTTCCAAGGATTAATAGTGTCTGAATCTTGGTTTCTCAGGTAGCAGTAAGATTGATTGCAGCACCCTTACTGAAGCAGAAGTATCTTGGTCATGAAGAGGTACTAGTGGGAAGCAGCACTGTCAATTCTGAACTGAGCTCACTCTGCATGTTTGGAAGTGCCCTATCCCAGGCAGGGATGGATGCAGAAGAGAGGTCCACCAGAGTCAGTCTCATGAGGTGGTGTTGGGTTCATCAGCCTGGAGACAGCCATTGTCGACGGACATTGCCCCAAATTGTGGGTTGATCACCCACCACATCCTCTGTTTCCTTTATATCTGCTGTCCTGGATGCAAAGAAGGAAATGGCCTCCCATCAGCCTCTCTGCGGCTTGAAAGTCCTTTGCCATTTCCCTGCTGTGGATTAGCAGTGGTGGTGATGAGCAAGCAAAGAAGATACTGAGAAGATGCTGAAGACCTCTGTGCCACCAGTATTCCTTCTGTTTCAGCACCCATATGGCTGGAAACTGTACTCTTCTCTCCCCTGTCTCCATGGTAATCACCTGAGGCTTTTCTAGACAGCCTTGCTTAATGACAGGGCATCCCTTACTATTCCAGAGACTCTCACTGATGAGGATGTGACAGCTGGAAATTTAAGGGGCATGATTGCCTGATTTTTAATCATGACATGAAAATTACATTAATTGGATTTACCACACAAAAATCCTCAAAAGCTTTTCACAACTGAGAAATTAGTTTTACAAATCCTTCCGTGCCTTTACAGTACAAATCCTTCCAATAAATCCTAAGTATGCTTTCAAATATAAATCCTTTCTTTACCCTTGGGATGGAAATCACTGATTTATGAATCAGAACAGCAAAAATCCTGAGGGTCTACCAGGTTTACAAATCCTGGTGTGATTTTTAAATGGAAAATTCTGGCCTTACATTTCTGGGTTTTGTGTCACTTCACCCCTAGAAGAGCATTGCATGATTTGCATCTGCTTGTACTGCCACATGCATTAGCACAGGTCCTGGTATTGTATTTCACCCTGAGTTGTCAGTAAGAAGCATCCCACTGGATATGGTAGGAAGAACAGGTGTGTTTTCTCCTCTGGAGACTTCAAACAGTTATATATGAGAGGCAAAGTGGTGTGATTTGTTGCTGACCCTTCTCGGCAGTGGCTCTCTCTGATGGCTCTTTGGCTGGTGCTGCCATCTTCTCTCAGGGCTGACAGTCCAGGTCACCCTCTTGTTCCTCTCCATAAAATGAGAGGCAAGCTGCACATTCACTCTGCACAGATGCAAGCTGTTGCTCAGGGCTGGATGTGTGGTCCCCACACATCCATTACAGTTGCCTGTATTCCTGTGATGAGTTTGCTACAGCTGCACCTTGGGTAACATGACTGAGTATGGTGGCTCAGTGGTAGCAGTTCTCATCTTGTTTCTTTGCACTTTGAGTAACTTTCTGGAACAGCTCAAAAGGCTTTGAGTGTGAAACTGCATTTGCAGAGGTGTTGCAGAGGTGCAGGTGCCTCAGTCAGCAGTGGCTTTTATTGCAGCCCATCCCTATACGGGAGCAGATGCTTTCAGATGCTGCCTCGCTTCTTGTCCTCTTTAACACCTCTACTCCAGGACTCTCACAAACCTGAGCGCTGGACCTTCCAGGACATGCAGTAATGCTGCAACCTGCAACCTCACCTTATATGGTGCTGCTCCATGCAAACACAGCCCTCCACAGCTGTGATATGCAGACCCGAGATTGTCACTGCTTAGCTCCTGTGAAATAGCTGTATCATTTTTCTGTCTTAGGCTTTAACTGAGCAAACACATATGCACAGGGATATTAACCAGGAGGAAGGAGGTGTAGAGAAAGAAAGGAGAGCATAAACAAAGCATCAAGGAAATCTTTGACTCCTGAAGTGAAAGCAGACCTGATTTTAACCATTACTGTTTTAATAGTCACAGTGGTGAAATGAGAAAAGCAAATACTTCCCTACATCAGTAGATGCATTGTCACTGATGGAAAAGATACCCTGAAGACCTCTTGGCTCCATTTCCTTATTTTGAAACTGCCAAGAAATCATCACGTGACATTCTGCATAGTTTTCTAGTACAAATGTTGTCCTTGTACTCCTTGTACTATCATTGTATTCCACATAAGCCTTGAAAGAAGTACTGACTGAAATACAGATAACTGTGGGGGGAGAACCTGATGCACCAGGGTCAACACCCTGAATGTTTGGTAGGTCTGTGCCAGCAGCCATTGGCAGCTTGACTTTGCACCACAATTTACTTCTGTGCTCACTGTGCTATTATCTAGTACAAAGCCAAGAATGTATTAAATTGTACTGACCCTCAAGAACACTTTCTTGGGAGCACCTTAAAAATAACTTTGATCAGGTGAATAGTGGCCAATGGAACAACTTGGAAGAACATATTTGCAAGCTGTCTTTAATTATGTTAAAGGCTTAATTTCTTCTCCATTTGACCCGCTGCTAGCCTCTAAAAATTATTCAAATAGTTTTAAAACAGATTCAGACTAGATATAAGAAAGATCTTTTGTGTGTGTGATGAGGGTGGTAAAGCACCAGAACATGTTGCCCAGAGAGGTGGTGGATGCTGCATCCATTGAAGCATTCAAGACCAGGTTGGATATGGCTCTGAGTAGCCTGTTACAGTTGCAGATGTCCCTGCTCACTGCCAGATGGTTGGACTCAATGACATCTAAAAGTCTCATCCAACTCAAACCATTTGATGATTCCGTGATCCATCAAACCTATCTTTGGCTAGTTTTCTGTCATGTAAGGACAGCATTTCCACATTCTGCACACCTCATGAGCAGGCATTATACCACTGACACAGACAGGTGGCATGGTTTAAAGGTACTTTTCCTGAGTATCCACAGCCCCACTTTTTCCAGGACATGCTACCCTTACCACATGTATGCAACACGGTACATATACACATTTTTCTTCCTGGGAACAAATACTTGGTTTCAAGGTGATTAATGAGAAGCTTAGGCTCAGAAAGATGACAAAGTGAAGCTTAAATGTGACACTGTTTTGCCTTATAAAAGTATCAAGAATATTAGCAGAATGTAGATTTAAGGATGTCAGAGAAGAATTACCAGCTTGCCTTAGAGGGTTTTTGTTGTTGTTGTTGTTGCAGCTAGAGTTTACCCCAAGAATGACTGGGACACAGCTTTTTTTTATAACACATGCTGTTCCTTGTGATGTGGTTGTGCTTGTTGTAAAGCATGCTCTCTTTCTTAGTGTCATTTTGAAGATTTATGAGCAATGCAAACTAATTCAAAACTTTATGAAAAGGAAGAGCAGGAGTAACTCACACTGATGCCAAGCTTTGAGTCAGTGCTCAGAAATGGTTAATAAAAATGTAGTTCAGAGGTCTTTCTTTATGAGACATGTAAGATTTTTTTTCTCTTCTGTTTACCAGGGACACAGGGCTTCCACTAAAAAGAAATAGGGAGTAACATAATGTTAGTAATCCTGTGTCCAACTCCAAGATATGTATTATGCATGAATAGTTTTGCCTGGCAGGCAATGAATTTCAAAAGAGGTTGGATTTACACCACATAGATAACATTGAAAGAATTATGTTGCCAATGCTGTCATGGCTTCCAAAGAATTTTATGTTTGTGCAGACTCAATGCTGAGGTAAAATAACTGTTTTAAGTCATCGAGTCCAGAGCCGAGAGCCTTCCTGGTCCCTGAAATGCATTAATAGTTCCTGGTTTGTTTGAAGCATGGGAAAAATGATGGAAGGATTAAAAGCACTGAAGTGTTGAAATGGGGGCAACATATTGGCAGGGATTTTGGTCGTCCTTGTTCTACAAAAGCTCTCTTTTTTTACATACCTTCTTGACTTTTCTGCCAAGTTCAAAAGTGCACGGCAGTGCCATTAACTTTCACAGGGCAGTGGGAACTGTCTTCTTGTGTTACATTTGTGCCAGTTTCACTCCCAGATTTTAAGGTCTGGGCACATACTAATCAACTGAGAAGTGCATGTTGCTTGTCAAATTACTTATCCTCTGCTAGAGCACCAGTTGTGTGAAAGAAGATGAGATGCATTACCAGATTTTCCCCCTGTTTATTTACTGATAGGTGTCTTTCCTTCCAGGAATTTGCCTCCATTCCTCCAAGTTTTTGCCCCATGACTTAGTGCTATATAAAAGAAGTATCCTATATTTAACCAGACCTCAGGAAAGTTGGAGGCCTTTTTCCCCCTTCTACATGACAAGCAAACCTACAGCATAACTCCTGCCTTAAGATTCCCTTGTTCCATTCATCCTCTAGTTAAAGGGGAAGAAAAAAATCTGAGGGTTACTGTATGGAGAATAAATGCCTGTAGTGTACTACATCTGACAGCTACAGGAGCTTATCTGTAGCCCTCAATGCTTATGTATTGAGCACATCAAGGGTTAGTGTTTCAGTAAGCATTCTGTTCTGAGTCTGAGGCAGGAGAAGCACCCAGTGAAATCAGTCTTGTTTTGAATAAAGATGCCTGGATGAGATTGAAACTACCTGTAGTATGTTCTGAGGATGCATTCTTTTGTGTATTGCCAGCTTTGCTTATGCTTTGGGCCCCTAGCCCATAGCTTCTTTAGTTTCAGTTTGTATTTAGCCCAGATCCAAACCAACGATCATGGAAACTTGCTGATAGCCACAAACTGCTGTACATTTATTTATGACTGCCAGCCTCTTCAAGGGAGAGCTCTTTGGCAATAGTGAAGGAAATCTGAGCTTGGAGCCAGACTGAACCACTGGCAGCTTGGCACCAATTTTTTTGAGCCCATTTTTTGTGTGCTAGACCCTTTGAATGCATATGCTAAGAGAAGGAAAAGATCTACAGCCTGCCTCACACTGTACACATCTTTGTGCTCTGTCTGTTGAGGGAGCCTCTAGCACTGCTTTTCAATATCTCCACATCAGTGCAGTAAATCACTTGGCAATACAAAGCTTTATTTTACAACAAGGATATAGATGCCTGTGGGAAACAGCTAATATGTATGAGGATTGGAAATCCTGGGCACTTCTTCAGGAAGTCCTGTAGTTCAACCTCTTGTGCCTCCTTTTTCTTCCCTAAAATGGGGTTATTTTTACTTACTTTACATGAGTACTTCTGTAAAGGTAATTTGCTGTCCTAAAGATTTGTAAAACCTGGTTAGGGTCACCAGCATCAACTTCCACAACTTAGAAAATGTAATTTCTATTGTTTATAATGGCAAACCACAACCTTGGAGTTAATGTATAAATCCATTTGTCTTTTCACATAGGGAAGACAGGCACTGGAGGCAAAATCCAGCTTGTGACCTCTAGTTTGTCCAGCCGTGCTATTGCTTTTACTGTGACACCTCCATTTTATTTGATTGCTTCAGTCAAACTTATTCAGGTCCTGTTTCCAGGACTGGAAGCTAGAACAGTAGGAGAGGACTAAATATCATCCACTTCTCGTGTGCCCCAGGACAGCAGCAAATCTTCTTGCTACCACTGCAGCTTCAAGGCTATGATTTTCTTGGCTGCATTTTCCAGCTTTGCCCTTCCAACACTGATTAATTTCTTTACCGCTTCACATTACAGAATGCTGCTCACATACAAAAAAAAAGTCTCCTAAGATGTCCCTGTGGAAGGTTAGTAGGGTGGGCACAGTCTTCTTGACAGGTCTTATCTGGCTTTATCTTCATAAATTTGGATGATATGCAGTTTAGGCTTGCAGCTGGCTGAGTTTAGACTTAAAGAGACAATGTGTTCCGTTTTGTGGTGTTTGGGTTGTATTTTTCTTTCTACACACTAAATTGAGGAGATTTGGGTTTTTTTTCTGGAAGTGATGGTTAGCCAGCTACTATCAAGTCTTCTTAAATGTTATTGAACTGCTAAATATGGAATTTTTTTTGCCCCTCATGCTACTTTTGCTTTCAATTTAAGCTATTGTCACTTATCTCCACTTTTTTCAGTATGACATTTTAACAAATGGCCTGTTCCCTCTGCTCAGCTCACAAAAGCTGTGCTGTGTTTGATTTTATGTTATGTCAGCTTGAGACCAGAATAGGTGAGCTTCACCTCTGAGCACCTGTGTGTTACATTTTTCAACTATAATGTATTCTTTGCTGGCTTCTGCCAGTTCTGATGTCTCTGTAGCGAATTGCTTTGTATTTGCTCTCACCAAGCAGAAAATTTTGGAAGAGGCAGAACTTTTTGCTGCCATGATTCAGAGGTCACATTAACATTACCAAAACAACACAAAAGAAGGCCCAGGCATTCAATGAAAAACATGCCTTGTGTCTTAAAATGCAGTTAAGCTCATTCCACTTTTGTGTTGTCTTAATAAATCACAATGTAAGTTTTGGCAGTTGAGTAAGTAATTAGCAGAAACCCCAGTGTGGATGGGAGAAGGTGGAGTGAGCAGCTAAGGGCTTGTCCTGGGATTTTCGAAGATCTTCCCTTTATTGAGCTATTTGACTCCTCCTGGCATAGGTGCTGGGTACTTGGGTATTTTGGAACATCTCCCTCTAGGTGCCAGAGTCATTAAAGAATATTAGAGTTAGTGCTCTAGATTATTCATCTGCTTGTGGTGGTTTGACCTTGGATGGCTGCCAGATGTCTACTCAGGTGTTCTCTGTCCCCCACTTCTCTACATAAAAGGGAAAGAAAGTAAGATGGCAAACCTTGTGGGTTGAGATGAGGATAGGGATAACTTATGAGTTACCATCATGGGCAAAACAGACTAAATTAGGGAAAGCTAATTTCCTTTACTGCTAATTAAATACAGGGTTGGATGGTGACAAAGATAAAACTAAAACATCTTCCCCATCCCTCCTCCTTTCTCTTGGGCTTTATCCCAAGCTTAGCTTCATTCCTTCATCTCCAAATCCTCTGCCTTCCCACGCTGAGTGGCACAGGGTGGATGGGGAATGGAAGGTGTGGTGTGGCCCTAATAGCTTGTCTCCTCTGCTCCTTCCTTCTCATTTTTCCCTCACTGCAGCATGCATTCTTTAATGGTCTGCAGTGTGGGTATCTGCTCAGTACAGTGCTTAGGAGTCAGAAAAACTATTTCTTCTCTCTTTGACCATAGTTTTACACAGTAAGGGTCAGTTGAATGCTACTGAGGAGAAATTGTTTTAAAACCCACTGAGCTGAGTCCTTGGCTGGGGAATATCCACATTAATATTTGTCACCTTTTGTAGACCTACATCCTTTAAAGCCAGCTGGGGATCTAAGGCAACTTCTTTGTCCTTTGAAGAGAAAGGAGAAGCTATTTTCCATATTGCGAACATTGTCTCATATGCATAGTGTTGATTAATTGAAAAGAGGTAAACCTCTTTAGGAAGCTGGGAAAGAGATGTCTTTCCCTGCCATACGCTTTCCCTCTCCCCGAGAAGGCTTATCCACCTGAGGCTGAAGATTGAGTGATAGGACCAGTAGTGTGATGCAGAACACCAATCAAAGACAAAAACACCTACTCCAGTGTGCATCTTTGAAATTCAGCACAGCTGTAAGACTAGGAAAAGCTGAATGTTTGATCATAGCTGATGTATTGGATATGCATTTAAACTCTCATTTCAAGGCAGACCTAACTGCTTGCTGGTAGTCTAAACTGCCAATGACTGAGCATCATTTACATTTTGCGTTTGTAGATTTTAATTTTATAAGGAACTAAATATGCTAAATGAAACAGCTTTCTATGCAGTTACTAAATGAGGAAAAGGCAAAATTAAAGCGTGACAGTTCCCTCTGACAGTAGAACAGAAGAAAGAAGCACCATGGTTTAAAGCACACAAGCTTTTGGCTAAGCCTCTCATTAGTAGAGAAAACCTCTTTTTCTGAAATCTCCTGAACTCTGTTTCTGAAAGGACAAAAATGCAGGGAAAGCACTTTGTCAAATTGCTGGTTTGAAATGGGAGGATCATTTAATTTATCTGTTTCTCTGTTTCCCAGAAGTCAGTGTTTACAACAGGGTCTTCAGACCACCTGTAATCTGGTAATGGGTCTAGCACAACCTTTGGGCTCTAAACAGTTGTTTATCTGCGCATTATGTGATTCCCTTGTGGTGGGAGGGTCTGTTAATCCCCAAATCCATTACAGCAATGAAGTGCTTATAAAAATATTTTTAAACAGATGAAACACTTTTCAAGATAAGTTGCTGATAAAGGAAAGCAAAAGCACAATGGGACTGAAATGATTTCTTGGATATTTCGTGTTACTTCTTTGGCAGCTGTGATATTTATATCTTATTGTGATGACGTCCTGTAGGGCATGTACTGAGCAGTAGTTCCAAAATAAACATCTTAGATGTTGTAAAGACAGACTACTTTTTATTTTACTTTCTTATATTCACTTTTTTTTTTAAGAAATTGCTTCTTAAAAATAATAGTGATTTTGTCATTGCAGTCCTGTTAGAAACTGTTCTTTGGTGACTACATGAAGGCTGAAAGTCAAGTGATATCCTGATATTTGATATCAAGGCCTTATAAAACATGCAATCATCTATGCTGTTTTGTCCACATGAGTTCTCTGATTAGAAAAAAAAAAAAAAAAAAAGAAGCCATAGGTCTCATTGTAATTAAAATTGCAATAATAAAGCAGGGTATTTAAAAAAAAAAAAAAAAAAAGGTGGAAAAAATCATTAAATAATTCCAAAGCAAAACTAGAGAAACATTACTATAATTGAGTAGCTAAAAAATCACAGACTTCATTACTTCCAATCTGGTAGACCATAAGAAAGTAAAAGTGCATTTTTATGGCAAGAAATATGTCCATAGAATTATACCATAAAGACACACTCACCAGTCATTGTATTCTCTTGCTTTGTGGGGTTTGTATTGACTTTACGTTCCATTCAGTGCTGAAAACGTGAGAGTAGCTTTAAAGACAGGCAGATAAAAATACATTTACCTGATTGTTAAGTCATGTCCTTTGTTCAGGCAGATAAACACAGTTGAGTAGGAAGTAGTGAAATTACAAGAAAACAACTCAAAGTGTAAGCTGTCTGTTGCAAAAGCCTGAAAATAGACCTACATGATAGAATACCTGTGTATTTTAACCTGTTTTCTCTGGTTTCTTCATTGCATTCAGTAATGTTTTGCTTTCATCTCCCTTTTTTTTTTAAGTCTTAGGGTTTTCTTCTTTACTGTTGCTTGTTTCTTTGCTTTTGTGCAGTGATCCAGTTTCCTTAAATACAGAAGTGGCTAATTTGACAATTAATGCAGCTGACACCTTGCTAAACTGCTGTTCTCATTCTCCATTGCCTCTTTTGCAATTTGTGCCTGAATCTATCTTTATCATGTGGGCAAAACATAGTGAAGTCCTGTGACAGGATTGCATTCTGTGGTGGAAGCATTCACATACCAGGTGATACAACTACGGCTTTCTGGTACATTTCTCATACTTGTTGATGCTCTGGTGTCAGGTAATTAAATTTGGACACTTCCATCACCCTCATTTTGTTCCATCCAATAGTATGTGTGCCGTTGTTCTATTCTTCAAGTGTGCTTGTTCCAAACCTTCAGTGTGGTTGAAATGTTCACTATTCACGTAAGGAGTGAGAAGCATCAGAAGCGTTGTTAGAAAAGCGATGCACAGCCCAAAGGCAGAGCAGCATTACTCATAAAACTCTGTGTTAGATAAATCAATGCACCTCGTTAGCAACATTTAACTTCAGGCTTAGACCTTCTCAGCTATTACATAATTTAGGCTGCTGGTATGTAAAACCCTGTTAATTCTTAAGTCTGATCCCAGCCTTCTTCCGTTTCAGTGCACATCACGTATTGGATGCAATGCATTCTGCTACTGCTGCCAAGTCCAACATACTGCCACTTATTTTTTTGTTCCTGCTTTCCTCATTCCCTTTAAGTGCCAGAGTCCCAGTGCCACAAGGCATTTCAGCATATGTTCAAGTGATGAAGTGTTTTGCTGACTCAGGACCTTTGTATTCTACTCAACCTGCTTGAGTGCAAGTAGCCCTTGAAGTTTGAAAGGCACGTGGAGAGATCCTCAGTGCCTCAGAGAGGACCAGTTAATTCTTTCCTTTGTTAGTCTCTGGTTCTAATGTAGTTGTTTTTAGATTCTCATTTTTTACTTTCTTTGCCTCGTTGTACCTTCAGCCATTTTGCTTCATGTCACTCTGTTCTTATTTTGTTCACCACATCTCTTCCCCAGAGTTGGGAAGCATAATTCTAGTTTGTACCTCCAGAAATTTGCTGCACAGTACAATTTGTTTAATTGAGCTGGCAATTCAGTCCAGATTGACTGGTCTGTGACATGCTTCTGGTGCCATCAGACAGGTGACCAAGAATGCCATCCCATGCCATGAGAGCTGTCCAAGGGAAATATCTTACTTCCATTTGCACTGATGGGAAAAAAATATCTCTTCTGGAGTGAATATTTGCTTAATACGAGAGTGTTCTTCTGTTTTATATGGGAATAGTTGATGCATGCAGCTGCTTCAGAAAGAAAAGAATGGAAAATTTAGCTAAGTTTGAAATGGAGGCTGCTAATTAGATCCCCCTCTCAATCTCAGCCCAGAGCTTTGGTGACTTAGTGCTGACTCAGAGACATGAGTAGTTTTGATGTCTTTGTGCATTTGTCTTTCTTTATACCTACTGCAGCCTAGCTCTTAATTCAGAACTTTTGCTAACAATGCACTCCTGGGTCACTGCGACTGGGCTTTTGCTATCGCATCACATGATGGCTTTCATAAATGTGCCAAGCTCAAATTTCACTCCTCTCAAGCAGATGACCCCTGCAGTGTTAACGAAGAAACTTGTTCCAGAGCCATATTCTTCTGATGGTCCAAATATTTTCTTCTACCAAATATGTTAATTCTAGTAATATATCTGCATATGCCATTTTAATAGAAAACTATGAAACAGCTTATTTGATCCGTTATCAAGTGATGCTTTTGCCAGACTGAGTTGTTTTGGGGAGCTGCTGTGTGGCTGTGATGGTTTGGATGTTCCCTGCCCCCGCCCCCCCCACTTTAGAAATCACCCAGACTAGTCTCAGCCAGCTCTGGGAATGTAAATGAAGCTATTTATTTACAGCTAGCACAATATACAAGCAGATATTTACAGTATATACAATTATAGACAGAAATATACAAGGTAAAAGGTAATACAGAAAACACAACTCCCCTCCCAGAAACCTGAGTCCCCAGGAGGGGCTCTCAACCACCCCTGCACCTTCCCCCTGCCCTAAAGAAGAATAGAGGTTCAGCCAAGAGGTTAAGAAGCAAAGGTCAGTGACAGGTGAGGTTAGGGAGATGCAGCTCAATCAGAAGCCCAGGGCAGAGTGAGACAAAACGGCGAGAGTGTTATCTAATGTTTTCCTTTCTTCTTCAGCAAGACTCTGAGGGGAGTAGACATCACCATTGTTTTCCTTTCACAGCCTGTGATCTAGTTTTTCTCACCAAAACATTCTACCTTGCTTCAAACTAGCACAGTGGCAAAGTACATGTCTTTGTATGCATGACAGTGTTCCTCTCTGTTGTATTAGTTAGCTCTGTAGGCTAAAGCACGTTTCTTGATTCAGGAGTGTAATTGTTATTTCATCAGTGCGGTACACAGTTTGCTTATGCCAAGTGATAGAATTTGGTTTCTTTTCCTGGGGAAACATTTTTCCATGTTCCTTAACAATGCTATTGACTGACTTGTCAGCGTTTTCCAGCAGTTACACTTATGTTAGAGACTATGAGGCTTTGAAAAAAAAATGATCCCATGAGCATATATTGTAATGCAAACTGTATTAATACGTGGTTTGGTGGTTGTAGATGATTGTGGTGCTGGACATTTTGTAAGCCAGGTAACAGCATTCGGTTACTCTCTTCACTGTGCTGCAAAATGGTGTAAATGGTCATAGCATAACAGCAGTTCTTAAAGCCTCAAGGAATACTCACAAAATGTTATGTTTACAGATTGTGCTCTCAAAATATCTCAGATTGTCACTGCATCTCTATTTTTGCTACCAGAGATACTTACATGGATATGCCTTCTGGCTTCTGGATACTCTTGTTTCACAGTGCTGTGACAAGCCCTCAGCCCTGTCAAAGACCATGAACTTACTAGAGCATGCAATATGGCAAAGGACACCTGAAGGTTGGCTGTGCATTGGTGTTCCCAGTTGTGTTTAACTACTGTCAAATGCGATAATCACAGCATGAGAGAGCCTTCTGCCAGGCATCCTCACGTTTCCAAGAGGAGGGAGCACAGCATTGCTTTTCACTTAGTCAAGTGAATGTCAGAGCTATTACCTTAGGCAAAACTAAAATGGAGGGATAACATTTTAATTGTCTGACAGACAATGGATTTAGACTTTTACTCAGTAAAGCATACGAAGTCTGTTGACTTCATTAGCAGTGTGATATTTAAACATAAGCATATGTTCAAGTTCATTCCTGAGGTTTCCAAATGAGGCTCTCGGGAAAAATGCTTCTAACCTTACCCACGTGAGAGTGGAAAAGGCATTGGGCTCTGTGCCTAAAGAAGTCAGAGCATTTTGTTTGCTGTATCTCATTAGTGTAAAAGGCAAAGTGAAGTGATACCAAAACTGTGAGGATGGGAACAAGGTGAGGGGGTGTCTCTTCTCCACAGCTCAACAGAAATAAGCATTGTCCCATCTCCTGGTAAAGGGGAGGAAGATACTGGGTCCTTGGTCTGGTCTCCCTTGGTGCTTCATAGGGTTTTCCTGTCCCTTATCTGGGCTGCTTAGAAAGATGACCAAGGATTTCATGCACTTGCAAGGGAAGTTATTGCTGAGTCGTAAGTAAGTGGCTTTTGTCCAGCCCCAGAACAGCTCCTAAGGTGGAGGAGGTCAAATGGATCTCAAAGTTACTTAATGTAGCATGTGCACATCATTTTATCATGCAGTGACTTCTGTATCCTCTACACATCTGCCTTCAGATAAAGTGACTTTCATCATTTTATGGACCCTGTGAGAGCCACAGCAGGCTTTTGTACCTACAGTTTAATTTTCAGGGTTTTTTAGTTTTCTGACTCATAGCCCTTTTCTCCAGAAACATGAAATGATTCATACACTCAAGCACTTAACTCCCCTTACATTTGTAAATGGCACTTCATGCATGTTTAACGAGGGTGTTCCAAACCACTAAAACCATCATTTGTTTATGCTACCTAACAAGGTTTGAATCCTGCAATGACTTCTGTAAATACTTTCAAGTTCCTTAAGGGTTTTTGCAAATGATGACTTCAAGCTAAAATGTCCACTGGCTTAGACTGAGTTTTTGTGGTCTTCTTAAACTCCGACACAGCATCTGGGAGGAAAGAAGGAGAAAGAAAATTTGAATTGATACTATAAATCTGATGAAGAAAAGAAGGCAGAAGAGGCTCTTTTATTGCTTTCACAGAGGTTAGAGTTGAATATTACAGTACATTAGAAAAAGGACACATAAAGAGAAGATGAAAAACTTATTCTTTCACTCCAGAATTTCTAAAATTAAAGTCTCAGAGTCTTACTGTTTTTATTAGAAGATATGAGGGGGAAATGCATATGCTGGGTAACTCAAAGACCAGATTCATATTCAAAATATGCTGTACTAGTTAAGTTAGTACTGCCTTTTAAAAAAGTTATTACTCAGGCAGTGCATGTAATTTATGATATTCTTATTTAAAAGGTATAAAAACAGCTTATGATGCTGTAGTTTTAATCTTCTAATGCAGACTTTTTCTTCCAGGTCTTCCAGGAACCACTTAAGATTATTCAATGACAAAAAAAATTCCTACACCTTTTTTGTTTGTCTAACAGACAGAATTCTAAAAGCAGTAAAATACTCAAGTTTGAGTTGAAATGTAAAAAAAAAATTATAAATGCCTTTTGGGACCATGATTTATTTTTTGAAAGTCAGATTGACCTTAAGTATACTAATGCTAGAAATCTATTACAAAAAGATTATGTTAGAGTTAAACCATTGAATCAATTCTGAGGGAAAAAAAAAACATAAAGATGTTACATTATATAGAGCTCTTTGGAAATGCTGACATATAGAAAAAGAAACCTTTAAGTCAGTCAACCTAAAAGAGAGTTACTAACTTAGAAACTTACAAACAAGTTATCCTACTATAATTACTCCAAACTTATTCCCATTATAACATTCCATTATAATTACTAACCACTTATCATATTCTATTACAATTAGGAGCTTTAATATTGTGCCTTCTTCTTCAGTTACTCTCTGCCCCATCTCACCCCTTGCCCACTCACCTCTCTAGGGTGCCTGTTGCAACGGTCAACCTCTATCTTATTCCCGCAGTGTGCACACTGCAGCTCAGTCACAGTTCCACTGCGCCGGCTCTTAGCCAGGGCCCCTCTCCAACAGTGGTCATCCACCAGCTGCAGGTTCTCCTTCAGGATCATGTTGGGGGTCGCCACATGCCAGTGGGACAACACAGACTCTGCATGATTCATTATGAATCCCACTGGAGATGTTTATTGTTGGTTCTGACTCTTTTTATATAGTCTTGAACATAGAGCACACACCTACACATTAGCATAATCTAGGCAAGTACAGCCCAGTGTTTTAAATGCATCACACCTTGTTTCCCTCTTAGCCAGATGTCCCAGTATCTTTCCTCTCCTGTGGGAGGCATCCTGAAGGTGTGAGAATGAAAGGCAAATGCTTGTACCCAGCTTGCTATTATTCTCTCTTACACTGCATTCCCACACCTCCTCTTCTTCAAACTAAACAGCCTCAGCTCCCTCAGTCACTCTTCGTAAGATTTATTTTCCAGGCCTTTCACTAGCTTCTTGTCCCTCCTCTGCACTCGATCCAAGACCTTGGCATCTCTCCTGTATTGAGGTGCTCAGAACTGAACACAATACTCAAGGTATGGCCTCATCAGAGTCCAATACGGGGGGACAATCACCTCCCTGCTCCTGCTGGACACAGCATTTCTAATACAAGCCAAGATGGCATTGGCTTTTCATGCCACGTGGGCACACTTCTTGCTCAAATTGAGTTGCTTATCTGTTAAAACCCCCAGGTCCCTTTCTGCCAGACAGCTTTCCTGCCACACTGCCCCAGGCCTGTAGCACTGATTGGTCTGTGGCATTAGCTTAGTGCCTTCTCCCTCTGCACTGTCTGGTCTTCACTCCTCTGAAAGTTCATATTTGGCTTTTGCTGTCTTTGTCAGGAGCTGATAGTGATCTTCATTATAGACTCAACAAGTATTTATTTAGGAGCTACACTGCATCTAGGCAGAAATATTTCTATAGTAAAATGTCTTATTTTGCAGTTTACATATACTACTAAATTGACATCTAGGTTACTTCTGTCTTCAAAGCTGACCACCAATAACAAAAAATATTTCTGATGGCCTCATCTTTTCCATAATTGGGAAGGAAATCTTGAGTCAGCAACATGCAATTTTATGCAAAGCATGACTTGAATGCAAGATACCAAGTTTGGGCTTTCTCCTCCCTTGAAGTATTTGGAGGCTGAATGCCTAGCTGTTTTTGGGAGGCCCTGAGGGAAGCCCAGAAGTTCTGAGGTCGAAGCCTAAAAGAGCCACGTTTACATAATACAAACAAATTTCTCATTAGCAAACCAAATACTATCATTGCTTTAGAATGATATTCAGTGGCATTTGGCTTCTCAAAGTCAGTCCTGTCATGGGAAGGATTTGACTGGCAGGGAAATAATGGAGTTTTACCTCTGTTCACTCAGTCAGAGAGTGTTTCAGTTAGAGATACATGATCACTTGAGTTGATATGTTTGTGCTGCCACCAGGAAGGGACAGGGAAAGTCTTTTCCAGTGCTGCTCTCCTGAGCCACTCAGCCCTTGTCGCTGCTGTGCCACTGTGCCAGTGTGAGCACTTGTATGTAATGCCTGGAGGATGCCTTGCCTGGGAATCAGGTCCCAGCTCGTAACAGCTGTGGAAAGTCATCCTGATGCCTGTCCTCTTTCACCTTGGCACCCAAATGAAACACAGAGGAGAGTGCCACTAATATTTCTGTTGTTCTTTTTGTGTAGTTATTTTTCAGAAGCTGCAATGAAAAGGTGTGATTGCCACGTTCCAGTAACCAAAAGCCAGTTAGACCTATGCAGGATGTTTCTTGGCAGTCCTCATACAGACCTTCATCCTGACTTAATGTTAGGAGTAAGAAAGTGATCGTGCCCCTGTACTTGGCACTGGTGAGGCTGCATCTCAAGTACTGTGTTCTTGTGGGCCACTCACTGCAAGAAGAACATTGGGGTGCCCCACCCCGAATTCACCAGACTAACTCAGCCATCTAGAAGTTAAGGAACGAAGCTATATTTACAGTGTGGCACAATTTACAAGCATATATACACAATATATACAGATATTTACCACTATATACAATTATATACAGTTTAATACAGTATTACAAGACCCCTCTTGAACAGCAGAACTGCCCAGGAGGACTTTCAAACCAACTCCCCTCTTTCTTTCCACCCCTCCTCCCTTATTTCAGAATCTCTTACATGCAAGCAATGAGACGTGGGAAGTCAGATAAGAAGTTAGAAGGAAAATGATTAGTTGGGATTATATGCATCCAGGCAGAGGAATTAGTGAAGCAAATGACAGCCAGACAGAGATTGACTGACTTTGTTTCTGTTTCTTGTTTTTATATCTCTCAGCAGAACAAATGAATGATACAGACATCACTATTATTTTCTTTTCACAGCCAATGAGCTAATTTCTCTCATTAAAATATTCCAATTAGCCTCAACCTAGCACAGGTAGGGGTCAGTCTTTTCTCCCTAGTATCAAGTGATAGAACCTGAAATTGTGCAGGGGAGGCTTAGATTGGATATTAGGATTTTTTTTTTTTACTGAAAGAATGGACAGGTATTGGAATAGATTGTGCAGGGAGAGGGTGGAGTCCCTGTCCTTGGAGATGTTAAAAAACCATGTGGACATGTCACTTTGGGACATATTTTAATGGCCATGGTGGTATTAGGTTGATGGTTGGACTCAGTGATATTAAAGGTCTTTTCCAGTCAAAACAATTCTATGACTCTATGTCAGAATCACATCACACGTGCATGGCTTGGGGGTTTGTTGCAGGTGCAAAGCTGGGCAATTTCGACTGTCCATAGCTCACAGATTGCAGGATCTTACAGGCAAGTTGTCCAAAAATCACAATAGTAAGTCAGGCTCCTACAGCAAGAGTTTCCTTGTAGGGAATCCTAAGGGATTCTCCTGTGTTGAGGTCATGGATAGCACCAAGTCAAGCATTTGCAGAAGCTGGTATAAATACAAACTCTGTCAGAAAGACTATGTTAAGAATTACCAGAATGGGAATATTCCTGGGATTCCTCTAAGTGTTCATCTATCCAGTAACCCAACTGCCAAAAGTGAGGCATTAGTGGGGGTTACTAACTTTGTGGTCTTCTTGGAAGCCTACCACATTGTCATGACCTTTTCTGCTTTGATGCTCAAATTGCTGGAAGTTGGGCAGCAATTTCAGTCTCTGCTATTGCTGTTGATTCAGGAAGTGTTTCAAATGGCAGGCTCAGCCAGCAATGCAAACTGCAGGCATAAAAAAGAATAAAATATCCTGAAATTAACCAAAGGGTACATTAGGTACAATTGTGCCATAATTTTCTACTTAACTCGATGTGAAGTTTGGTCTTGGATTTCTGAGCACAATGAATAGCGTTTTGGAAACTGGAAATTGCATTACAGCTTCTGTTTCCTTTCCAGGGAAGCATATGAAGCACAGAGCAAGGGAAGGTCATGACTAAAGGGAACAACACAGGATGTCTGAGAGGGAAAGGTGGGGTGAGAGGAGCTGCTTCAAAACAAGGACAGAGAAGCAGCAGGAGAGCATGAGGGTGAAAAGTGGTAACTGGAAACCTTGCAGTATCTTAAGCAGAATACTTTAAAGGTCAAAAAAAAGAGCTTGCTTCCCCACTATTTTTCCACATGCTGGCAATGTTATGAAACTTTTGAACTGCCAGACAGATAGGTTGAGTGTTTCAAACCAGCATCGTATTAGTCTGATGAAAATGGTGGACAGGCTGGAACTGATCAGAGTGTATTCCTTAGCCATGAACAGTTAATAACACCACTGTGCAGCAAGTATTGTGCTTGCTATACTGTGGCATACACCTCCCAGATAGATTTCATACACCATTCTCTTTGTCTGTAAATCAGTTCTGAGACAGCCCTTCATTGGGTCTTAAGCAAGGTGGAATTGATGCCATCATTCCTATCCCCACTGTCTAGGGCAGCAGGAGGATCTCAGGCCAATTGTGCACTGGCATGAGAAGCAGTTTGGGAACCTGATAGAGTAAGAGCTTGTTTTCTCTACTCTCCTTTTCCAGCGGCAGCTAAGTTGGCCTTTCAAGAGTAGCTTATTTAAAGCACTTTGCAGCCCTGTGGGCCAAGCAGCACCTCCAGCATGTGGTTTGGCATAAAGGAAAGTAAGCTTAAAATATCTATGTGTTTCTCAAAAGGCAAATTGCCTGAAAAGCATGTCTGATGATAGCCCAAACCAGAACAAGGTGTAATTACATACCCTTTTGGTTTGCAGTTTGTATGATTTTTCTCTCTGGCTTTGCAAGTGTGCCATAGTTGTGCTTTAGTGGCTCAGCAGCCTTTTAACAATCTGTAGAAGGTGCTCTGTTGCCCAGGCACCGGCAATGCTAAAAGACAGAACACAGTATCCTCTGTAAGATCATGTAGCTTAACAACATGGACCAGTCACAAAGTAATGACTTGGCCACAAGTAGCTAGGAGAAAGGAGACCAGAATTGGGATGATTACCCTCAGTGTTTTCATTGTAGAGTTCCTAATCAGAACATTTTGATGCTTGAGTTAATAATCTTGCAAATGTAACAAGGTAGACAGGGAATAGCACAAAGGAAACTATCTGGAAAGAATTAACTATTAACAATGCACCTTAAATAGAACTGACTAGGAGGAAAAGAAGAGAAATATTGGCCAAGTACAGTCTGTACTCAGTTTCAGTAGGTGGGTGGGATTTGTTTACAGAAGCAGACAATCATCTCCTTCCTCTCTGCAGTAAAACATGTATTTAAAGGAAGTACTAGTTGAAATTTTGTCTTAAGTACAGCTTGCAAAGTAGAGCCTCAAAGCAAGCCTGGTCCATTTGATTTGCTACTCTGTAAAGTAATGATTTAATTTAAATCAAGAGGCAGCAGCTGTTGAACTGATATCTGAATTGGAAGGCTTTTCAGTCCCCACTATGGTGTCTGTATTCGAGGGCTGTAAAACTCTGTATTGAGAAGGGCACCCCAGCTGATTCACTTGCTTCTCCATCAGCTTTTGCTGTGAGGGTGGCCAGGTACCCCAGCCATAAAGCCAAAATGCCTTGGTAAACAATGCCAGCCACTTAAAGGATCACTCAGTACATGGGTTTGTCCTTATGAAAATAAAGGAACAGTCATGAAGTGGGACAAACCACCCAGAATGAGTCTGTCTTCTCCAATGAAAGCAGGAGAAAATGGCACTGCTGCACTTCTGTTGTTGGTCCATGTAGACTGGAGTTTGCCAAATAGCCCAACACCTCTTCCCTCCAATTAACATCAAGTCTGATTAAGAATCCAAAGAGTCCTTTTTCAAAAACATCAATGTCTGGATCAGAAGATCAAAGATCAATGATTTTATATATATATATTTTTTTTTTTAACCTGAGAGAATGAGTTTTTAAAAATCCCTTATCAGCTTCTTTTTGAATGCCTGAAAGGGGAAAAAATAAAGGGTATCTATTAATATCACCAGTAATATTCCAGAATGTATCACATGCATTATTGTTAAAATTATTCTAGAGATAACAGTGCCAGCAACTCATAGATACAGAGTTAGCTATAAAGTCCCAGAAATTGAGAAGGATGATGAGGTGGAAGAGAGCAGCTGAACAAAGTGAAGACTGGGAATGGCATGTCTTTCTTGCACTAATATGGTAATGAAATATAGCAAAGGCAGAGTGGAAATACTTATCTTCACATCCTTCTAACAACTTCTCGCCATACGCACTCAAACTGCTGCAGAATTGCTAACATGAGCTATTAGAGGATGAAAAGACCTTTATACCAGTATAAAGGCATCTCTGGTGAGCAGCTCTGTCACTTCTGCAGTGACAGTTCTCAGATCAATACAGTACTAGAGAGGGAGATGGGCTTTGGAAAAACTAGGGGCTTAAGTTCACCCATGCTAGCTTCAGCCTGTGTCATCCAGTGGAAGACATGAGTCCAGGCACCATGGCAGGAAATCCAGGGCCCAAAACCACTACATAATGCACACGGGGGAAGAAACAACCCAAACTGCAGTAGGAATTGATAGGCTCTGAGCTAACATTACCTCTCAGAAATGAGATTTGGTGTTATGGTAAATAGTGCCATAAACCCTTAGTTCCCAACTGTTTGGCAGTCAAAAAGCAGCAGATCTAATACCATGGGTTATTTAAGAGGAAAATAGAAGAACGTGCTTCTGTTGCAGCTCTCAGAACTAACAACAGGATGAGAAAAAGTGTAAGGAAGGGTGGGCAGGGTGATCCAGAGGTATGGAGTGGTCCCTGTACACAGAACAGACAAGCAGGACATAGCTCCTGCACAATGGGTAAGAGTTTGCTACCCAGTTGATGCTGAAGGTCTGTAAAATCACAAGCAAGTGCAGAAGCAGTAGCTTGCAGTTGATGGGTTCACATGTAGGAGGCTCAGGTGAAATAAAGTGGATATTCAGTTCAGAATATTTCTTCAGATATTTAGTTAAGCTGGGAGCTCTTTGGCACATGAGGAGGCTGTGTATGCTAAAATTTACATGAGCACAAGATGAGGCTGCACAGTTTTGCAGAGAAGAAATTTCACTGAGCAGTAGAGCTGAAAAGCCAACTTCTCTGGGTCAGTAAGTTGCTGAGCTGTGAATCATTGAATGAGGACAGGAGAGAAAGTTTTCTCCTTTTTCTTATACTCTTCTCAGAGTTTCTTTTTAGCTACTTGCCCCTTGTAGCCAGTTTAAGAAAGCCTTTAAAGGTGTTCTAGAGAGAGCGAGGGCTAGAGGAAAACAGGAACTTTAAAAAAAATCTGCTTCTGAAGGACAACAGATGCAAAAAATGGTAGGGGTACCAAGGTCACACAACCCAAGTTTGAAGAGTTAGGAGCATGAGGACAACCAGCAAAGTGCCACCAGCACCCACTTCCCTTTAGGGCACCCAGGGAGCAAGGAGTGCTGCCAGGTGGAGATGTAAAAGGACATGTAAATACAAACTGCCTTCATGGCATCCTGAAAGGAGAATGTTGCCAGCAGCTGAGGCTACCATGGCACACTGAGATGCAGATGTGGAGGCATGAGTGCAACCCTAGCCATTGCATGCAGGAGCAACCTCTGGTGACAGCTGTGCCACTCATGTAAAACATACAAGTTACCAGTGCCCTTATTGCTGTCTACAACTACCTGAAGGGTGGTTGTGGCCAGGAGGAGGTTGCTCTCTTCTCTCAGGTGGCCAGCACCAGAACGAGAGGACACAGCCTCAGGCTGTGCCAGGGGAAATTTCGGCTCGAGGTGAGGAGAAAGTTCTTCACTGAGAGAGTCATTGGGCACTGGAATGGGCTGCCTGGGGAGGTGGTGGAGTCGTCGTCCCTGGGGCAGTTCAAGGCAAGGTTGGATGTGGCACTTGGTGCCATGGTCTAGCCTTGGGCACTGTGGTAAAGGGTTGGACTTGATGATCTGTGAGGTCTCTTCCAACCTTGGTGATACTGTGAAATACTGTGAAATACTGTGAGAGAGTAGTTCTCTGACCGCAGACACCTTAGTCGCACCAGCTGCAAGAGCATTGAGAGTCCTGCCTAGCTCCAGGTGCCACTCAGAGAAAGGCCTGATTCTCTGCACAGGGTTGTGCTCAGCCAGAAGTGTTTCACTGTGAATGAGATTTATGTTCTTTCAAGCAGGATATTGCTAAAACCAGGTGGGAAGCTATTTCTTCAAATACCTATTTTTTAAGCCAACAATGTCACTTGACATTCCCACAGCTTTAAAATTACCTTTCCCCCTTTCTGTAGTTTCTGTGCAGCTTTTCCATGGCATTCTTCTTCTCTTCGTCATCATTACATCTGTAAAGGATTTAACATCATATTTTTCTTCATATTGTCCCACTTCAGTACTTTCCCTTTGTTTCAAACTTCTTAGTTGCTGTGTCACTCTAATGTGTAGTTTCTAGGTCTTCTTTTGCTTTACAGTGACCATTTTCTCATAGGCACTTACTCGTGAACAGTTCTGCAGTGACGGTAGCATGAAAACTTGCTGTATCCCTTATGTCTCCATACAGAACTCTAAAATTAATCAGTGAGAGAAAAAGAGACAAAGTAAGGTTGTTTGCTTGGATTTTTTTTTTTTTAATACAAGGGACATTTACTACAGGATATGTATTTTCAAGTATTCCCTAATTGCATGGAGAGAAATTTAGCCATTTTATAAAAAGCACATGCTTATTTTTCTTCATACATTCCAGTCATACCAGAGTCTTCCCACAAAAAGAGCAAGCTTTTGTTTTTGTGCAGTGTGCTCACAACAGCTACTGCACTAACATCATCCTGTTAAGATTTGGTGTTGAGGAAGGGATGCTTAGAGGCTGAGTGCAGTGGGACTGCAGGTCTCTAAAATCAAGTTGGGTTTACACTTTGACTCACTATCAGAAAGTGGTATAGTGTTGCATGTGTTCTGTTGTCCATATCTGTGAGAGTGTATCTCTGAAGTCCTTTTTCTTTTTTGCAAAGGCAAGACACTGCCTGTCAGACAACACCACCAAAGGGTTACTAGAAAAAGCTATAGGATTACAAGTGAATCCTTGCATCTCAGCTCTCTCACCCAAAGCAAGCTGACAGGTGTATAAGAACCTGCTTAATATGTCACGGAAGGTAGAAAATCTTGATGAAGATGATATTAGTCCTTTTGTCATCTTTTTCTTCATGAATACTTAGGTAAGGTCTCATGGAATTGTCATTTCAATTAGTGGAGCAATATTGCTGTTCGTGCAGAAGGGGAGAATGGGCTTTGGGTGTGAGGCTAGGGTCTCTCGTAGGCACTGGCATATGAATACTGCACTCCATTGCTCAGGGTAGATGAGTGAATAGCATCTGGCTGACCATTCTGGATTGGATGGGGCACCTTTGCCTTTGGAGACAGTTGAGACAAACACTATTTTAACTGTGTTTAAAAATAAACTTCATTAATATAGAATTTCTAACTTAATATTGGGGAGGTGACATGCTGTTTGTTACCCACTTCTGTCAGCCTTTAAGATTGATTTTCCTCAGGGATCAGCTGGTTAAAAGTACAAAACACAGTTGTGGCTTCTGGGATTTGAGCAGATCAGCTAGACAGAGCGTACCTAGGATGCAGGAGCCCAGAACAGGATGCAGCCTAGGATACCTAGCATACCTAGGATGCAGGAGCAGAGAGTTTCTAGGATGTAGCATTGGACCCTGTAAAAAGCAGAAACACAGTGCAGAACCCAAGGCTAGTGGGTGGTTCTGCTTCTTTCACTTGAGAGAGAGATTATTTAATTCTGCATATCAGAGTTTCCTGCGACTCTGTGATGCAGTGCTCCAAGCGAAGGGCACAGCCATTCATCCACTAAGTGGATGCATCAAAAGCAGCAGTGATTCACTGTTGTTAAAATAAAGGCACCATGAACTATGCCTGAGTTTTTAATTGTGATATTGTAAGAAAGCTTTCTGGAATGAAGAGAGTATTGTGTCAAATTGTGTCTTGAAACTGTTTTCTCATATGGCAGTTTTTTCAGGGTAGTGGCAGTGTTCCCAGAGAGACCAGGATGAAAAAACTGGAGGTCTCTGGATCACATCTTTCAAGAGCATCAGACCTTCTTTTTGTTAGATGCAAACGTGTCAGGGAATGGAGGGGTGCTTCTTAGTTACTCATGGTGGGTAATAACAAAGCACTTGATCCCATTGTTATTTTGAGCTACTGGCTTTATGGCCAGGTGTTTTCTGCCATGAGTTAGGATTTTGTAAATTAGGCTTCTTTATAGTCTGAAAAATATTAACATGTTTACTCTTCCTGCACACTCTCTGTTCATTGCTACATAACAGCTGAGAGCAATTTAGCTCCCTGGCAGTATATTTTAGTAAGACAGCAAATTGTCTGTGTTTACTTAAGCTACACAGTTCAGTAGTTGTACTGCAAATGTTGGTCAAGTTCCTGAATAGCTGTGGGCTAAAATAAAGTGCTTAAATTCGTATTTGGGTTCCTAAATAGAAGGTCTAATTTTTCAAATATTCAGTCCATCCTGACTCTTGATGACTTTTTGGAAGCCAAAAGGCCATCAGCATTTTGAAAATCAGGCCTGCCATGTGTTCCCATGCTTGTATGGGGAAGCTGAACTATGGCTTAGAGTCCTTTAAATACTTGTTGTAGTATTGCAGTGCCTGCTTTACTCTTTATGTTGCAGTAATTCCTAGTGGAGCTGATTCATGTTGACAGACTATCAATTGGGATTGATTAAAATGTCCAGTAGAAACGTTACCAGCAAGGTTGCTACTTCAAATCTTTACTGGAGGATGGAGAGATACACAGAGTAAGAATATTTCTGGCCACTCTTGGTCATTTTTTTTTCACAAGAGGGTAGTCTATAAATACCATCTTTCTTATAACATCTGTTTCACTGCCTGTGCCTGACAACAAGCCTGAGTGAACTAGAGCTCATCAGAAAGGCTGATTTTGCCCTCAGTATTGTTGGGAGTTCTGCAGTGCTTCTTGGAGAGGTTTTTCTCCCATGTGTCAGTGTAATGAGGCTTCCTTTCCTTTCTCTATATAATTTCAAGGAAAGTCTGATTCATTACTTCAGGGGCTGAGCTAAATTCTTTCCTCTGGACTGTCTTAAAAGAAATCTTTTAAGCCTCAAATGCTTGTGTTGGCTGCGGCTGCAGATGTCTGAAAGAGTGGGCATTCTCATTGCTTCTTGCTGCTTAGCCACAAGAAGAGGAAGTTCTCCTTAATCTGTGGGCTCAGAAGCACAGCAGAAGGACTTCTTGACCTAAGATAAAACAATTACAAAAACTGTTTCTGTGGAAGCGCAGCATGAAGGTGCTTTGGGATGCTTCTGGAATATATTACTGGGGATAAGTTACTCTTTATTTTCAACAGAGAATCACACTGATGCCTTTAGGAACAAAAGAAAAAGGAAAAAGAAAAAAATCTTATGTGATGAGGGGGAAGGGAAGAAAATATTCTTGGTAGGCTCAAGTGGCTCTGGAATGGGGAGATTTAATATACATTAAATCAGCAGAGTGGTCTGGTATGTCTGCAAAGGTAACTTTGAAAGAGTTTCTCATTTTGATCTTGGAGATCTTTCATTTCTTCAATTCACACACCCTGATGGACCAAAGTTTGCAGCGTTTTCAGTAACAAAGAGGTACTCTTTCTAGAACAGAGGTCCCTCCTGAGAGGAGAATTTTGTTTCTAAACATTTATTGGCTGGGGCTGACTGCATGTTCCCATTTCCTTTGCAGAGGCACGGCGATAGCTGGAATTGTTTTTGGTATAGTATTTATAATGGGAGTGATTGCTGGGCTTGCCATCTGTATCTGCATGTGCATGAAGAGCAACCGTGGGACTCGAGTAGGGGTCATCAGAACTACACACATTAACACCATCAGCACATACCCAGGTAAGGAAGTGAAATGACACTCCTGCAAGAGTGCATATGACCATAGTAGGAGTGTATCTTTGGGTAATTATGGCTCCACAGGAAACAAGGGATGTGAATACAGCAGGAGGCCATTCTCAGTCTGAGAGGGGGAAACAGCATGATGCCCTGCCGAGAAACTCAACACAGCTCAGCATGCACAGTGTTCATCAGAGCAGCACTCTGCCTGGGCTAATGTATTCAGCTACTCAGAGGGGTAATGAGATCTGGACAGGTGCCATATTCACACAGCTGTATGGCTTGTGGTGCCCATAGCAGCACATTGACACCTCACTCAGAGCAGTGCTGCATTGTTATAGATAGACCTTTTCCCTCTGCCAGAGGCTCTCTGGCAATGGATCAGTTGTTTCTCTTTTGTGTTCTGGTTCCTGTATTTGCTCTTTTTCACGTACAGTTGTCTCAGGTTCATTCTCTCATATAATGGGGGCCCAGCATACTACAGAGGGGGAAAACTGAACAATAAGGTCTGTGGATCATAGTGCAAAGACTTCAAGTGGTGCCATGTGGAGTCTAATGCAGCCTGGGCTGGCTGGTACTCAGCCAGAGCTCACAAGCCCTGCTGAGTGCTGCACGATCCCAGAAAACTTCTACAAAGGCATAGGGACGTCTTTGCAGGCTGTTTTCTGCTCTGCATCCCAGGAGGCACTGCTGGCTGGCATGCAGTGCTGAGTCTGAGCTAGCTCTGCATCCACCTGGCACCATGCCTGAACAGATAGGAACTGGGAGCACAGTGCAGAGATGCCTGTTATGTCTTGATCAAAGTTAGCTGAGTGTCAGACATGCTTGTCTTTAGTTTAAGATTGTTATGGTGGTTGTAATGGTTTTTTAGGTGCAGGCCAGCACCAGAGGAGGCGCAGAGCCTGTCATAGAATTGTAGAGTCATAGAATCATAGAATCAACCAGGTTGGAAGAGACCTCCAAGATCAGCCAGTCCAACCTAGCACCCAGCCCTATCCAGTCAACTAGACCATGGAACTAAGTGCCTCATCCAGGCTTTTCTTGAACACCTCCAGTGACAGTGACTCCACCACCTCCCTGGGCAGCCCATTCCAATGGCAAATCACTCCCTCTGTGAAGAACTTCCTCCTAACATCCATCCTGTACCTGCCCTGGTACAACTTGTGACTGTGTCCCCTTGTTCTGCTGCTGGTTGGTGTCAGATCTGACACGCAGCTAATAATCTGTCACAGGCTCTGGGCCACCCCGGGGGATAGTAGGGCCCCCTCATGGGTCTGTTCCAGTACAGTTGTGCCTGTACTGAGTTAGGTTAGGTTTGTGCAGACTGTCTGCACTACAGTAGTCAACTCATGCCGGCCTAGGATTGGGGTACAGAAGTACCAAAGGTGTATCTGCACAGGGCCTGGCATCTGCAAGGCTCATTTGTCTGGGCTTCCCATTACATGTAAGTGACCTCAGTGTTGAAGAGCAAAGCTGCTCCTGAAAACAGCCTAATGGTGGTTATGCCATGCAGCTGTGTCTTTGTTTCACTGACATTGTTAATTACAAATCCAGGAGCAATTGCATTGGGATAACTTAAGACCTCACTGTAATAAAAAGCAGTGGTGTCTCATGGATGAATTCCCCTCTTCCCACTCTTAAGGGGGACATCCTCTGCCTTTATGTTGCCTCCTGTTACTAAGGTTCCTGCAAACCCCAGGTGTTTTGTGTATACTTATAGGCAAGTGATACAGTATTTATTGTGTATTTCTTTGTCACATTTACTTCTCTCAGTGTCTGTTTTCTCCCTCATGCTCTTACTTTCCAATTAAACTAAAACCATCTATAATCATCCTATTTTTGCAACATTGTTTTTGCATAGATAGATGAGTAATGAAAGAAACCTGCAGTATTCTCAACCATGGACTGCTGAAGAGCAACTTCAGAATCTAATAATCACCGCAAGCTGTAAAAAAAAAGAGCAAAATGAAGATTCTGGGGTTGTAGATTTTCTCTCCCAAACTCTGCTCCTGCAGTGACTCACCCCTATTTCTCCACCTCCAGGCAGTTTGACTCTGCATGCTCTGGTGCAAACGTTAGTTTGAACAGTTCTTCCTCTCAGCAGCAGCAGTTTTTGGAGGATGGGGAAGGTCTAAAATTATTTCTGTGTTTCCCACTGTCATGAACAGTTCTGGAATAATGACTGACCTTGCTTTGTCAGCAGGGTTTGTGACCAGCACTCCCTGCTGCCCATACCTGTTTTGGACAGGAACAGCAAGCAAGGGAATGCTTTTCCTTTTGCCTCAGCGACAACAGCAGCTGAGGTCTCAGAAAGCAGGGAGTGCTTTGCATAACACAACGGGATTTGAATTTCTTCCACCTATCACAAATATTCTAGGTTTCTGTTTCGTCTCTATTCAAGCACTGTCAGTTTGCTTGAGACATCTAGAGAGGGGATAGGAAAGCATCCATGGTGACATAAACAGAGGCATGAGCAGACTCTGGACTTTGAAATCTGTAGAGACTACTCAAATGGGGTCTTGTTACAGAGCCTTCAGTTCTTACTGTGCTGTCATTCTGCATCATTTCCTGTCTTTTTGATCACTGAATTAATCCTTTTTCTCTCAGGTTAGTAGAAGTCCTTGCAAAAAGAATTTTCAGCTGTTTGTGAATATTTTTGTTGTTTCCTGACCCCGTTCACAGATGCTGGCCTCTCCTTAGATATCTCCACTGGGGTGAACAAGGCAAAGCGTTGGTCTTACTCAGCCTAACCCCTGGGAACAGCCCATAAAGATGTCTGGTATTTGCCTGGGAGGTGTAATGCTGCTGTGTTTGGCATGACATGGCATATCACACATCTCCTGGGGATCCAGAGGGTGTGTGAGAGGTCTGTAGACATAAATCTGTGTTGCTGCTGAAAGAGTTGGAATGGAATTGATCAAATGAAAACCCAGTCTGCCTCTCCTGGAAAGGTATTACTCTGCCACATCACCCTGGTATCTATCTGCCATATGGCCACTGAAACACTGTTACCAGCACAAGAAGTTGGTGGGCACACAGCTAAACAGTGAAGGAAAGGGCAATAAGCAAGGACTTGCATTGACACAAAGTGATTGTGTGATGACTCAAAAACAAGCACATTGACAGGAAACTTTACATCTATTGTGTGGAAGTCTGAATGTCAACTAGAAAACACTTGGGGACCTGCATCTGAAAAAAAGGTGTTTAACTGTGTCTTCTCTTTTCTCACCTTTCAGTGGCCCCACCACCATACAGTTATGAATACGAAATGGAGTACCCAGCTGACCTACCTCCACCTTATACTCCTACCCCACAGACTTCCATACAGTATCCCCCACCCCCTCCATACCCTGGATATTCAGGGAAATAACTACATGGCTTCACATGGATATTGACTGCCTGTTCAAACAGCCAACGCCATTGGGACAGATATTATTGTCTCAGGGACAAAGAGCATCCCTTGATGGGGTCACATCAACACATATGGCCAAGTGTTGAAATAACCTGGAAGGGTTGACATGGCTCAGGACAAAGAAGAACAGTGTCCACTCCAGACCGTCATGTTTCACAATCAAACAAAACATGACCAAAGAAACAGCTCCTGGAAGTTAGTGCCTGATGGGTAGTGCTTAGCATCAGCGCTGGGCTTCAGCCGTGGCTAGTTACAGCACGTGTGAGTCGGAATCTTCCCATGTAAGAACGTGCAAGTGCTGCACATGGTGCAACAAGCTTGTTTCAAGCTGCTTGGGCTGGACTCTGGGGATAAAACTCCAGCTGCTGTCTTCAAGTATGTGTTACACCTTTCCTTGAAACGAGGAGAATAAGGAAGAACAAGGAAGACCGAAGCTATTTTCAGTTTATACTTCAGGCTGATGATACCCAACAGTCAGCTGTACATACCGGTCTGATAAGCTGTTGGAGTTATTCAGTAGCCAAAAAAAAAGATGGATGTTTTTGTCCAAGTTCAGGTTGTTCTAAGTGCCTGTTTTTAAACAGTTTAAGAGTATTTTGTGGCCTAAAATGTAAACCTAAACAGCATTTTTGTATGTGAAATGCACTAATTTATAGCTGATTTACTTTATCTGGACCTAAATACTGTATACATTGGAAATATGCTACAATGCCTTTTTTATCACCAAATGGTAACTTTTTTTTTTTTCAATATTGAATCAGGAAAACTCAGAAGTGGGAGAAGAAATACAAACAAAATATTGAAACACCACAGATCTATCTTCAGTTGGTTTGCATAAAGACTTTAAACAAAAACAAAACCCCTGTTGTTTACCAGTAATAATGATCATCAGCCTAACCAAATAGATAAGCATGGAGACTGTGAACATCAGATTACTTTTGAATGTTATCTCAGGCATTTTAAAACTGGAAGTCACCAAATAATATTTTATGCATTTGTCACTATACAAAGTACAGACCTTTATGATTTAAAATGTTCTATGTACTTATGGGGCTAACTGTAGTTTGGCAGCGGATACATGACTTCAGAGCAGAATATCCCTCTTGCCATCCTTCAGTAGTAAGAGTAGTGTTTTTTTCTCACTTCTATATGCAAAGCACAGTGGCAGTGATTCTCTTCAGGAATGTAAAAGTGCTAAATGCCTAGTTTGAATTGGGCCATTGGAGAATGATAGAGCCAAAGGAGCAGAAGGTGACAAAAATACGGCACCTAGAGTTCAGGACAGCTGTGGTCCATTTCAGAGGGAGAGACTGCAGGTTACTGCTGATTCCCAGAGATCAGAAGACTTTTAAATGTTTACCAATGAAACTCTCATCTTCTTTTCAGCTGTGTCGGTGAATGTATTAATGAATAAAAAAGCAGCTTGCAAGAGGTGGTGCCATGTCCCAGGGATGTCAACTGACAACCACTCATCACCCTCTAAAGTCTGATATTTCTGGCATTCAGTCCTGATGCAGAGAAGAACTCGAGAAACAAAACCTTTCAGCTTTGGCCAGAAAAGTTATTCAGAGGCTTTCTTGTAAACAAGACCTTCTTGGCTGTTCTTGTGCAGATTTTGTAGTTGCTTCCAGACTGACTGAGTTTATCTTCTTGAAACTCCACTTGAAAGTGCAAAAGGCCCCTGATCTCACCAGTGTAAGCTCAGAAAATCTGTGCTGTGGCAAACTGAGCCTTGAGTCACAGGCCCATTAGCTACCTAGGCATTTGTAACCCAGTCAGAGGAAAACTGAGCAGTGGTACAGGTTTTGGTTGCTGGTTTCTTCAAGTCTTCTCCAAGGAAAGAAAGTTATATTCTCATTCCTCTCTTGCTGTTCAAAAGTGACAGATCCTGAACAAGTTTTTCTTTAAAATGACTTCGCCTCTGGGCTGTGTCCTGCAACATTTCAGCTGGTAGCTTGACCTCTCAGGAGATGGGTGTTCCTCAGTTGAAATCCTCCCAAGAAGTGCAACCTTCTGCATGCGGTGTTTGGCAGTCCTTACTCAAAGCCATCTGCTGGTTTATCGATGTGCCTGCCAGCATGGTGTTCAGCATGTAGAACAGAACAAGCATAGTTTTCGCTACAGGGAATCCTGTTTCTGCCACATCATTCTATGTTAACCTCAGCACTTTCCAGTTGATCACACCAGATGATAGTGTGTGCCAAAAAAATACCTATAGATAAAGAGCACTGTCATTTTCCCCATTCTTGTATTTAATTTCTTTGTGCTGAATGTGCAGACACACAAATCAAAGAGCAGTTTGTATTTGATGAATCCAGTCTTATGAAATACACAACTATCCTATAGGTCATAAATCTTCCCTCAGAGGAAGAATTTCTCCAGCCATGACATTTGTCAGAACAAATTACAAAGCAAACTTCTTAAATGAGAAGGCATTTCTGGAAAATAAAAGTATTTGCTTGCAGACTCCTCTGTTTTTCAGCTTTGTGATTATGTGTTGTTTCTGATGACGACTGCACGAAGGTCATAGTAACCAAAGTACCTATGACTTACACATAACTTCTTCCAGGGAAAAGTTATGGAAATAGGAAATGGAAAAGTTCATAGTATAGAGAGCAGTTTCTTTGCTATGAAAACACTAGTGAAGATGTTGATTTTAATATGTTATTTAAAGTTCTGCAGATCCACATGTATTGGACCACAACAGACCATTATTTTAATCTCAAAGGACACCGCATCTCTTGTCCTTGCTAAGGGAAGATGTTGCCCTCCCAGCAAACCAGATTCAGAGTAGCCTATTTTCAAAAAGAAGTGATGATTGCATTGGAAAGAAGTGAAACAGAGAGCCAGAGAGAGGAGGGAGTCTGAAAAAGAGTAAAAGAACAGAGCAAAGAAGTTGCTGTATAAACAAATGGAAGTATTTGCTAATAATAAGGTTATATTAGTTGAGTTTATTTGGAAAAGTTGAAATGTGCTTATGCTTGAAGGGTTCTTTTGTGTGGAAACATGTAATTTGTTCAATACCTCCACATTCAGAATTCCTGCAGTGCAGATACTGCTGGCCAGTCGTCAGTGACTGTTTCACATGAATAGCCTGCAGAGAAGTGGGTTAGTGCAAAGAGTTTTCACTTAGTCATGTGCCAGCATGACTAAGAAAGAAAAGAAGATGACAATCTAACCTATGGCTAAGAAAGGCCAAATGACCTTTTGCTTTTCTTACTTGGCAGTGGACATTATCACTGATTTGGTTGGTGACTCTAGCGTTGCCTTGGGCAGTTCACATACTTTGACCAAGTGCTTCTTATTTTGTGGTCTCAGATTGCTTTGCCTTTGGTTCATGATTTCTAGGCTTGGTGCAAAGAGAGAAGGTCACCATGTCAGGAGAACAGAACCTGATCCTATGAGCCTTTCTCCTTGTTTTCCTTGTTCAGCACATTAGATGCTTGCTTGGTTGTGCAATTGCTGTTATAGATTGGGAGCAGCAGGAGTTGCAGGTGCTTACCAGGGCACATATGCTTGCATATGCTCTGATGGCAGTCCTCTTTTGTGGGGAAAAATACTTCTGTGTGATGTCTTAGTTAATCATGTACCTGGGATATGTCAAGTCATGATTCACTTCTTTAACTTAGTATAATTAGGCACTTCTTTAACTTTTTTTTCTTTTTTCTTTTTCCCCAGAAATTGCTGCTTCCAAACCAGTTATCTCCCTGGCAGCCCTCTGTTCCTACAGTATATACCAAACAGCAGGAGAAGCCTATTTAAGAACTAATGACCCATTTGGGAGACTTTACAAATTAGGTAATAATCAGTTGGAGGAGTTAAAAGGCAAAGGCAAAACCAAGTGAAGTTAATATGCTAGGCTGCCATTACCTAAATGGCACACTCTGATGAAAGGATCATTACTGCTATTATAGGCCCTTTTTAATTAATGAAAAATGTAACAATTTACTTTTTTAACGTTGGTAACTTTGAAAAATGCAGTTTCACCAACCTACGCGACCAGATTCTCTCCACAATGAGAGGATTAGATGGCTCCATGGAGCAGCTGGATCAATAGTAAGTGTTCTTGGTATAGCAGAAATAGAGTCTTTCAGGTTAAAGCAAATGTTTTCAAGACTCTTTGTGAAATCACAGTGATGTTTTTTGGATCTAATGGGGTAGTTTATAAAGCACTGATGTCTGTCAGTTAGAATAGTAAATGTTTGGCATTTCTGTATTTGCTTCCATCCTAGAAGCTCTCCAAATACTTTAGTAATGAGAGAAGCAGTATTTTAGTCACTTTGAATAAAATGCAGCAGGTGTTTAGCAGCACGCAGTAATATTATGTAACACACTGAAGCAGAAATTGCACAATAGGACTCAAGGAAATTGATTATATTCCTTCAGGTTTCCTAAAACATCACTGCTTGGGCAAAACACCTTGAGAAGATAATGATCAGGTCCTTTTATCTGGTGGCCCCTATTACAACTTTCCAGTAGGTAACCACCAGTCCAGTGGTGGTTTTAATATTACAGCAGTATCTGAGGTCTGGAAAGCATAGCCTGGACTGTAGTGCATCCACTGTCAAAAAACATCCCTCCCCCTCTGTCATGGTTTTGGGTGCAGCTGAAAGAGATCAACAAACAGAACTAAAGACAAGAGAGGAGGTGGTCCCTCACTTTGCTAAAGGGAAAGAGAAATGGAGAAAACCAAAACGGTCAGAACTTTGTATGACCTACAGCACCTACAGTCAGTGGTGCTGCTGCCAGTGACTCAGTGTAGGAAGAATAAAACAATGATCACAGATTGTGCTGAAGAGCTGCCACGCAATCAGAGCACCCCAGAGAAAGATCTGGGGGGCTCCATCTTAGGGGGCATGTAACTCAAGGTGCTGGAGGCAATAACTAGAGCAAAAATGTTAGTCTGTCCATTTTGCTTTATTAGATGCTCAATATTTACACAGCACTGGAAATGGAAAATGTTAATTGTTTTTGTTGACCTATGTACCATTGGTGTTTTTCATCCTTAGTGGAGATCAGGAAGTTCTGGTCTCTGGATGTCATTGCTACCACAGTGATGACTAAGCATGGACTAAAGCCAAGAGAAGTAAGAGGAAAGCCAGAGAGTTAGGTGTTTCTGCAGAAAGTGGGGGTTTTGTCAGCCTAGCATATGGAGCTGGTTTCTTCATGGAGGCGAGCTGGCCTGCTGCCAGCAAAGGCAGCTGATTTTAAACAGCTGAAGCCTGCAGGAGGGAGGCTGAAGTGGGAACTGTGTAACTCTGGTTTTCCCCAGGCCTGAAATTTCTCCTGACCCCTTTGCTCACTCACAGGAAACCTGCTCAGGGGCAGAGTTCAAGCCAGCCCTGTCTTTGCATTAGTGCCAAGATGGCCATCTTGGCCCATAGCCTTTACAACACAGCTATGACATTTTCGTTTTTGAGAACGTGGGAAAAACTTTTTTCATGGCCAGTAAGCAATCCCCACGTTTCTCTCAGTAGATCCCATGATAGGTTGGACTGGATGGTCTTGGAGGTCTCTTCCAACCTGGTTGACTCTATGTTGTATTGATGGGAAGTCCTCCATTACAGGAGCTGATACAAAGACTGGTACTGTCATTTGTCAGTTTATATCCAAATTGCCTCATCTTTTTTATATTACAGCCTATTTACTGATCTCACAGCCATTAGTTCATGTGCTTACTCAAGACCCCTCAGGGCTGTGTTCTTATTTTACTGCTGCTTGCCAAAGAACTTTTCTGAAGAGCACTGATCACAGGAAAACATTTTCCAAGCAGACTCCCTTCCCTGCCACCCTGCATCACCGCTGCCAGGAGCTGCCGGAGGAAGCTGGGCTCTGCAGGAGGCACCCATGTCTTGGTTTTAAACATCACCTCCTCTGCAGGAGAGGAAGGCCAGCTGTTCAGCAGCTATCCTGAGATCCCTCTCAGCCCAGGCTTTGCTTGTGATAAAATTCACCTCTCCTCTCTCCCTCTAGCTATCTATTTTTCCAAAAATACAAGTGTGGCCACTTAAGTTTAAAAAGAGGAAAATTAAAAAACCTTACCCACATCTGCTTTCTGACTTAGTTCACCTCTGAGCAATGTTTTTTTTTCCCTGTGTATTGCCAGCTATATCAATGTTTCTGTTCTTCTTCACTGTAGAGCATCTTTAACTGGAGGTGAGGATGTGTTAGGGGCAGCTGTGCAACTGCAAAGCCCAAATGTTCCCTGGGGCCACCCTGTGATTTCGGTTCCTATAGCCTTCTGCTTTGCATCTGGGCCTTTATGACCAATCATCCAACTGGGAGATTCTTTTTTACCCTGTTTGTTGGAGTAGAATCATAGAATGACCCAGGTTGGAAAGGACCTTTAAAAATCATCTAGTCCAACCCCCCTGCAGTGAGCAGGGACACCCTCAGCAAGATCAGGTCTCCCTGTGCCCTGTCAAGCCTCACCTTGAATATCTCCAGGGATGGGACCTTAATCACCTCCCTGGGCAACTTATTCCAGTGCTCAGTCATCTCATTGTAAAGGACTTTTTCCTAACATCCAATCTAAATCTGTAATTAATGTCTAGATGTCTAATATTCTTTGGCCTTACAGAGGCAGTAACTCCTTGGTGGCTGGGCTGTGCTTAACTAAAATGTTAATCTGGCCAAGAATCCAGTGAAACCATGTAACAGATTCAAATTCTTTCATCATATCTTGAAGCCTGGCTAACTTGGCAACTATGGGTTGTGTAGATTATACAGCAGCATACATGTAGAATAAATTTGCATACTTGCAAGTAGCCCTTGTCCAAGGCAGAGTATCATAGCAGTGAACCACTCTGTAACACACTGGTCCTGTTTGATAACTTGCCGAGGTGTAAAGGGATACCAGGCTACCTGCTGTTCATTGACAGCTAAGAGTCAAGGCTGCTTCTGTACCTACTACCTCACAACAAGAATTTGTGTAGTCTTCTGATTGGGCTGCCATTGTCAGTTGCCATCATCATTATTTCTTTCATTAAAATACAAGGTCAAGTTATTGTGGGCATTCATCAGAGAAGTGCTGTGGTAGTGCAGTCTCCACTGCTATGCCTTGAGATTTAGGATTGAAAATAAATATGTGCATTCTGCATTGCTTTTCCTCATTTGGTGGTGCTCTTCCTCTGATGTGGAGGGTGAGAGATCAGCCACCTGATTCAGGACTGGAAAATCAGCTGATAGTGTGTGTGAACATAGTGATGAATGTCAAGATAAACCATCGCAGCTGGGTAATAGATTTGGACTCATTACCAACAAACTGTGAACCTCTGTTTAAGAGGTCTGCCACAGCTACACTCTCACTATATATCTATTTTCATCATCTACAAGAGGCTATAGTGAGATGCAAATGGTCTCTTACATATTGGAGGCACTGGCAGAGGTGGCAAAGTTTCCACCAGCTCCACTGTTATTCAATCAAACTAGGGCAGTTAAGTAAGCCTTCCCTGCTGATTAGTGGTCTTTCCCCAGCCTGAGTCCTCACACCCCCCTCTACAAGCACCTGCTGTGTACTGTACACTCCTGTTCTGCAGGAGTTGATGTGTGGCACCCACAAAATGACAGAATAAGTGGGAGACACAACAGTAAATCATCTTAGCAAGAGTCAGTAGTTCCTTTGATTGAAAGATTAATTAAAATTCACATTTTGTTTAGGTTGCTGGTGTTTATTGCTGATTACAATTTCTGGTCAGCTTCTCTGAGTGAAACTGAGGACAAGCTGTGACTAGCGATGTGGTGTAGAGAGGGGATGCTGTATGTCTTAAGGATTGAAGTGCTGCAGAAAGGTAAGATTGACCCAGTAAGAAACCTGGGGAAAGTGACAACACAAATGTGCAGGTTCACTGGTGTTTATCATTACAGTGAGAAGAGTAGCGTCCTGATGTCCCTATCCTTTCCACACCTGCCATAGGTTAAAAAAATAAAACTGAAAGATCAGCAGCCCAACAGAAGTTCTTTCTCTAGTCACTGAGTACAGAGAAGTTCCTTCTTAAGCCCAGTCTACTCAGTGCTAAGCTTGGACAATGAGCATTCTGACATGAACAAGGATAATAAAAGGGACCAATTCAAATCTTGGATCTTGGCCTTGGGAAGTTAAGGAAAAGCAGGTGGAGATCAAGTCTCACTGAAGTTTTAAAACCCTTCTCCATCCCTGAATAAAATACTTGCCTGGCTCATGATAGACAAAGGTACCTGATGGGAGTTTTCATAAATGAAATAGGACAGCAATGATCAGTTGTCTGTGATGGAAGAACAATTCTGGTCTAGGCAGAGCAAATGCATCCTGTTCCCTGTGCTCTGCCAATCCTTGCACCCCTGTAGAGCGCAGTGTGAACAGAAGGAATGGACACATCTGCATCCAGCCTTGGGAACATTCAAGCAATTTTTTGGCCAACTGTGCAGTCTCCAGAGTGCTAATTTTTGAGAAATATGGTTATTTTGTTGTCCATATGGGAATGCCTACCTAAGAGTTGAGTTTGTTTGACTTCCCATCCTTCCTGTATGAAGGATACATTGCTATGAAAGGTCAGTTTCAGTGGATCTAAGAGTTAGACAAACAAAATTCTCAATCTTCTCTGGGCTTCACCTGAAGACTGCATCACTTCAGGTCCATTAGCTCTAGTCCAGCTTGGGTACAAGGGCTGGAAAATGATAGCCAAGGATTTCTGCTAAAGGGAATATCTCATACAGGACAGTGGGAGTGCCTTTGGTGCTGCTGCTTTAAAATATATATAATGCAATGTGTAGTTTATAAATATCTCATTTATGCTGGTTACAAAAAGGAAGCAATAACAGGAGGTAGGGGAAATTCTCAAGTGCAGATAAATCTTCCTGTTCTTCATCTCTTGGAAGGTAAGCTACAAATAAAGATCTTCAGCAGTTTTCAGTCTGCTCTTACCTATATATTTCCCAAGTGGCCATCAAGTATTATTTCTTCCTGATTTTGTCAGCTTCTATTGCCTGGTACATGATATATATTTTAATTGACAACCATTCCAATCACAGTGGAAATGGTATTTTATAGCCAGTGAGGATGGAAGTCATAACTTGAGGAAGTGTCAGCTACTTGTTGGAAATACGAATAATTGATACTGAACACAGTAGCTTTTCACAGTCTCTATTTATTAGAGACGATGCAATCACTAAATAGCTTCTAGTTAGGGTCTGGGTGAAGAGCTGAACTTACAAGTATAACTAGGCATGACAAAATATTCAGGTTTGCCTGTGTAAATACTGAATACAGGGTTGGTAAAGTGTTTTGCTAGTGTCGTTCATTGAAATGTGCTGGCAAGACTTCAGGTCAGGCCTGCATGGTGACATGGAAATGCAATTTTCACATGTCCTACACCTGGGAGAGCAGCAGAAAAGACACAATAGTCAGATCCACAGTGGGGAGGTACAGAGGCTCCCAAGAGACTGCACCACACTCCAAAACCACTGCTATAAGCCCCTTGCCCCCATGACTTTGCTGCTGCCATTACTCCTGTTACTGGTAAATTTGAATTGGGTTGAGTAAAATCCAATCTCACCAAAGGCAGCATGAGAACAGGATGCAACAGGAGAGGTTATGCCTTTTAAAGGGCCCTTTTGGTCTGAGCATCCATTCTTATGGTGTGTTTGGCTTCACCGGTGATGAACATATTCTCTAATACCTGTGTGCTATTTCTGAGCTAGGCTAAGGCTCAACACTGGCTCTGTCACTGACAGTGAGTTTTTCTCATGGGCTGTAGTGTGATACAGAGACTTAACCATCTAAATCTTTTGCTGTGACCATGCCACTGACATCAGTTCTTGTGATGACTGCAGGCCACCAAACCTGTCCTAAGCCCCTTGGCAGAAGGAAGCATTAGAATAGAATCATAGAATCAACCAGGTTGAAGAGACCTCAAAGATCATCCAGTCCAACCTATCACCCAGCCCTAACCAGGAAATCTCCAGCCTTATATAAAAGGCCAAAAAAAAGGACACTTTACCACAGCTTAAACTAAGAACAAGTCCTAGTTATAGTATTGCAAAATCAAGAGGAAATAAAAAGCAGAGTTGCTTGATTTAATGTTGTGTTACAAATTATGCAAAATTAATAATCAATATTAGTTTTGATATCTAGGTGATGATTGTTAATAACTATGAAAATTGTTTATTAGCATTAAATCTTGCCAGAAAACTTATTTGCAATGTTTGAAATGCATGGGTTGGATATTTATGCACACAGGGAACAGGCAGTCTAGAACACTTAGGAAACATCTAGCAAATACTAACATTAAACTTAAAACCAGAAAGGGGTTCTTGGTTTCAGTCATACCACTTGCTCCCTGGGGGACTTGAGAGGCTCAATAGAGCCTTGGGCTGAACACATAATAGAATCTAGTTACAGAATTTCTTAGAGAGAGGCTTTGAATATTTACTGACAAAACAGTATCAAGACAGTACCCACACACTTGAAGGGAGTTCTGTTGGTGTCTTAAGTCGTTGCAAGCAAAGCAGAACATAATGTGGCAGGGCAGAGGAGGCAAAAGCGAAAGTGAAAGCAAAAGCCAAAAGCAGCCATGTGGCAAAAGCCTATTTATTGATTGCCCGAATGTAATGGCCCCTTTGACCACAGAGATTCACCAATCAGAGTGGCACTTATGGCACTTTGCCAAACATGACCACATTAGGTGAAGTCATGAGCTTGCTTTCCCATATTTGGGAAGTACAAGTCTGGGCAAGTCTTCAAGAAAAGCCTGGATGAGGCACTTAGTGCCATGGTCTAGTTGACTGGATAGGGCTGGGTGATAGGTTGGACTGGATGATCTTGGAGGTCTCTTCCAACCTGGTTGATTCTATGATTCTCCCTGCGCTCTGCTTCCTCCAAGCAGAGGGAAGGAGATGGTGGGATCATGCCTGGGCAAGGCAGGACATGTATTTTCCATGACAAGTTGGCAGCAGCTTTCAAAAGGAAAAAAAAAGGCAAATACCCATCTTTCACATAGGGAAGATACATTCTCTCAGGTATCTCATCTGAGCTGAAGAGCTTCCTTCCCACTCAAACCTGAACAGAAGCTGCAAGTTCAGTTTTTATGCATCAAACAGGAAGAATCCTGTCAGCTGCCCTGTTGCAACAAGGCACAGCACCACAGAGCTTTGCTTTCTCAGACAATGCCCATGGCAGCTGCATTTTGTGGGGACCCTGTGCAGTGAGGGAGGCAGGGGGTGATGGTGGAGCTGATCTGCACTGCCATCACATAGCCTTGGAGTAGGCTGGCTGCCCCCACCATCCCTGTCCTTGGACTGCCTTCATCCCTGGTGGCTGGCACCTCATATCTAGCTGGGATATGCCAGTTTCTTCTCAAAACATTACCATAAATGTAAGCCTAATGAGACTGAAATCAGCAGGTAGCTTGGCAAATTATCTTTTTATGATTGTAATTTATTTTCACGCATCACTTCATCCTCCCTTTCCTCAGCTGCTGTTGAGCAGAACTATGAGTACACGAGTAAAAGTCCCTTGACCCCAACTCTTCTGATTTGAGTGTAATTCCTCCTCTCAGTAGGGTGAGACGCTTTGAGCTCTTTGTTTCTCTGTTTTGAGAGAGGACAGTGAATGCACTGACAGGTAAAATCCCAACACAAGATAGCTGAGTCTTCCACAGATATGGTCCTTCATCATACCACATCAAATCAATCACAAGAAGGTAATCAGAAAACCGTCACAAACAGAATTATTTCACAGTGATCTGTGCTGTCTGTGGGCAGTTTTCTTATAAGTGCCCAAGTCCAAATCATGGCAATCCCCTGAAGAAATGACAAGCAACGTATTTGCTCTGGAAAAGACCCCTTCACTCCTATGTAACAGTAAGGGCAAGGGCAGGATGTTCATTTTCAAAATTAGTATAGTTTATTAATTTTTGTATCCAGGAATTTTGCCACAATACTTAATTTTTGATAGCAGGTTCTTCACATGATCCTGAAAAATACTACACAGATGAAAAAGCAGAGGCACTCTAGAACACTTAAAGTATAACTAGCAATAATACAAACATTAATTCAACTAATTGAAACTGGAAAGAGAATCTTACAGTCAATTATACCACTTGCCCACTAGAAGGACAATAGGCTTCTTTCTGATTAAGGCAGAAGGCACTTGGATTTAGTTACAGGGAGGCTTTTGAATATTTACTCACAAAATGTTATCTGGATTCCTGGGGCTAAATTAAAGTTTCAGACAGTACCCAAATGCTTGAAGGGAGTTTTGCTGGTGTCTTGTTAGTCGTTGAGGCTTCTGGATCTTCCCAGGCTCTAAAAGGGAGTTGGGACAGAGGCAGACTATATCTGGCCTGATCCTGTTCCTCTTGGCCTCCAGACTTGGCACAGAGGTTTGCAGAAGTTCAGGCAGGATGTCTTGCAGATGGGCACAATGTCACGCTGGCTAAGTGAGCCTACCTCACAAAAGCACTTAATGCTTATTCCTGGTAAGCTAAAGTAATTCCAGGTACATGAGCCCAAAGCATCAGGGCTTGTTATTATGCAGCAAAGCTGGCTTGGAACTTAGCAGATATAATGCTGCAAAGCAAACAAGGCAAAGGCATGGCAGAGCGTGGCAGGATATAACATCAGAGAGCACATATGCAGTGGCAGAGAGCACTGAGGCAGAGCACATATTTGCCTGCTCAACTCTTTTTTTTTCAATTCAGCCTGAGACTAATGGCTCTTTGACCACAGATTAGCCAATCAAAATGACAGTTTGCCAAACTTGACCATATTAGGTAAGCTGGGGCTTGTTTCACCCTTTTAGGGCAGCACACAAACAAGTGTATAAACATGTGTGGGTACCTGTTTATGAGAGAGAGGAGACTTAATGACACCAAGCCTTTGTCTTCCTTTCATGTGGTTGCTTCCCCTGTCAGTAGGAGAGAAGGGGGATAGGGAAACATATCTGGACAAGCCAGGACGTGTTTAGGCCTATTTTGGCCTTCCATGACATCCTGCAGAGCAGGCACCACTAGTCTGTGATCTGGGGGGGAATCTGTCACAATGCATTAGATTCTCTATGCCTATAAATACCTTCTTTCTGACTTTGTGCTTTATCTTGATCTGAAATACTCCTTTTTATTGGAACAACTGCTTTATTAACTGAGATACTTTCCCCCTTTTCTCCGTTTCCCAGCATATAATCAGGATTTTTATTGGCATCAGGGTGCTACACTGCAGTGTTCTGCCTGAGTGAGAGTAACTAACTTTAAAAAAAAATGTTCTTCCCCATTTTTTAAAGAATGGGTGAATTCTTTTCAGGTGGCATTTCCCAAAGTGCAAGAAACAGCCAGGTACAATTTTTCTGTTCTATGAAACTTTGAAAAAATACCCAAGCCTAATAGGAGTTCTTAATAGAAATACTGACATAAATGGGCATAGGCAAGCCTTGCCCACCACTAGGGCACAGAAGAGGTGGCTTTTGCAGGGCAGAGCACAGCCAGTGTACAGCACGCCCATCAGCTCCGAGTAAAAGCCTAGTGCATTTATTTTAGTCATCCTTTTAGGATGGGTGGTTAAATCCATGACTTGAAAAAATTTACAGGATGAAGAGCTTCTCTATTCTTGACCCTGTTCTCACCATGAAATAATAGTGCATTTTGGGATCTCTGCAGAGCTCAGCAAGGTAAAGAGTTTTTCAGCTGACAAAAAGGAGAGGCATTTTCGTGAATGCCACAGAGGTGTAACCTCACATAACCTCACTATATTTTCAGGAGATAGCATTTCAGAACCAACTCTTTTTTTTCTTTTTTTTTTTTTTTTAAGTTTATTTTTTGATAGAGATTCCCCACAAGGATTCTAGGATAGGAAAGACTTTTACAAGCAAACTTCTCATGTCAGCCTTCCTTAACTAGCTATGTGTGGGCAAGAGGTTTTGGGTCCAGTGGTTGGTGATTTGAGGAGGGGCTTAGCAAGACAGATGCAGACTGGCATGCTGTGGCACTATGGATGTTATTTGTTTTCTTTCCACCTTGGTGGCCTGCTTCCAGAGCCCAGGGCCTTCACAAACCTTGTTTCCATTAGGGATGAAATGTGTATACATTCATTAAAGAACTGGCTCATGAAAGGCAGCATTAGCCTGACCAGGAGAAGGGCTTGTGCTGCCCACTGGCTTATGCTGCTCTGTCAAGGGCCCTGTACTGCTGTGCAGAGGGAGAATAGCTGAGTCCTTCAACATTAGCAGAAATATTCTCACTGCAACATGTAAAGTGTGTGCTTTGGTCTTTTATGTGTGAGAACCTGTGGTTGTGACATTGCTTTCTTGATGATAATCTTATTTTACATCAGTTACTTGAAATGGATCATTCTTCCAGCAAAGTCCTTTCTCTTCTGTGTGCCATTTCTCATACTTTCATAGCCCTTGTGATAAGCAGGTATTTGTTACATGTATATTACATGCTGATGTGAAGCCCAATTTCTCTTCAGCACAGAGAAGAGGTGGAATAGTTAATATCCCCTCGCTCTGAGAAACGCTGCAGAATAATAACATGGGAAGCTGAAATAATCATTGTGCCATCAGTTGCTCTCCCTTGGGCCTGCCTACAAGAAGTCATCTGAAGAACTGTTACAGGAAGGCATGGATGAAGATTGCCTGCTAATTTTACTATCTGTAACATAATCTGTTTATTCAGAACAAGCACTCTATCTTCTCTGCTGTGATTTGGAAGAATCTTAATCTGACATGATTTATTTCATTCTCTCTCCTTAGTAATTAATATTGCTGCATGAAATCTGAGGCTTACTCTTTATTGCAAGCAATGTATTATGAAGTGATTCCTCTTGTTGAAGAAAACATAGTCTATTCTTTATTATTAACTCTCTAAATCTGCTTTACTTTTATAATGATAGTGTTGTCTTCTGAGATGCTAGTTAAGTGTCTAGACTTTTGTTCTTATAGCAGAAGAAAACTTGATTAAAATGAGAGCAGGAATAGTATAGAAAAAAAAACATTGTTCATATAATTATTTAAATACAGCCTTTCTTTGAGTTTCAGCTTCCCAAAGGTGAGTATCTGTTGACAGCCTTATTTCTGAGCCACCCAAGGGACAGTGGCTCTATTTTGCAGAATGGCTGGGTTTCCTTTTCTATTTATTGTGCTCCGGTTAAGTTTGGCCTCAGTTTCTGGAACTTGGGTGAGAAGTAACTGAGATTCCCTGTGGTGAGTAGGGAACCTTCTCCCCTCTCCCACAGTTCAAATTTACCAGACCAGCTTAGACAGCTTGGAATTAAGACAAAGCTGTGCTTTACAGCAAAGCTATATTTAAAAGCATGTACACACAATACATTGACATGTATTTACAATTATATACAATTTAGAAATCATACAGAAATCCAGTCTCCCCCTGCCCAGACAAAGAAAGCCCAGAAAGGACCAACACCTCCCTCTCTCTCCCTAGACAGAAAAACAACCAGCAAGGCTTATGTTATCTGGTCAGTCAAGGGATTAGAGCAGAGTGAAAGAGCAGCAAACTGATCCAGTACCCAAGAGCCAAGAAGAGCAGATTGTTTATACATTGGCTTTTTATGCCTCTTAGTAAACTAATGAATTATATAGACTTTATCATTATCATTCTTTTACAACCAATCCCCTGTTCATTCAGCTTCTGTACCAATTTCTCTTATTAGAATATTCCAGTAAGCCTTAAACCACCACACTCCCCCAGGGAAAAAATGAGTTGAGCTTGTAGCTTAAGCAACCTTGATTCATGGTTTAGTTCCCTGGGCCAGGTTAAGTGCATGTCACAGTGAGTTGCCCCTGATCAACTGTGAGATTGGTACAGTCAGATGCCTCCTCAAAAAAAAAATTTCTCCTCAACACTTTGACACACATAACTGCACAAGCAATTATTCTTCTGCATTTTCAGTATTTTCTGCCTAAGCATCATAGTGGCAACATCTGAGACTTAATATTTCAGCCAGTCTAGGAATAAATTACTCTTCAAGACTCTAAAAAGGGCAAAGACAGGTGGTTTAACAATAAATAGTACAGCTCTGCAGGCCTTTTGGGAGAATCACATGGAGAGTAATGAGAGATAGCCTTGTTTTGCTTTATGTTCTACTGGGGCTTTTTTGCCTCCCCCTTCCCTTAGCTTTAGGTCATTATTTTAATTTTCTTATTAATTTTCCTTCAGAACCAAAGCACTCTGCATAAATGATGGCAGCACAAATAACAAAATCGTATTTCAGTGGGACATGCACTCTAGTGAGGTGAGGATTGCTGTGTAACTGTGTATTAGCACTGTAAAATGGCTTGCCACATGACTGTGTTGGCTTACATCACCCAAGGAGTCTGACAAAACAGGCAGAAAGGGAAGAAAAAGGCCACTAGATTCTGGTTCACTCTCCCTTTGAACCTGCAGGAACTCATTCCTTGATAGTCCATCCAGAGAACAGAAACAGGGAAGACTATAAAGATTTCCACGAGAGAGGTTATCAGACAGTGGTGTGTCACCTGATGATGAACTTCTAAATGTAAGGTGGCAGTTCAAGTTTGGTTTGTTCTCAGCTCCATTCTCTGTGTATCAGAATGGGTTGATCCTGCTTTTTGAAACCACTTTTTGAGATATATCACACTGTACAGGGATTACTGTAAGGAAGATCAGGACATGCCTGAACTCAAGCAGATCTGTTGGATCAGCACAGTTAACACACACCATGCTTCTGTCAGGAGCATAGCTGAAGTGGTAACAAGTTGCTCCAGGAGCAGATCTCAGCAGTTTGCTGGAGGGGAAGGATCAGGGTGAGCCAGCACGGCAGCAGTGGAGTTACAGCCACAGCCATGCCACATGGGTCACTGGTCTATGCAGGTTGGCATATCTCCCTCATTTCCAAGACAAATGTTCTCAACAAGAAATCTGAATTTCATGTAAGCCAGGCAGAACTGGCATCGCCAGCTGAAGTCTTAGAAAATATGAAGGAATATTTATGCATGTGGTGGGTTAGGAACTTCCTCAACTACCCCACTATTGAAATTTACTAGACTAGCTCAGATGGCTTGGAAGTAAGATGAAGCTGTATGTACAGCAAAGCAAAATGTACAAGCATATATACACAATATATTTACAAGTATTAACAATTATATGCAAATAAGAAATAATACAGAAATCCAAACACCCTCCTGGATGAAGGAGACTGCCCAGAAGGGGCTCAAAGTTACCCTCTCTACCCAGTCTTTCTCCCTCTACTTTCCCAGGCAGGTGAACAAAAACAACCAGCAAAGCTTTCATTGTTGTTAGTGGAGATCAGAGCAGAGTGAAGGAGAAGCAAAAAGAAGCAGCATCCTGGACCAAAGTGGGACAATTTGCTGAAAGGCTTCTTATGCCTTTCAGCAAACCAATGAATTATACAGACTTCATCATTGTTTTCTTTTCACAACCAGCTATCTAATTTCTCTCATTATAATATTCATATTAGCCTCAAACCAGCACAATGCAAAAAAATGTTTTCTGCTCAGCCAAAAACCTTCCTCTGACTTTGTTGTTCTCCTTGATGAGAAAGATGGGTTGCAGTAAGCACACCTTTTCAGACTGCAGTTTCCTACATGTGTGTTGTGCTTTGGACTTGTAATAAAATATTGAAGAGACAAAGGAGACTTGGCAAGCTGTCATACAGCAGCCTACTGTCATACAGTTTCTCTGAAAGAAAAATATTCTGAAACAGATGAGATAACATACTCAAAAAAAAACACAACCCTAAACATTCACTGGACAAATAGTCTCATAGTATTTTATCATCAGTACAAGAAAATCAGTACTTCTAAACCACCTGACTGTGGCAATGGTGGTTGAAGGTCCATAATAACATGAAACAGGATTTTTGCAATGGAATTTTGAGTTTTCAAGGGCCACTATCTTTCTGTTTCTCTCCAACCAAATTAGGCTCAAAACAGTGGAAAGCCAGCTTGCAGACATCTCTTGAGCAGTGTATTCCTTTTAAGCAGTGATAAGCAAGAGTTTTTTGAGGATGTCCTAGCTTTTGGTGAAAGGCCACCTTTTCTTCTCCCTCCTATTATGATTTTCAAAAGAATCTCCAATAAAAGTGTACCAAAAGAACTAATTATAATAATTATATCTGTCTCAGTAGAAATGAAGGGCTTATGTCTGACTTTCTCAGAAAAAGGGATAAACTTGGTGCTTTTCTAGAAGCTTTTGATTATTACTCATCCATGTATCCCTCACCTCTCCCATTTGCCTTCAACTGAAGATAGTTGAGGTGAAAGAATGAATAAATAAACACAGATCTTAAAAAAATTGCAACTGCTTGGAACACTTCTGCTACATGCAGCTCTCAGATAAAAAACACTGCTAGGAAATTTCACTCCATTCCATCTAACTGGTCTTAATTATTCACACAGCTTAATTAGGGAGGTAAAAACTCCAGAACCTTAATTGTCAGTAAAACATAGGTTAGATGTACACAAAACTTCCTAGCCTGGGGTTCAACAAGTTTGTGTTCTTGGTAGTTTTATGCCTTTCCTCAGAACTGGTTTCCTTCAAAAGAAAACAAAGAAAAATGTGCTTCCTGAGTTCTGCGGTCAGGAGCCGGGCTCTGACCTGCACAACCACTTACAGCTAAGCTGATGTCCCTCCAGCTAAATGTTCCAAGGCTTTTAGGTAACACCAGGGAGGAAGCCAGCTTCCTCCTCTTTTAGCTGTTCACTAACCTCAGCATCAGTGAATGGCTTATCTGCATGTCTGTGCTGTGTGAAAATTAAACCACTAAAACCTCAGTTGAATAGGACAATGCTTACACTGAAGTTGCTTTTGCAACTTTTTAATGACTATAAGATCATTCTCTTGTGCTTGCAACTATGAAGGTGGTGAGACACTGGAACAGGTTGCCCAGGGAGGTGGTGGAAGCCAGGTCACTGGAGGTCTTTAAGGCCAGGCTGGATGGGGCTCTGAGCAACCTAATCTAGTGTAAGGTATCCTTACCTATTGTAGGGGGTTTGGAACTAGATGCTTGAGGTCCATTCCAGCCCTGACAATTCTATGATTCTATGATTAATTAAGACCACTGGTGCCAATGGAAGTGACTATAGTTAATGATGGCCCTCCTGGATTTTTCTGATTATCAGACCTAAAAGTCTTTTATTTTTCTATACATTACAAAAAATTCATGTCTAGACTCTGAAATTACATCAAGCTCAATCTCTTCTACAACTTGTCAGTGTTTTCATGAAGAGAAGGCTGCTTCCTTGGGAGAACAGGGGCAGCCATCGCTCTTGTCCACTCTGTAGAAAGGCAAGCAGTTAATAAGATCCTAGGCCATTCTAAACCAGGGACAAAAGCCAGGTCTCAGGTTCTCTCTGTGGATCCAGAGAACATGGGCAACTCAGGAACCTTGGCTCTGACCACCTTCAGTCCATGCACAATGCCTCTGGTAAAGTGGATGCGCTCTGTGAATTATTTTCTCATTAATCAAATCTAAATTTGAGCTTCTTATACCCTATCAACTGTCATCTGAAGAGAATACAGTGTTTGTGTGGCTTCTGTTCTGCTCTATAAATTAAAGCAAGACAAAAGTCAGGTCTCGTAGTCAAAATGCCAGGCAGTATTTGTAGTACTCAGCAATAAGTAAAACTCTTTTCTTTTTTTCATTTTCTGCCATCTTCTCTGATTCAGTAAATTCCATTTTGAGGGTAATCATATTAAGTAGCTTAGCTTATTATAGGCATGGTGGCAGGCAAGCACACTTAAGACTAATACCCTAATTACTCTCAGGGAGACAATCCATTGTGTCAGCTACTGATCAAAGTGTCCATTTATATTCACAATGATGTATAAAAAATTACTTAATTTCAACATCTAATTTCTTTTAGCCATAAATGATTATGTGATAAACAAATCATTGTAAATATCCCTCTGTTTCTCAGCTTAGTTAATAAGAGATGCCAAAAATCTGAGAAACTGTGACCCAAAATGGTTCCTTCAGCTGTGAGAGGCTGCATTTCCAAAGGCACATGCAAAGAGACAATACTGTAAGAAGTGACCCTGCTCTTCTCTGTCCTCCCTAAGGTTGTACTCCATCACAGGTATTTTTATATTCTTGCCTTATACTCTAAGCCTTGTTTTAAATACACAGTCCAAGGAACCAAGAGCTCTTATGGCAAGCCTTTGTTTGGAGTTATCTCTCTAAAATAAAGAGCTGGGATTCTTTTCTGAGTAAGACTTCACAGCTATGGCAGAAGGCAGTATCCTCTTCATGGGACACTGCAGAACTGATTGATGTTTTGAAAGTTAAAAAGACAAAGTATCTATGGATTTAAGGTCAGAGTAGTGTAAAACAACACAGGCTCCTTCTTAGCTATGTCTTCATTAAATAAAACTCTGCTAAAGCCTTACAGAACAGTAGTGTAACAGTGTCATTGGTTTAGCCAGTTGAACTGGTGGATGAGTATTCAATACCATGGTGATGTCATGTTGGCTTCAAAATGAAAGTGCTGTTGAGGATAGCAGTTCAAATTGTAAAATGAGATGCTTCCTGTTTATAGTTGCTGCTTCTGGTTTCTGGGTTTGGGGTGTTGGTCTTTTCTGCTGGGCTGGCTGTGGATTTGGCGGGTGGGGAGGGTAATTTTTTGGCTGTCTTCTGCTGCTGCTTCTGCCTTTGCAGTGCTTTTCTGCAAAACAGGTTAAGGTAATTTATTTCCAGTAAGCATCTCAACCACAGGGCTTTGTGTTACTTTCCCTCCATCCACAAGGTCAGAAGGAGGATTCAGGAAATTACAGACCTCTCAGCCTGCCCTCAGTGCTATGCAAGTTTATGGAACAGATCATTAGGGATAGGGATCTGCTGGAGAGGGTCCAGCAGAGACTTATGAGGAGAGGCTGAGGGAGGGACCTGGGGCTTTTTAGTCAGGAGAAAAGACTTAGAGGATGTTTGATAAATGTTTATAATTATCTGAAGGCTGGCCAGGATGGGGGGGGAGGGAGGGGGGCAGGCTCTGCTCACTTGCTCTCTGTGATAGGACAAGGAGCAAGGAGTGCAAGTTGCAGCACAAGAGGTTCCACCTCAACACAAGAGGGAACTTCTTTACTGTAAGGGTCACAGAGCACTGGAACAGGCTCCCCAGGGAGGTTGTGGAGTCTCCTCCTCTGGAGACTTTCAAGGCATGTCTGGATGCATTCCTCTGTGGTCTGTGTTAGTATTCTCCTGCTCTGGCAGGGGGGTTGGACTTGATGATCTCCTTGGGTCCCTTCCAACCCCTAATATCCTGTGAGCCTATGATCCTGAGGGCAATCACAGGATGGCCAAGGTATCAGACCCAGCCAGCATGAGTGGTTGAGATAATGAGAAGTGAGATAATGAGAAGATTCAATTAAGGGTTGTTAAAATAATTTTTTATATCTTTTTTTTCCCCCCAGTAGTCTGTTTGTCAAGTTCATGCATTTGCATTTTGGGGGTGGCTGGGGCTGATGTCCTGAAATCCAGTGCCAATAATGTTACATAAAACCTTATGCACTTGTATTCAATGTGCTCTTTCTGGTGGTGCTTATCACCTCAGGGGCATGGATTGGTGCTGTCATGTGGCTGTGCTGGATATTGTCATGTTATGATATGGTTACTTCATTAGCTACTTAGTTTAGAAGTTACCTCACCCTGCTGATGGGCCTGGTATTCTCCAAAGAGATGCAGGTCTTTGGAGATCTGCCCTGAGGCTGGATAATTATGAGTGACAGGGTGTGTAGGAGAGTATAGGCAGGTATCAAGGATGCTGGTCACCTTGGGTGGCTTGGAATTCCACCCCTGAGGAAGTGCAAAATCCTGACAAGCTGGTGAAATGTTTGGAAAAATTCTATTCTCAGCCTGGAAGTTCCTGAGGGACAGAATTCACTGCAATGTGCTGAGGCCTGGCCCTTCTCATCACTGTTCAGAGTTCACAAGGGCAAGAGAAGGTCTCTGGACCTACAGGTAGACCAGCAGACACCATGGCTACTCATATCCTGTGTCAGAGACTGAGATCATAGAATCACAGAATCAGCCAGGTTGGAAGAGACCTCCAAGATCATCCAGTCCAACCTAGCACCCAGTCCTGTCCAATCAACTAGACCATGGCACTAAGTGCCTCATCCAGTCTTTTCTTGAACACCTCCAGGGATGGTGCCTCCACCACCACCCTGGACAGCCCATTCCAATGGCAAATCACTCTCTCACGTGTAGTCTGAATCTCCCCACCTCCAGCTTTGCTCCATTCCTCCTAGTCCTGTCACTACCTGATATCCTAAAAAGTCCCTCCCCAGCTTTTTTGTAGGTCTCCTTTAGGTACTGGAAAGACACAATAAGGTCACCGCGGAGCCTCCTCTTCTCCAGACTGAACAGCCCCAACTCTTTCAGTCTGTCCTTCAGACTGAAATAACAAATAATAATAATGATGAATAAAAGCTCCATCTGTCATGTTGCCTAAACTGTACTGATGAGAAGGGAAACCAGACCATAGAAGTGATAATGCGTATCAGATATCTGGCAGCCTGTGCTGCCATTGTTCTCTGACTGAAATACTTCCCTGGAAAGATAACAATGCTGTCTATTTAAAAAAAAATCATCTGAAAAGGAGGTATACTCTGCTTTTTTGAGGGCAGAGGCTTTTTTTAGCTTAGGGTTTTTTCTCTTCTTCTTTTTTTCCTTTTGTTCTTTTTTTTTCTTCTTCCTACTATCTTTAAGGTAGACTAAACTGAAATCTACCGACCTTCATAATAATCACAAGTATTAGCACATCTCTTAAAATATCCCTTGTTTAGGCTATCTGATACTGAGCTCCTAAGGGAAAAATATAGCCCTTACAGGACAGCTGTTAGATAGCTGTTAAGGTAGATGAATCACCTGCTGCAATCACCTTGTTCTCTTCATTGCCTGCAGATGGATTCTAGATAAAACATATAGGCTATAAACACCTGTGGTGAGATTCAGGTGCTTAAATATCAGTCCTCAGGTTCAGTTCCTTTAGTTTCTTTGGGAGAGTGGTCTGAGGTTGGTAAAGATGACCTTGTGCTGGTGGAGCTACGTGTCTTCTGAAGTAGCAGGTAGGGTGCACAAATGATGCTGTATGTTTGTGGCTTTGTTGTTCTTTTCTACCTAGAATGCCATAGTTATCAGGGGGAAGTATTTGCTTGGTTTCTCTCTATGTGCTTGTATTGGGTATGGCTGAGCTGGAGTTAGTTCTCCCCAGGGCATCTTTTGTAATGCTGTGTTTTGCAGTACTGTAGCTGGGTGCTGATAACACAGCATTGTTTTGGCCACTATTGAGCCAAGGTTGTGCTTTTCCAACATTTTTCCCGCAGCAGGAGGCTGATAGATAGGCAAGATCTTGGGCCAGCTGACCCAAACTGAACACAGAGGTATTCCAAAGGGTTTATTCCATGTTGCAGGACATCATTTCAGATTTAAAAAAACGAGTGAAAGGAAGTATGGGGATATTTGTTGCTGGTGTCTTTCCTCCAGAACAACTGCCACCTGCATTGAAGCCTTATTTCTCAGCAAGTGATCAAACACTGTCTGCTAAAAGGAAGTAGAGAATAACATATTTGTTTGCTCTTGCTCCTGTGCACAGCCTTTGCTTTTGCTTTTTGTCCTATTAAATATCTTCTATCTAGACTCATGGACCTTTGATTCTGTTTTCCCTCTCCCCTGCCCATCTAAGAAAGGGAGTGATAGAGCAGCTTTGGACGTGTGGCTCCCAGCCATGTGGCAGCAATGAAGTCAGGCTGAAATGTCAAGATGTGGAGCAAAGGTGTACATATCTATAAACCGTGGGCATTCTTTGCCACCATCGTAATTGCAAGCTCTCTCCAGTCTAGTGAAGTTCTTGAGGTTCCAGTTCCTGTTCAAAGACACAAAAAATCATTTTTAAACCTGACCTTTTGCTGGAGCAGTGAGACTAGCAGTATCTTGTTGATCAATGTGTTCTCTTGAGTTCTTTAACCCTCTACACTCTGGCTGTGGTATCCATTAAGACCTATTTACACACCAGCATAGCAAGTCATTCACTTAGCATAGACCTCTAATTGCTTGTCAAGTTTTGTTTTCTGATAGGTAACAGAATCTTTTTGCTTTAGTGCCACAGAAACAAGACCTGCTTTGTGTGCAAGTATGTGCTTATACATGCGTGTGACCAAGCACGTACCACTGTATATGGGTGTGTAGAAATTCTGTAGGGAGGGGGAAAACATGGAAAGAATTCCCCATCAGAGTAATTCAAAGGGATAGGAAAATCCCTACAGCTGGCAACTGAATCACTTGCCAGCATGTTCCTTGGCGTGTAAGACCCAGAAGGTACTGCAAACTCTACTCCCTCCCTAGCATGCAAGAGGACAAAAAGCTTAAGGAAAGTGAGAAGTAACAGTTTTGTTGTTGTCAGTACCATTTGCTGTAAGTTCTTTTTCATGCTTCTGCATTTCTGATGGAAACAATGAGAGCAAACAAAACCAGGGAGAGGGGTAATTGCAGAACAAATCCAATATGATCTCACAAAACACATCAGGAAGCTGTATGCTGTGAAGGTCCTTCTCCCTCTCCTTTCTTAGTTCTTCAAGCGGCTAATATTGTCCCTGAATATCCTTAATACACTCACAGCTCGTTTTTTTGTAAGTAAATATCTACCGTGTGGCAAAACTCCAGCAACCCCTACAGAGCTCCAGTGCTGTACCCTGTTGTAGATAGCTTCATGGGCTGTGTTTGGAAGCTGTGCACTTAAATAGGGACAAATCCTCAGCCGTCATAGAATGCATCAGGTTGGAAGGAGCCCTCAAAGGTCATCTTGTCCAACCTGACTGCAGTGAACAGGGGCATCACTGATGACATCAGGTTGCTCTGGGTCACATCAGGTTTGACTGTGAATGTCTCCAGGGATGGTGCCTCCACCACATCTCTGGACAACCTGTGTCCAGTGTTTCACTACCCTTATTATGAAGAGCTTCCTAATGTTCAAAGGTTCTGCCTTATAGACCTCTGAAGTTCTGGGTAATTCAGCTCTCTGTCTGATAATCATATTTTGGTTTATGTAACTTCTTAATTATACCACGAGCATGTGAGGAAATGGCCCATCTTTTTGCAGTGTGAAGATTAAAATTAAAACCAGTTTTCTGCTACCATGTGGCTGTCACTTCATATGGAACAGAGAACTCTCAGCTGAGATGTCAGGAAAGGCAGTCATTCAGCAGCTGGAAAGGCTGCCATTGACTTTATTGCAGAAGGAAGCGTTTGCTTAGTCTGTGTCTGTGGGTAACAATGAATCTATTAAAACTCGATCTGTTTCCTGGCACGTCACATATCTTGAATGCCTGATCTCTCCATAGTAAATGGAAATGTTGTCTGGTTTTCAAGGACCAGATGTGAACAGGTCTCCAAAGAGTGAGTGTCTGTTTGTTTAAAATGTTGTGTTTGCTAACAGTAGCTGTGAGGGAACTCTTGCCTCTTCCATTTATTGTTCTGCTGTAAGCATTTTGAATCTGTTGTGTTTCATGAATCCAGTTACTGTGTGACCACTGCTTTTGTGTTCCTGGTGTGTATTAAATTGAGGCACATCCGTTTTTGGGGTTTAATCCTTCAACCTTATTCTGGAGGGAATAGCGTTCTAATCCAAGTAGAAAAGGAATGGAGGATAATTTTATTCACCTGCTCTATGGAGGTAAAAGCACTCTTCCACAATGATGCTTACCCATGAATAAGAAAGACTAGGGAAATAAAAGAACTGTCAATATATTTTGGGGCATAGCTTGGAAGACAAGGCATGTCCTTGTCATCTCCATCCAACAGGACTGGCTTGATTCATGTTTACTGGTTAGTCTTGAAAGAAGGAGATGTAGTTATAAAATCTCTAGCATTAGAGATGTCAGGTGCTCTTGAGATATTTGACTTGTAACTAGCAAATATGCTCACTGCTAAAACACCTCAAAAGAACCAGACAGTACTTGCTACAGTAAGTGTAAGACTCAGTGTGACCCTGGCCATCATGGTCTAGTTGGAGGTATCTCTGCTTGCTGCAGGATGGTTGGACGAGATGACCCTTGAGGGTCTCTTCCAACCCAGTCTAATCTGTGAATCTCTATCTTCACTTTGATTCTTGACAAGCATCTGTTTGGCTTGAGTTCTTCTGAATAACTACTGGAATATGTGAGTTGGATGTAGATTGGATTGTTAAAAGATGAATTTCACTCCTCTGGAAGATTCCTACTTAGTGGGCTTTCTCTACTGGTCAGGAGTGAGTGGCTATTCCTGAAAATGTGTGAGCTGCCTATTTGATTACTGTCAAAGTGCAGGGGTGCAAGGTCACAATCCTCTGGACTGTGGAGGAGACAACCTGACCCACTAGAGCTCTGTTATGGGTCATCCCTGCTGCTTGGTGGAGAAGCAACAAGAAGTACAACTTTGGTCCTGCAGGAGTTTTCCTTTGGCTGCCTCTCTGTAACCAGCCCTGGCTACTTGCTGCCCCGCAATGGGTGGGGATTGCAGGAGGCAAGCAAAGTGGGTAATCCCTTACCTGTCATCTTGAACTTCTGTGAGATGCCTTCTAAGGTGTCTCTCCTGCTTTTTATTAATTTTTGGGTCACCTGATGGAAAATGTCCACATGGAGAAGGACTTTGGAGTGCATTAAGAGTGTGTCCATCAGGTCGAGGGAGGTTCTCCTTCCCCTCTACTACACCAGGTTGAGATCACATCTGCAGCATTTTATCCAGTTTTGGGCTCCCCAGTTCAAATGACAGGAAAACACTAGAGAGTCAAATGGTGGGTTACAGGGATGCTGAAGGGACTGGAACATCTGTCTTATGAGGAAAGGCTGAGAAACCTGGGGGTGTTTAGCCTGGAGAAACGACTGAGAGAGGATCTTATTAATGTTTACAAATATCTGAAAGATGGGTGTGAAGAAGGAGCCAGTCTCTTCTCAGTGTTGACCAGTGATAGGCGCAGGGGCAACAGACCCAAACTGAAACACAGGGAGTTCCACCTCAGCATAAGGAAAGATTTCTTTGCTGTGGGAGTGACAGAGCACTGGAACAGGCTGCCCAGAGAAGTTGTGGAGTCTCCTTCCCTTTTCAACTTTCGGTCTCTTTCAGATTTTCAAAACCCACCTGGATGTGTTCCTGTGTAGCCTGCCCTAGGAAATCCTGCTCTGGCATGGGGGTAGGACTTGGTCTCCAGGGGACCTTTATGGTTCTGTAATTCTATTTCTGGTTAAAAGTGGCCTTTCTTTCCGTGCCCCTGTGTTTAGCATTTCACTGTTTCAGCCCTTGATGATGACTAATGTGGGTACAACTGGCAGTGAAAGACTGCATTAGTCCAAATGTATTTCTTTCTAATCACAAATCATCTTGAAGTGGAATCTGGTGCACAGACCATTAACCAGCTTTAAGCAAATGTGGCCCAGTCCAGCCCTTTAATTGCTGGGGGATGTCTCTTGTACGTGACTTGGTTCAACCCCAGCTAGCAACTAAACCCTGTCCAGCTGCTTGCTTACTACTCACAGAGGGATGAGGGAGAGATTTGGAAGGGTGAGAGTGACAAAGTTTGTGGGCTGAGATAAAGCCAGTTTGTAGGCAAAGCAGAAGCTGTGCACACAAGCAAACAGGACAAGGAATTAATTCATCACTTGCCACTGGCATGTAGGCTGGCTTTTGGTCATCTCCAGGAAAGCAGGGCTCCATTGCATGTAGTGGTTACTTGGAAATGCAAACACCATCATCCCAAATGTCTTCTTCCTCCTTCTTCCATCAGCTTTATATGCTGAGTACAATTTCATATGCAGTGGAACATCCCTTTGGACAATTGGGGTCAATGGTCACAGCCGTGCCTCCTCCCAACTTATGTACCCCCAGCCTACTTGCTGATGGGGTAGTGTGAGAAGCAGAGAAGGCCTTGACCTTGTGTGAGCGCTGCTCAGCAATAATGAAAACATCCCTGTGTTTTCAGCATGAATCCAAAACATAGCCCCATGCTAGCCACTGTGAAGAAAACTGACTACACGCCAGACAAAACCTTCACAGCACAGAAGCATTAAATGCACAAGTACTGAGTTTCCTTGTAATAATTGTACACCAGAATATGATGTGACTTAATGAAAGAGGCAAAGAAACTACTGCAATGCAAATAACTATTGGAGTACTTCAGTAGATGGGAATAAACTCTAAGTACTGCCTATACACAGTGCTGATAATCGTGGCTGGATTAAAGGAGATGTGTATTGTGAATCACAGGTCTGTTCTAGAACAAAAGCCTAAGAGTCTTCTGTGTAGATGGAGGAAGAAATCTGTTCTTCTCTAAAAACAAATTTCCAGATTTACACTTTGAACAAATGCATAGCATCACAATTTGGGAAGAAACAGGGTGTGTGAGAATGTGTGGGTGGCTCCTTTCCCAGACACTGGGTGAAGAACTCCTGTCACATGATTGTAGTTCTCACGGTGCATTAAAAGGATGGTTTTGAGAAGACTTTCTAAACGCAAAGCTGTTATGATGTATTGATCAAATGTACTTCCTGACATGTTGTCTTTGAAGCAGAGCAGTATGCTGCTTCGAGGGACTTAGAGAAAGCAGCTCAGAATAGTTCTATAGAGAGAAACAGAGCCTAATGAGACTTAAGCATCTACTCCAAGCATGTGCTTCAGTGTAGACAAGGCACTGTATAAGGATTCCCTGATTTCTTTTTTTATTCCTTTTCCCCCTCTCCAACCATCAAGACTTTGAACTTAAAGTTTACCTGCTCAGTGCAAGTGAGGTTTTGGAAAAAGAAGAAATATTGGATTAAGCTGAAAGCACTATTAAATACTGGAGAAAACTTGGAATTGCAAATAGCTGGAGGAGAGACCAATGCTTTAGTAGGACCAGTTATTAAAATTTCACCTTACATTTGAGCTAAAAATTACAATCAATAATCTTAGTGGCTGGATCTCCTAGAAGCAGATTAAAAACTGAAGTTTTGATCATGTGAGTCCATCTTGGAGGAGAGAGATGTTTCAGCTGACTGTTGTTTTCTCTAGAACACAAGTCATCAGAGTGTTTAGGTGGCCAAGAAAACCTACAGCATCCTGTCCTGTGTCAGGAATAGTGTGGCCAGTAGGCGAAGGGAAGAGATTATGCCCCTATACTTTGCAGTGGGAGTCTGCACCTTGAATATTAGGTTCAGTTTTGGGCTCCTTGCTACAAGAAAGATGTAAAGATACTAGGTCGTGTACAGAGAGGGGCAAAAAAGTTGTTGAAGGGTCTAGAGAATAAGTCTTGCATGTGATGGCTAAAGGAACTTGAGTTCTTTAGTCTGGAGAGGAGGAGACTCAGGTGAGACCTTACTACTCAATACAGCTACCTGAAATGAAGTTTCAGTGAGGTGGGGATTGGTCTCTTCTCTCTAGCATCAGGTGGTAGGACGAGAGGAAATGGCCTGAAGTTGTGTCAGGGAGGTTTAGATTGGATATTAGGAAAAATTATTTCCCTGGAAGGATGGTCACACACTGGAATTAGTTACAGTGGGGGTTAGTGGAGTCACTGTCCCTGGAGGTGCTCAAGAAAGAGAGGGATGTGGCATCTGGGATGTGGTTTAACAACTATGATGGTATTATGTCAGTGATTGGACTCCATGATCTTGGAGATCTTTTCCTACCCAAACAATTCTATGTTAAAAGTTTGCTTTTGAATATTCCAAATACCAAGCTTTGGCAACAGTGTAATTGTATCCCCTTAACCTTGGTATAACTTTTTGCTCAAGAATAAATGCTAGTGTTTATTTGCTGCCAAGCTTCCAGTTGCTGGAAAGGATGTGATGTTTGCAGTTCTAACATCTGGAGCCTGAGCTAAAGTATTTGGCACATGGGGCATATGCAGTGCTTATTTTCATATACTGTTGAGTCATTGCCCCATCCTTTATCTGATTCTAGAGGCTGCATTCAGGAATGATAGAAGATGGTTTATTAATGGCTGGTTTGCTTTCTCTTTCATTGTGTACCAGTGTTGCAGCAAATGTACTTCTGTTTCTGGTTAAGTCTCTTGGGATATTCTTACTGTGTGCAAAAATTTGCTTCTGTCTCTCTGGCACTATGACCTTTTCTGATTTTATTTTGATCACTTTTTTTTCCATGAGAGGTGACAGTGAGAAGAGATTTTGTGACTTTGTGTTAATACATTTTTAACTAGAGGCAGATTAAAGATATGTAGCTGTGGCGCTACAGCTGTGTTCTGCTGTTCACCTACAAGCTTTGCTCCCCAAGCAAAAAGGGGGGTTGGGAAAAGATGAAGGAGTACAGAGGAGTTGTTCTCTTTGTCCTCATCAACATGTTAGACTCTTCTCAGTGATCCTCAGTGACGTCTAACACACGTGGTGAACATCAGATGTAAGTGGGGTGTGCATTCAGACTTAGAGCTCAGCTTCTAGTCCTTTCAACATGGGTGGAGTTCCAGTCAGTGGGGCCTGTATATTGATGGTTTGGGGGTTAGGTGTACACATGTGTAAATGGATTTAAGACTGGATTGAGACATTCTTCTCTTGAGATGTGAAGTTATCTCCTCCCCACTGCTGAGCTGGTGTTACATGGTATCCCACGTGGGCTGTATGGATGATGTTAAACAGAGCAAAATTCACTTCGTTTCTGTGAGAGTCAAACACTGAATAGCCCAGTGTGTCCTGGAAAGAGACTAAAAGATAATTTAAAACTAGAATAACTAACCTATTCATGATTGCCAGTTTGATGTCACAAAATGACTTGGTCAATCCTTGCTTTTTACCCTAGGTATGTTTTGGCCTCTTTACAAGCTCAGTGGAATTGTCACATCTGTTTATACTATTCCATTTTAAGTTTATCTCAAACCATGTAGACAAGAAATGTAATTTAAAAGTAAAGCCAGCTCATGTACTAGAATGCATTCCTTTGCCAAGAAGCAAAATTGATTTTGTGGTCAATTTTACAAGCAGGAAGTCTCGTGATGGGGCATTGAAACTGGTGTAGGTTCTGGAGGACAAGGGTTTTTTGAGGAGTGGCTGAGAGAAATGGGATTATTTAGTCTGGAGAAAAGGAGGCTGAGGGGTGTCCTCATTGCTCTCTGTAAATGCCTAAAAGGTTGGAGTCAGGTGGTGGTTGGTCTCTTCTGCCTAGCATCAAGTGACAGAAGAAGAGGCGATGCCATGAAATTGTGCCAGGAGAGGTTTAGATTTGCTATTGGGGAAAACAAAATTTCAGTATCATCAAGGTTGGAAGAGACCTCACAGATCATCAAGTCCAACCCTTTACCACAGAGCTCAAGGCTAGACCATGGCACCAAGTGCCACGTCCAATCTTGCCTTGAACAGCCCCAGGGACAGCGACTCCACCACCTCCCCGGGCAGCCCATTCCAGTGTCCAATGACTCTCTCAGTGAAGAACTTTCTCCTCACCTCAAGCCTAAATCTACCCTGGCACAGCCTGAGGCTGTGTCCTCTCGTTCTGGCGCTGGCCACCTGAGAGAAGAGAGCAACCTCCTCCTGGCCACAACCACCCCTCAGGTAGTTGTAAACAGCAATAAGGTCACCCCTGAGCCTCCTCTTCTCCAGGCTAAACAATCCCAGCTCCCTCAGCCTCTCCTCGTAGGGCTGTGCTCGAGGCCTCTCTCCAGCCTTGTTGCCCTTCTCTGGACAGGCTCAAGCATCTCAATGTCCTTCCTAAACTGGGGGGCCCAGAACTGAACACAGGACTCAAGGTGTGGTCTAACCAGTGCAGAGTGCAGGGGCAGAATGACCTCCCTGCTCCTGCTGACCACACCATTCCTGATGCAGGCCAGGATGCCATTGGCTCTCTTGGCCACCTGAGCACACCGCTGGCTCATGTTCAGGCGGGTATCAATCAGTACCCCCAGATCCCTCTTTGTCTGGCTGCTCTCCAGCCACTCCGACCCCAGCCTGTATCTCTGCATGGGGTTGTTGTGGCCATGCATGGGGTTGTTGTGGCCATGCATGGGGTTGTTGTGGTTTACTGAAAGGGTGATGAGACATTGCAGTAGGTTGCTGAGGGAGGTGGTGGAGTCACTGTCTCTGGAGGTATTTAAAAAAGTGACACTTTAGAACATGTTTTAATGGCCATGGTGGTGTTAGGTTGGCAGTTGGACTCCATGATCTTGGAGATCTTTTCCAAATTAAATCATTTGATGGTTTTATGATAACAGGAACTGAATCTACTGTCACCCTAGACCTGGAGATATCAGTGTCTTGTTGGAGAATGAAAGGGCTATGACTGGCAAAGCTCAGAAGATTAAAATATACCTTCATACACAGTTGTGCCTTTAAGTCAGGGAAAGATATAGAGTTAATGGTTTCAAGAACCATTCCAGCTCTTAGCAATTTTTGCTCCACATACAAATTATTTCCTCTTTGTGCATCCAGGTACTTCCAAGTGGAGAAGCAGGATTGCTGGTAGCATCCAGTAAAGCTTCTTAGTGCCTCTCTTTCATGGGCCACTTGAAATTTTGTGGTACATATTTGCTGCTGTCCCTTTGGCTGATACTAGGAGGAGGAGCAGCAGCTCCAGCAAAATAGGCATATACAACTGCAAATGGACTTTAAAGTGGTTGTCAGACATCTAGAAAACACCTAGAAACCCATAGCTTTTGTTTAATGGAAACACAAAGCCAGCTCTAAGAAACCCTGAAGGCAACCAGTGTTACAAATATGACTTATGCAGCTATTCCATTGAGATAGAAACCCACTGTGTTCAGAGCCAGGCCTGTCATCAAATACACAGCAGAGCTCAATGTTTCTGCATTATAATTTCATCCTTCTGAGGGAATATTTGTGTGATTGCAGAGAAGGGAACCTCTTACCTTCATTATAAGATGTTATAAATAGCTCCTCAGAAAAACGAACCTTTGCTACATCCAGACATCTAATAAATGTAATATTTTAGTCTTTTTGACACAGCATGACTTCAGCCACTGATTAGATCTCTGCCCTGCATATGCATGCACAGAATGCAGTGAGAGATGAATTTGCTTTCTCAGCTGAAATAACAGAAAATTTTCTTAATGCTGAATTCTTTATTTCAAGCATATGGTGCAATAAGCTTTTATTTGGTTTATCTTAATTGTTAAAGCAAACAGACACGAAATGCATGCCAATATTTTGCCTTTCATTTTGTTGTGTTGTTTTTTCTTTAAGTCTCTTGAAACATTAATCTTCACACTGATTGTGTTTGCAGCTCTCTTTGTGAGCTCAGCAGGAAAGTGAGATGCCTGCTGAAGGCCTTATAGGACCCAAAACTCAATGTCTTGAAAATGTTGGCTTTACCAAGGGATTTCTCTCATGAATTCTTACTGCAAGTAAAATGACCCTGGGGGGAGAAAGGGAACAGTGAAGAGCTGGAAAACAACAAAATCGTAATCCAGCATTCCTAGTAGTGCTCATAAAACTGAAGAGCTAAGAAAGCCTATAAAACAATACCTAAAAATATTTAATTACTGTATTAACCAGTCTCATATGCTTGTTAAAATTAACCTAAAGGATTTTTTCCCTAACACCATAATGCAAACAAAAAACAAAGGCTAAAAATGCCAGTCTTGCAGAAGTTGATGTGATTTTATGTATCACTTTGCACCTAAAGTGTTGCACAGAAAACCTGCTTTATACATTCAAGAAAGTGTTTTGATTTTAGCATTTCTGATTTGTTGATACCTCCTTCCTAAGGAGCAAAGGCTTCAACTTGTTATGCTGTTAAAAAAAATCCACTTTAATTCAGAACAAGGGTGAATATATAGCCTTGTCACTGGTCTAAGTGAATTGGTTTCAAATCCTACTTTAACTTGATCCATGGTGGCTTTTTCTCATAGCCTCAGATGCCAGCTATTTCTAGAAGTAATTAGGCAAGGTTTCTTTTATTTTGGGAAGGCATTGTACTTAATGGTCTGAAAATTATTCCTTCAAATGTGTACACTGAGCCTCCCAAAAGAGCATGTTAAAGGATGTAATGTAGCCATAATAGTGTTTGTTTCTCTTGGTAGAACTATTAACTCTTCAAAAGCTGCAAAGAAAAATCTTGTAACCCTAATTCCAGCTAGATAAAGTGAGTAGAATCATAGAATCAACCAAGTTGGAAGAGACCTCCAACATCATCCAGTCCAACCTAGCACCCAGCCCCATCCAGTCAACTAGACCATGGCACCAAGTGCCTCTTCCAGTCTTTTCTTGAACACCTCCAGGGACGGTGCCTCCACCACCTCCCTGGGCAGCCCATTCCAATGGCAAATCACTCTCTCTGGGAAGAACTCCCTCCTAACATCCAGTCTATACTTTCCCTGGCACAACTTGAGACTGTGTCCCCTTGTTCTGTTGCTGGTTGTCTGGGAGAAGAGGCCAACCCCCACCTGGCTACAACCTCCCTTCAGGTAGTTGTAGACAGCAATGAGGTCACCCCTGAGCCTTCTCTTCTCCAGGCTAAACACTCCCAGCTCCCTCAGCCTCTCCTCATAGGCTTTGTGTTCCAGGCCCCTCACCAGTTTTGTCGCCCTTCTCTGGACACATTCCAGCACCTCAACATCTCTCTTGAATTGAAGAGCCCCAAACTGGACACAGTACTCAAGGTGTGGCCTGACCAGTGCTGAGTACAGGGACAGAATAACCTCCCTTGTCCTACTGGCCACACTGTTCCTGATGCAGGCCAGGATGCCATTGGGTCTCTTGGCCACCTGGGCACACTGCTGGCTCATCTTCAGCTACTATCTACCAGTACCCCCAGGTCCCTTTCTTCCTGGCTACTCTCCAGCCACTTTGTCCCCAGCCTGTAGCACTGCTTGGGGTTTTTGTGGCCAAAGTGCAGAACCCTGCACTTGGCCCTGTTAAATCTCATCCCATTGGCTCTGCCCACACATCCAGCCTGTCTAGGTCCCTCTGCAGGGCTCTCCTACCCTCCAACAGATCAACACCTGCTCCTAGCTTGGTGTCATCTGCAATCTCTGTGATGCTGGTCTCAATCCCCTCTTCCAGATCATCAATAAAGATATCGAAAAGGACTGGGCCCAGCACTGGTACAGGAGGAAAAATTTGTGTAACATATTTTCAGCTTCCATATTTTTCACCTTCTGCTCTGTGACCAGTGCATACTGAAAAAAAAAGTCAGTTTAGTCTATCAGTTGTTAGATGGGGATAGTAGACAGCTCAGAGTGAGGAAAACCAGGAGAATGTGCCAATGTTTCTGGAAATCTGTACCAGTCAGCCATCAAAAGGAGGATTTCTGGATTTATAATTCTGTATCCAAAGAGAAGTCTGAGCTTTTGTGAGTGCTTTTCAAGGACTTTGTGGCACTTCAGTACAAGATACTTTCATTCTGGCAGTGTAATGTTCCTACTAGTGTGTCGCTTTCACAGGATAGCCCTGTGTTAATATATATGAGTATGGCTGACTTTGATGTTGCCCTTGCCTATACTAATGAGAGTATGAAGTAAAGTGAAACTTTGGCTGTCCAAAAAAACTCCTACTGCATTCCAGAACTTCCACAGACTTTGCTGGCGTCAGATGTTTCAGATACCTATGCTCTAGTTAATCTAGCTACAGGGGGTGAAAGCAGGGGGCAGAGGGCTTCCGAAATTCATAGGTGGCCCTGAAGGGACATTGTAGCCAGGTGGGGGGTGGCCTCTTCTCCCAGGCAACCAGCAATAGAACAAGGGGACATAGTCTCAAGTTGTGCCGGGGTAGGTCTAGGCTGGATATTAGGAAGAAGTTCTTCCCAGAGGGAGTGATTGGCATTGGAATGGGCTGCCCAGGGAGGTGGTGGAGGCACCGTCCCTGGAGGTCTTCAAGAAAAGACTGGATGAGGCACTCGGTGCCATGGTCTAGTTGACTGGATGGGGCTGGGTGCTGCTTTGGACTGGATGATCTTGGAGGTCTCTTCCAACCTGGTTGATTCTATGAATGATTAGATAATCTTGTTTTACTGTATTGTAAATCAATATGGAATCAATATTCTTCTGTGACAAAAGCCCAGCCTTTGTGGTGGTTCTGTCACTGTTACAGCCAAGGAAACATTAAAGTTCCTTCTAATTCTGACATTTCTCCCATGCCTAAGGAACAGTAGTCATTAAAAAAAACTGAAGTTCAAGTCATGCCATAATTTTGAGTAGTAGCAGACTTCACTCACATTTTGAGACAGACCTGTCTCTTGCAAGAGAGGAGCTTTTTGGAGCTGTTGGAAGATCTGTCTGAGTAAAATCCAAAGTGCAGTGGATTTTTGAGGAATGCTACTTTCTGCCAATAAACAAAATTGTTTCAGTATGTGGTAGAATAGAAGAAAGAAAGGAGAGATTCGTGAATGCTTCAGAGAAGGAATCAGTTTGTGTGTTGGAGTGAAGGCTGGGATGGAGAACATGAAGAGTATTATAGCAGTGTGTAATCTCTTCTCTATTCATATATTCTTTTACTTGTAAATTACACCACTCATCCTGAAAGAAGAGGATGTGGACAATGTCCCTGAAGCGCAGTCAGGGATACTTAGAAGCTTCAGTCATTCCCTTGCCCTTACAGAGCCTTGACTTCCTCTAACACCAGAGATCTGTGAACTGATAGAAATAATTTTGTTTTCAGTCTCCAGATAGAATATTGAGATCCCTCAAGACTGTCTCCTGCTGCTCAGGTGGACCTGCTGCTAGGCTATCAGTGTGTTCATAGGAGATTTTACAGCTGATATGCTCAGAGCTTCACTCTAACTTCCCAAAATGCTGCCACAAAGACAAATACAGTGTAGAGCCAAAAGAATGCTGGTAGCTTGTGAAAATCAAGGGAAGATGGATTCTCAATCGTTGGATGCAGAGCTGCTGGGATGTATCTTGCTGATGGGAACTTTGTCAAAAACTTGATCTGTTCTTCCTGGGAAATGCTCAGGTTGCACTTGCCCTGTGATATCCCTCTGAGATGCTGCTGACTATTAATTCCTGATTTGCCACCACCCTGCAGCAACCACAGTTAATCCATTTCTTGAGGCTGGGGCTCAGTGGACCCCACAAATACAGAGAACTTACATGATCAGCCTGTCTATGTTGGCTTTTTGAGCCTGGTTTGTTTGTTTTAATCTGCTGAGATAGCAGCTGATCTTTGACAGATGTGTCCTGGAAATGGAAGTATGATTAAGGAGACAGGATGTAGCCAGAGATGATAAAGGGCTTTATTTACTTCTCAGTGGGTCTTATTTAATGAATATTTTAATCTTCTTTTATAAAAGATGTATAAAAATAGAGAGAAGCAGCTTACCTCCAGCCTACAACTTTAAAAGTGCAATAAGGTCTAATATTTTTTTCAGTGCTTTCCCTTGCTACTCTCCAGTTCCTGGTGCACCGTTCACATCTCACAGGCTAAAATCTGGAACAAAAATTCTAGGCTGAGCTGGTGATCATTTCCTTAAGTGCCCTTTGCTAATCAAAGGTAATTGCAAAGTAAGAAGAGTTTCACTGAGAATCACTTAAATGCATTTTCAGTCATTTGGTGTTCTGCAAGCTTGTTCTCATGAGACTGGGGGAAGCCAACTGCAATGGAAACACCAGACTTTTTGCAAAGTTTTGTCTTGTTTTGTTTTTCTTCTTTTCCTTTTTTCCCCCCATTTTTTTCCTGAAAACAATTTACTCTAATCCCAGAGCAGAAAATCTAACTTAATATAGAGGGAAGGTAATTTATGTTGAACCTTTGATGTTCAGTAATCAGATCGTTGATACTGGATGATGAGATTATGTGCCAAGGGTATTTTCAAGTTAGAGAAAGAACATTTCAACTGATAAATACACTTTTCTTCCTTCAGCTAACACTTTTGCCTTAGAAATTAATTCCAGTATATCTGACTGCACAAAGGAACTGGGACTGTTCCACAACTATTTTACCCAATTATTTAAGATATGTAAGAAGCTTTTTAATTAGAGTTTACTGAAGTAAACCAAAGAATCGAAAGCCTATGATGTTTGTACATATTCTTGGCTTAACAAGTGTGGCTTCAAGAGATTTGTTTGTAATTTCCCATTTTTTATTGAAACTACTGCTTTAATCACTTTCAAATAAACAAAATGCTAGCACTATTTTTTTATATATATAGGGTGTATTTTCTTACTGCATAAAGACCTAACACATGTTTTTACCTTTTAGAAAATAATTAGGCAAAAAATATTTTGCAACTCTCCTTTAAAACCCCAAGCTGCTAAGGTTACTTGGATCAGGGTTTCTGGGGCAGCAGAATGGTGACACTGGCGTAAGGGAATGTTTGACATCAAAGCCCACCTATGAAGATATGTTACAGTTGGCCTTGAAATGTGAAAATCACACTTATTTCATATGTGAAACTCATTCAATTGTTATTCCTCTCTCTCATAAAGCATAAGCACTTGTGCTAGTTTGAAGCTAGCTAGATGTTTTGGTGAGAAGGGTTAGATCACAGGCTGTGAAAGAGAAACAGTGGTGATGTCTACTTCACTCATAGGCTTGCTGAGATGTATGAGAACAAGAATACAAACATAGATAGGAGAGCTGCTCCTCAGGGCATTTCTCTCTCACCCTCTGTCTCTCTGATTAATCCACTTGCTTCCTCACCCCCCTGGCCGACCCTGCATTCTTCATTGTGGCACAAGGAACATCTGGGGTAAGGTAGAGAGGTGGGAGAAGGTGGAAGGGCAGTTGGGAGCCCCTCCTGGGGACTCAGGTTTCCTGGGAGAGCTGTTGTGTTTCTCTGTTACCTTTTACCTTGTGTATTTCTGTATATAACTGTATTTACTGCAAATATCTGCTTGTATGTTACGTTAAGCTGTAAATATAAGCTTCATTCAAATTTCCAGAGCTAGATGAGTCTAGTTTGGGTGATTTCCAAAGTGTGGGGGGGTGGGGAACACCCAAACCACCACAGCACTCTGTGTGTGTGTGTGTATATATATATAAGAAAACAAAACCTTGCTGGATTCCATGAGTTCAAGTAAACTATTTTTCAGTTTTTAAATTCTTTTCAGTGCTGGCAGACCTCCAGCTGCAGGGGCTTGTTATTCAGTGCTTTAAACTTGAGCTGTGGAGGTTAGCTGGCATTGGTCTCAAAAAATCATCCTTGTTTCCTGACTGACTAGACAATGCCATTTTGTTTCTTTTGCCAGCTGCATGAGTTGTGATTCTTGTAATCACAATGAGGCTGCTGCTGTGTTTCTGTAGGGGAGAGTGTCAGCTGATGAGGAGTAGTTGTAAAATCAAAAGTCTCTTCCTCTGAGCTGCCACAGGTCTTGTTTCTGTGCAGGTTAGGCTAACTAAGACTTTGTGCTTCAGGTATAAATTTAAAGTGTAAGGAGGGGGTCTCATTGCATTAAGATAAATATCTTGGTACAAGTGCTTAGATGCCTGGAGAAAATGCTGATTGTTCTGGAGAGCTGCTGTGAGAATTTGGCAGAAGGCCTGGGCTGCCTGGCCCCCACCACAGCCCTTTGCCCTCCTGAGAAACCCCTACTGCTGAAGTTTGGCTTTGGGGGGGTTTATTATTTTTCAGCAAGTGTTACAGGCAATTTATTCGTAACAGAACTATCCACTTTGCACTGCTCAGCAGAGGTAATTTTGGAGGAAAGAAATGGCAGAAAGCCGCCTATATGCAGATTCCCAGTCTTGTCTAATTTCTCAGGAGTTGAAGTCCAGCAGGAAAAGTTGGCAAACTTTAACAACATCACAGAATTATCAAGGTTGGAAAAGACTGCACAGTTCATCTAGTTCCAACCTCCCTAACATGGGCAGGGACACTTTCCACCAGGTCAGGTTGCCCAGAACCACATCTAGCCTGGCCTTAAAAATTTCCAAGGATGGGGCATCTACCACCTCCCTGGGCAACCTGTTCCACCACCCTTATGGTGAGGAACTTTTTCCTAACCTAATCTCCCATCCTCTAGCTTGGATCTCTTCCCCCTAGTCCTATCACTACCTGACTTCATAGGAAGTCCCTCACCAGATTTCTTGTAGGCCCCCTTCAGATACTGGAAGGCTGCAATAAGGTCTGCTCAGAGACTTCTCTTCTCCAAACTGAACAACCCCAACTCTCTCAGCTTGTCCTGATAGGAGAGGAGCTCCAGCCCTCTGACCATCCTTGTGGACCCTTCTCTGGACATGTTCCAGCATGTCCATATCTTTCTTGCAGTAGGAGCTGCAGAAGTAGACACAGACACTGGAGGGAGGGGATCCATCCAGAGTAATCAGCTGCACCACACAGTTTGGTGTTGTCGACAAACTTGCTGAGGGTGCACTCAATGCCACTGCCATGTTGCTGACAAAGATGTTGAACAGGACTGATCCCTGAGAGACTACACTTGTCACTGACCTCCACTTAAACATGAACCCATTAACAACCATTCTCTGGGTGCGGCAGTCAAGCCAATTCTTTATCTACTGAGTGGTCCATCCATCAAATCCATTTTTTACCAGCTTGGAGATCTTCACTTGCAATGGGCAGTTTCCTCTTCCAGCCCCCACCATTATCTTCTGTGATTTCAGGAGTGTTGCTGAAGCCCTTGCCAGTGAAGACCAAGGTAAAGAAGTTGTTGAGAACCTCAGATATCCCTGATACTGAGATTACATTGACTAGACTAAATGTATCCTCAATCATTTATTCTTGCACAAAGCACTACCATGTTTATACTCTGAAATGTAATAACTTCTTTTTGTCTTCTAAAAGCTGTCTTTTGTCCTTTGAAAAATTTAAATGCTGAAAAATGGACACTATGCTCTTGTAATAGGTAAAGCACAATATATTGTAACTGTCAGCAAGCTTTGATTACTTTTGTTTAGCACAGAAAATAGTTGCCTCAACTTCAGCTCATCTTGGTGATCTTTGCTAGTATTTCTGCAAGTTTTGGAGCCTTTTGTGAGGCATGACATACTTTAACACTACCAAGACTGTCTGCAAGTGTACTTCAGATTGATGTGGTTTTTAAGTCTTTATTGTGATTTTGTTACTGGTTTAGGGCTGCATTGATAGCCTTGTGTTCTTTTTAAGGAAGCACTCAATGGAATTGAAGCAAATAAATACAAGTATCATGCATCAGACATTCTCATAAAACCACCCTAAATTCATTCTGCCTGCTGATCAAACAAAGAAGTGTCTCAGTTACTTCCTCTTAATGCCTTTCTTGTGGGTTTCGCCTCTCTTATTGTGCCCTCGCACAGACATGGATTATCAAGATTTATACTGAGCTATATTGATTTGCAAAGCAAAGTAGTGGCCCATCCATATTTGACCTGCCATTTGAAAAATTGCTGTATCTGATAGAATAGCATCAGTGTTATGTGCTGGTGAGAAATGGAGAGAGGAGAAAAACAGCCATGCCAGCAAAGCCTTACAAACTCATAATAAATAGTTACGGCTCCCAGTTCATTAATGTTCTTAAAGGTTGCTGACCTCCTTTATAGTTACCAGCTCCTCAGCTGAGGAAGCTGGGCATGTGCATCACAGATGAGGTCAAACTGTAGACTTACACTGATGCAGCCTCACTAACTTAGGTATGACTGAGAACAGTGTGTGGTCAGCAAGATCATAGGATGACTTAGGAGATAGGCCAGGCACGTTCTTTCAGCAGATAATTGTAGACCTCTCTCTTAAGAAGTTGTTTGTGGGTTATAAACAGAAGAGAGGGAGAAACCTCTGTGTGGCCACAATTCAGGGGTGTGGCATCCACAGGAGGACAGAACTCAGATCCACAGATATTTTGTGTTCTCATCTTTAGACCACCTTTGAAAACTGAACTGCATGCAAGATTTGGTCAGCAGCATCTAGCCTCACTCCATGGAGGCTGTGCAGGCCTGAAGCAGTCTGTGTGAAGTTGGGTGTTTTTTTGATACATCAGGTCGCCATCTGCAGCAGTGAAAGCTCAGAGTCTTCACTAGCAATTCATCCTTTCCCATAGGAAGAAAAGGTGGAAACTTAGAAAGACATTGTGGGCAGCAACAGGCACCCATGTCACTTTTCATTGCAACATAACATAGTCCCAAGACACAAGGCAGACCTGTTTTCTCTTGGTTGATGTGATGCTTCACTCTGGACCCTTTTCTGGGTAATAAGTCCCTAAAATCTGTGGGTGTGAACATAGGTGCTGAATTTGATGAGTAATAATTATAAAAAGGCAATATAGTCCAGTAGTCTGATAGAGATTTCTGCTCCTATATGTGGGATAGTGGAATGACTTGTGAAATAATTCAGAATTATGATCTGAGTATTAGAGTGCAGTAAAGCTGCTGCTGGGTTAGAGTAAGAACCTCAGAATGATGAAAAGCAGTTTTCTTTATACAGAAGCCACAGGTATAGAATGGAATAAGCAAAGTCTGCATGTGAACATTTGTTTGCAGCATTGTACTGTTCATACACTTGCTTGGGTTCTCAGCTTAAGATTTCAACGCTAAATATGCCACGGTGATTGTAAAAGACATGCTGTGTTTGATATCATCATTTGTGGTTGTGGATTTCCTTCCACCTCGAAACTGCAATTAAATGTTCCTATCATCCTGTAAATTAGCCTTTCTCTTTTAAACATCACATTTGCAACTCTATGTTCATATAATCCTGTAATTATGTAACTATTTTCATTTCAGCACTGATTCAGCAATGTACTTAAGCATATGAATAATCTCTTTGAACCCAATGGGACTCCTCACATGCTTAAAATTAGGCATGGCTTAATTACTTTGCTAAATCAGCAGCTATACTGGTGTACAGGAATGGGGATAAAGGAGGTGGCTTGCATCTATGCTGTAAACACTGCTATTTAACTGGACTCTTTTAAACTCTAATTCTTCCTTCCTATTTTACGTGTTTTCAGCTGAATCATAGTAGTGGAGAGATCATGTGTGAGGTGCTCATATTGGATCATGCCTTCTCAAACGATATTTTCTCTAAAGGCAAAGCAGTTTTAAGAGGCTTAAAGCCCTCCTTTACCCTGCGTGCTCTCTTGTAGTCGACTGTGCTTTCAGGCATCCCATTACCACTGATTGCAGATCAATCCCAGAGAGGGTTGCTTTCCCTGTTAGAAGTGGATTGCTGTGCTTATCAGGATTACAGCAGAGTTTCCTGTTGCATAGGTGTATCTGAGATGGTGATAAACCTTGGTCGATGAACTGTCTGGATGTATTCCTCTGTGATCTGTGTTAGATAGTATTGTCCTGCTCTGGGGGGTGGGGTGGTGGACTCGATCTCCTTGGGTCCCTTCCAACCCCTAGCATCCTCTGAACCAGAACTAATAGTGGAGATGGGAGGATTTGGGACTACCTCAATCCACCGCACTATTGAGGAAAATATACTTCTATACCTACACCCTCAGAAATTTCTACTGTGATCTCTTATCCTAAAATTATATATTGTCTAGGACCTACAACATTAACAGTTTGAGCCAAAACACATGCACTTTGTGTGAGCTGGGAAACTTGAAACATAGGCACTGAGTTGGAAGTACAGCTCAACTATATTCAGAAGAAAACAGGACAGCATGAAGTACTCTTGAAGAAAGTGAGGACTTAACAGAATGAAATGAAACATTGCAGGCTGCCTTTTGTAACACAGTATGAAAGTCCACATCAAGTATCTCCAGTTTTCACGTTAGGAAACAGAGGCAAACAGGTTCAGTTCTTCAGAGTTAAGTGGAAATGACTGAATTCTCTGAAGCTGAATGTTATGATGATTTTAAAGAACTTTTTATACTGTAATAATGTCACATCCTAGCACGGAAGAGCTTTCAGAGAGTGCTGGTCTTACTCTGAGTCAAAACAGGACTGGTAGGTTTGCTGTCTTTAATACTTAAACAATTATTGTTTTACAAAATTCTCAAGACAAAATCAAAATTCACTACAACTGAAGAGGCAAGGTCAGAATTCTTTCCTGAAGTCAGAATTTAATTTTACTGCATAAAGAACATGCACAAAAAAAAAGTGACAAAATATGCTTAAAGGCTATTCTAGAGACACAGAATCCATATAAGAGCCATTAAAGTATCTGATTGTAGCTTAATATTCACTAATGGAGATGGACTTATCTAGAGCTGTGAATAATGAGAAACTGCTCAGAAAAATATTTGTGGAACAAGGTAGCAGTCTGTAGGGAGCCTGCATCTTAATTAAAAAAAAAAAGCACAGCCTCATATAAAAAAGAGGACAAAAGGAGTGGAGGAGAGAGATTTGTATTCCTTGGCTAGGAGATCTAGTTGGATGTATTCACAGAATGAAGGGGAGTAGACCCCTTATGAGGAACAAAGGCTTGAGGAAGGATGAAACAAGAAAGGATTTGATTTATTTCTTTTACAGATTAAGCTGTGAAAAACAGATCAATCTGTAAAGACCTAATTATTGATTTATAGTTGAAGTTCTGTTCCATGCAGGCTTTTTTGGCAGCGTTCTGGTGGTGGTAACACTGTGCTAGCAAAATGACTAATGCCCTGGAAGGCATTACTGAAACAATTTCTTGCAGAGCTCAGTCTGTAACTTCACTACATATTTCTCTTTTTGCAACAAACCCTTACCTTCTCCTTGAACCTTTAACATTTATTTACAGATATGCTTGGATGGAGAAGCACATCTCCTTTCAGCCAGGAAGATGTGCTTTTTGCATTAATTTCTCTAGCCTCAGCTACCAGACATGGTACAAGTCAGCTGAAGAGATCTTTTTGTATCTCATTCCACCCAAAAGGATCAGTGTGGTGCTGTATGTTACATAGAAGAGCTGTTTTACTTTCTGATGCTCTAACTCCAGAAGCTAGGCTACTATGGTACAGACAATCCAACAGCCCTGCATAAGAAAAACATAGCAATGTTTAGCACTTCAGAATGCAGTTTAGCTACCTAAAAGCTACTCTATGCAACTGAAAATTTGGGTTATAAAACTCCCATTTCGATTTACATATGCAAACTAGACATGAATAGCGTTTTGCATAAAACCCTGAATTTTACAAGTGAGAGGAGGAAACACAACTACTTATTTTTAATCTTTACTTTGTTGTCAAGCACTGAGACTGAGGTGTCCACACAATTTTGGTATTGCCACAGTGAACTTCTATGTACTTGGTGTCACTGGAATAATGGTATGTACTGACTTCTCACATGCTGTAATAGAAACAGCTAGCTTCCCTAGCTGGATCCATAAACTGCTCCTTGGTCTGTACTCTGGCTATGTGTAACCTTAAAGAAGATGAAGATAAGGGCATCTCATGAAATTCTGCCCCAGGGCTCTGGAGTTTACTTGTGGCTCCATGTCTTCCTCAAGTCTAATATCTGTGTTTCCTGGTAGTTTTCTTTGTTTCCTGGTAATTATACATCAAGGACTGTTTTCTCTTCGGAAATATCAGTCAAGAGAAGGTTTTGTGTATTCTGTTGCAAGCTTTAACTGCCAGTTGTGGGAAGTCTTTGGCAGTGTTCACTGGAACGTGGATCTTCCTTCTCTGTGAGATGACTATTTTGGGCATATAGGTGCTCGTATTACTTTCTTTCTCAGATCTTTCACAGTTCCAACAAAAGGAATAGGGATTCTGACTTCTCGTTCCTATGTTACATTTTTCATGGAATCTTTTGGCTGAGAAGGGCCCCCTGGAGCCCTCTGATTCCACCTCCTGCCCAAAGGACCAGCTCGTGCCAGGCTGCCCCAGGTTTCCACATGCAGGTCTTGAAAATCCCCATGGATTGAAGTTTCTTTTTCTTTCTTGTCCCATGGATTATCCTGATCATGCCATTCTCTTGAATCAAACAGGCCAATGAGGTGCTAGCTAAATGGGATTTCTGGTGTTTTATAAACCAGGGTAGTAGCAGCCTCTGTTTTTTCTGCCAAGCTTACAACCACTACTGCAGTGTCTTAACACATCCAGATCTGCTAGTGGTTGTCAGGTGCCTTTCGAGTGTTTGCTGGAGCGTGGATTTTGGGACATACAAGTAAGAATTGACTTCAGGGTTGTTGTTATGGCAGTAGATGAAATGCCTTCTTGTGGTATTTAACTGTGGTTTTATTTACAAACATTTATTTCAAACACAGTTCTCTGGAAGGCACTTCTCCCTTGTCAATTGTCTTCTCCCATTTCAGCTTCTTGACATTCTCAAAACATCCTTCAAAGATTGTGCTCAGGCTACATTGCTGGCAAAACACTTCATCAAAATTAAAGGACAAAAGGCTCATTAATATTCATGAACAATGAATCATAGGATGTTGCCCTTAAACCAACCATAAACATTAATACAAGTGACCATTTAGTGTAAACACAAGTATGATGTTCTAATCTATTTTCTGTTTCCTTTTGTTTGCTAATTCATTGATGTATTAAAATGCTTAACTGGAAAAAAGACTTTGCAAATAACAATTTCGTTTGTTACACACTTATAAATGTTTCATATTAGTAGTTTAGGAATCAAGGAGTGGAAGTCTGTTGGAGTGATGCTACCACCTGTGCAACATCATCTTCCTAACTTCTCCTTCTCTTCTGGCTTAGCACAGGGCTCATGGCAATCTCTGACTTGTGTGTACTCTGTCTGTACAGGACAGGGATGAAATAGCTCAGAGGAGCCTCCTACCTACCATGTGTCCTACCATTCTATGTGAGCAATCAGTATACTCAAGGAAGAAGGGGAGTACTCGGGCCCCAATGTGTGCTCTTGCACTACCCAATAGGTCAAAACATAATAGATTTGAGGGCTCTATTCATCAGAATTTGTTTGTTATGTCAAATTGTTTGCTGTGCAAAGTACGGAAGTTTTATGCCTGGTACAGCTGTTGTATTTTTACTACTATTGCTCTGATTTGTCACTGCTTAGTAAGAAATTACTCATGCTGGTGATGAGCATCATACAATGATGAGTCATATAATAACTTTTTAATGCCACATCTTCCCGGTATTCATGAAGCTATTTGGTTTCACTTTAAGAAAGAAAAGCAAGTCTGAGTAGCTTCTCAGCTCCTGCCTCTTCCACTTAATTTTCTCATGACCTAAGTTTTCAGATGTTGGATATAGAATTATTGTGATGTAACTCATGATCACATTACAGAAATGATTCATTATGAATTATAACCTGTTACAATAGGAAGGTGTTTTTCAGCTGACAAGCTTCAGTGCAGCTAGATTCCAAGCAGTTATCTTCATTTTGCTTTGCTCATGGATTACACTTTGAGTGGAGGAGCTGCCTGACAAAAGCTCATCAGGGACACAGGGTTTGTGAGGTGTGATTAAGCAGGTATCATGACCAGCTCTCAGGGTTAATCTGTTTTCCTATTCAACATATAAGAAGGAATAAGCTTTCTTAAACTTTGCCTGGAGTAGCCCTTTCCCACTTTTTGTTAAAAAAATCAACAAAGACACCTAAATTCTCCTTATTTCTGTTTAATTATCACTTCATGTTGTGACTCAGTCTTTAATAAAATTGTGTCTGTAATTCATTTGATCCAGTCAATTTTAAAAGCAGTAGACTGCTTTCTTATTTTTTCCTACATATATACTGGTTTCTTTAATTTTTTTTTTTCATCACAACCTACAAGATGGTAGCAATCTTCTCTTGTACTGTAAGTATATGGATATTTATTTTCACAGGCTTGAGGATCATTTGTTTACCACATCCTAATAACCACCCTGATTACCAGAAGGCCTTGATTATAACCCATAGGCAGTACATTGTCTGCAGCCTTTTGAGTAAAAACATCCTTAAATTTCACAGTGTTATTCATCAATACTAAATTCTTCCTTTTTTCTTAATGTGTTTTGCCTTTTTAGGATTCATTATCCCTGCTCTGTGGCCATTGTTGTTTGCTTCAAGAGATTTAAAACCTAGTTAAATCTGTTTTAATCATTAGAGCCCCAAATTGCCAAATCTTTTGTGAAAATACTTTCCAGGGACCAAATAAATCTTTGGAAGTGTTCAAAAGCAGGCTGGATGAGGCTTTGAGCAACTCGGTCTTATAGAGGCTGTCCCCACCCATGACAGGGTAGTTGAAACTAGATGATCTTTGCAGGTCTCTTCCAATTCAAACCATTCTAGGAAAAGGGTAAATTAATTAATTTCATATTGCCTACAAGAGAAAGGTATGACTTAGTCATTGATATAAAAGCACTGGTTTATGAAATGAAGAAAAATGTGACTGTTGACTTTTGTTCTTATGTACTTTCTAATTCCCTACCTAAAAAATAATTAAAAAAAAAAACTTCTGCAAAATTTACTTTCCTACTTAAAATTTTGTTTTAATTAGTTGAAGCCTGCTGTGACTGTGACTACTGCTCAGGCCTTGTAAGTAATTTTCCATTTGCTATCAGCACTCCACCAGAGTTTAAAACTGCTGCCTTGTTGCATAGCCACAGGAATTTGGGTTTTCAGACTAGGTATGCTATGCATTTTCCATTTAAGAAATAATGGAAGATGTGTGCCTTGTCTAGAAAACCTTAGCCAGGTTTCCTAGTCTTGGCAAAGCATTCAAGGCATGTAATCATTTGAGATGCCCCATAGACAAGAGGTAAGTGCTGTTACGTACAGGTGTGTTGTAATATTGATGGGCAGATAGTAATGGCTTTGCTGTTACTGGTAGCGTGATTGATGTATACTTAAGCATGCACCTTAAGAGCAGGAAGCAGGGAATGGTGGATTTAGAAAGATAGTTTCAATAACATCTTTGTTGCTCTACTCAGAGGTTCAGAGAATGGTTTAGGTTGGATGGGACCTTAAAAATCATCTAGTTCCATTCCCTCTGCCAGGTATTAGACCAGGCTGATCAAGGCTTCATCCACCATGGTCTTGGACACCTCTAGGGAGGGTTTATTTGTAACCTCCCTGGGCAATCTGTTCCAGTGTCTCACCACCATCACTCTAAAGAATTTCTTCCTAATATCCAGTCTAAATCTACCCTCCTCAAGCTTCAGTGCATTCCCTCTCAATTGTATCACTACAAGCCCTAGTAAAAAGTCCCTTCCTGGCTTTCTTGCAGGCCCTCTTCAGGCACTGGAAGGCTGCTGTAAGGTCTCCCCAGAGCATACTTTCTACAGGCTGAACAATCCCAACTCTCTCAGCCTGTCCCTGTAGGGAAGGTGCTCCAGCCCTCTGATCATCTTTGTGGCCCTCCTCTAGACCTGCTCCAGCAGTTCAATGTCCCTCTTATGCTAGAGACACCAGAACCAGATGCAGTACTGTAGGTGGGGTCTCATGAGAGCAGAGTAGAGGGGGAGAATCACCTCTGTGGTCCCACTGGTCACACTTCTTTTGATGAATCCCAGGATTTAGTCTGCCATCTGTGCTGCAAGCACACATTGCTGTCTCATGTTGAGTTTTTCATCAACTGACACCGTCCTTCTCCTTGAGACCACTCTTGAGCCACTGCTTGCCCAGCCTGTATTTGTGCTTGAGATGGCCCTGACCCAGGTGCAGGACTGTGCACTTGGCCTTATTCAACTTCACAAGGTTGCCTTGAACACAATTCTCAAGCCTGTCCGAATCCTTCTGGATAGCATCCCTTTCTTCTAGAGTATCAACTGGACCACACAGCTGGTGTTACCTTGGTCTCAGTGCTCTGGTTGTCTATTGCACAGCCTCCAACATGAGGCAGATACACTCCAACAAAGTGCCTCCAGGTCACCACTCCTGTGCAAAGCCCCCACAATTACCTTCAGTCAGCTTCCCCTGCCCTGTGCTGCTGCTTTTGGATTTGCTCTTTCCTCCTAGTCTTGCAGCCCCATGCAAGGGCCCCCTGGGACCTGGCTGTACCCTGCTGCCCACCCACCACAAAACTTTCTTGCCTATTTTCTTCACCATTGGGATGCAAGGGAGAGAAGCAATACTCAGGGCCTAGCTGTAGTGTGTGTCCTGTGCTGGAGGCTACCTGTCCTAAACAGCTGGGATGTCTACAGAAAGGTAGATACTCAGTCCTTCAAAGCTAAGACATTCTGGCCTCCAAGCAGAGACTTGTGTCTTAAGGAGAGCCTGCTCCTTCCTTTGCCCAGGTTGTGATCCCCAGGTGTTGGCTCATGGGCCATTTAAAGCATCATATTCCACCAGGGAGGACCTGGAAAGCTTTTCCTGGGGCAGCCTCTGCAGTGGATGTGGTTCTCCCTCCAATTGTAGCACAGCCCTAAGGTCCTGAGCCATGCTGCTAGTGAGGGTGTTGATGTCCCTCATCTCCACCCAGGCAGGACAATCACCTCTGCCAGTGCCACACTGTGGGATGGAAGGGAGACTCAGGCTGCAAGGGAGAAGCCTTGAACACATCTATTTTCTGCTGGTCCCAGATGGCAAGCAGGAATGAGGTGGGGCAGGCAGGAGTGTCCTGGAGAGAGATATTCAGAAATGGCAGAGGTAGAGCTGCCCAACAGCCCTGCAGGCAGCATTTGCCTTTCCTGTGCAGACTCTTGCTGGAAAGACTGTGCTGAGCTCCTCGGGGAAACTCCTGTATGAATCATTCTCTCAGTGAAAATGTCATGAACCTCCCTAAGAGTGTAGAGCTCATGTGAGAGAGCCTGGGTTTTGCTCCATGGGCCCTTATGCTCCCCACCCCCCAAGGCAGAGGATTTCCATTTCTCCCACGTGCATGGATTTGTGCTGTATCTTTACCCTGGCAAGAGTCTTAGCCTGGATAAAGCAGCCCATTGGCACTGGCCGGGAGGCTGGCTGCTGCACAGCCACGGGGTCTGCTCTTCTTAGCACTTGTTGTAGCCAGTGTTGTGAATGCAAGCTGAGGCATATGCTGCATCTGCTATCTCCTGATACTTAACCTGATCTGTAGCAGGCAGGACGTTTAGTATTTTTGGTCAATGCATACCATGACCAAGAAGTAGGCCCCTCTTGGCACACTAATCTCCAGGAGATCATAGATGTTGAATGTGTTCCAGTGAAAGGATAAGTCTGGCAAAATACCTGGGGTTTGTTATCCAAAACGAACAGTGCATTAAGCCAAATCAAAAGTTTGCTTAGGGTGAGTGTGAGAAGGAAGGGGTAGAAATGGAAAACAAAGGACCTACATTTGTAGACTTGAGGGGAGCAGCAGTGTTGCCTTTTCCCTCTAGTGCCTCAAATTTCCCTCTGAATGCTCGAACCCTCTGCTTCTGGGTAGTGCAGAGGCAGTGGTAGCGTCCCTAGCCATCTGGGAATTCAGAGCCAAGTGGCATGTTTTGAATGTAATCAGAATGGCTGATTGAAGTTCAACAAGGACAAGTGCAGAGTCCTCCATCTGGGGAGGAATAACAAACTCCACCAGTACAGGCTGGGAGGTGATCTGCTGCAAAGCAGTCCTGTGGAGAGGGACCTGGAGTCCTGGTGGATAACAAGTTAACCATGGCACAGCAATGTGCCCCTGTGGCCAGGAAGGCCAATGGGATCCTGGAGTGTATTAGGAAGAGTGTGTCCAGCAGATCAAGGGAGGTTCTCCTCCCTCCCCCTCTACTCTGCCCTGGTGAGACCTCATCTTGAATACTGTGTTCAGTTTTGGGCTTCCCAGTTAAAGAGGGACAGGGATCTGCTGGAGAGGGTCCAGCAGAGGGCTATGAGAACGGTTAGGGGACAGGAGAGCATGGCTTATGAGGAGAGGCAGAGGGACCTGGGGCCTTTTAGTCTGGAGAAAAGAAGACTTAGAGGGGATTTGATAAATGTTTATAAGTATCTGAAGGCTGCCAGGAGGCAGGGAGACAGGCTCTGCTCACTTGCTCCCTGGGATAGGACAAGGAGCAATGGGTGTAAGTTGCAGCAAAAGAGGTTCTGCCTCAACACAAGGGGGAACTTCTTTAGTGTAAGGGTCACAGAGCACTGGAACAGGCTTCCCAGGGAGGTTGTGGAGTCTCCTTCTCTGGAGACTTTCAAGGCCTGTCTGGATGTGTTCCTCTCTGATCTGTGTTAGATAGTATTGTCCTGCTCTGGCAGGGGAGTTGGACTCGATCTTTTGGGTCTCTTCCAGCCCCTAACATCCTGTGATCCTATGAAATGTACTGTGTAAGATTTTCATTCCTGTACAGCAAAGATCTGGAGATCTTAAATTTTATCTGCTTCTCTCATTATCCAGCTGAAAATAAACCTAGCTTTTGCACTCTGTCATGGACAAAACAGAAGAGAGAGATGTTGCTAGAAAGGCCTTAGGTCCTCAGACCTTTTCAATATATGGTTTTACAATACCAGACTCTTGGGTTTGCCTCTTCATGCAGGTGTTTATGCAGTACTTAATCTAAAAGGGATGTTGTGGAGGGGGATTTCTGTACCTACGTCTATTTGGCGGAGGGGAGAAATTAATTAATGTGAGAGGATATTTATAAAAATATATATATTTATTAACTTCCAATATTTCAACTCTTGCCACCCCCAACCACTGAACTTTAATATTAACAGAATTCTTTACACTGCTATGGAGACATTCTAGGATATAAATCTACAGAATACTTATTGATAACTAGCAAATATTCAAACTATTAACAGAGAGAGAGTTTCCCCGTGGCTCAATGCCGCCTGAGGTCTTGTACTGTTTGCCCAGCAAAGCTGAGCTGAAAACTGCTCTCTGCTTTATGGCAGAGGTAACAGAAATTACAGAGGCATCTACTCGCAATTCTTATCAATTATTAATCACCCTCCGGGGCTGTGTCAGCCTATTGCAAGTGTCCAGTTCTTCAGGGTCTCTGCCTGTGGACCTTTTAAGGCTGGAATCCTCCGGCGTCAGGGGAAATGGCAGGCTCTGGCCTTACTGCTGGATCCTGCTGGCTGCTCTCTGCAGGGGTACACAGGCAGGATCCCCAGGTGCAGAGGCAGGATTCCGTGCAGTCTGAGCACGGGTCCAGGCTTGCTCCTCAGGCCGATCGAACTCAGACAAGTGGGTCTGCTCCCTGCAGCCCACTGCAGTGTGCACACCAGGCACTCATACAAAGGCAGGCATAAAGCTGCAAGGAAGTACGCAGGCAGGCAAGCATGTGGCAGAGCTGCAAGTAATGTGGGGCAGGCTGCACGTGAGCCTGTGCACCCCTAGTTATCAACTGTGGGCCGAGAGTTGATGGTCTCGTTGGCCACTCGAATGAACCAAACAGGTTGGCAGTCAGCTGAACCCTACCACACTGGGTAAAAGCCACAGGCCTGGACTCCAGGTACGGGAGTCACGTGGGCCCTGCACCAGGCAGGCACAAGCTGGGCATGTGGGGACTTACATAATCAGGTGTCCCTTTGTGCTCATTTACCCCTGGTGCAGGCAGAGACATGTCCGGGCAGAGCAGGCATAAATATGCCTGCTTTCAGGCCTACAGGCCCTCCACAACAGGGATAGCAGAAAGAGATGCAGTTCTTGGAGTGTGACCTTATTAGGGCTTCTATAAATGCTTTCTTCAGTGGAAGTCTTGTCTTTTGTTTTTAAAACTGAAATTTGAAAATTAAACCACTGAATTACGATAAAAGTGAATGGCTTCAGAACGTTACTGACACTCAAACAAAAGCCTAAGCCAAAATTAGGAGTAAAAATTCTGCCATCCCATTTAAACACAGCCTAAAACGTTCCTTTTCACTTAAATGGTTAGAATCATTGCAGGTGCTACCTGTTCCTAGGTATTGTGCCTTACTACCTCTCTAACCTAAATCTAAAGCTCCAGAGAGCAGGTGGCAGCAGAAGACCAAACGCTGAGTGTTTCTAAATATATACCTGCAAATGGGCTAGGTCTGAACCAGATGAAAATCTGCAACATCCAGGGAGAAAACACAGCTTTTCATATGGATTTCTTTTTTTCCTTTGGGAGCATTCTAACAAATTGTTTGCAATTCAGGTGGAAAAAATCTATCTACCCTCTGTTCCAGTTCAGGCTGGGGTCAGAGTGGCTGGAGAGCAGCCAGACAGAGAGGGATCTGGGGGTACTGATTGATACCCGCCTGAACATGAGCCAGCAGTGTGCCCAGGTGGCCAAGAGAGCCAGTGGCATCCTGGCCTGCATCAGGAATGGTGTGGTCAGCAGGAGCAGGGAGGTCAATTCTGCCCCTGTACTCTGCACTGGTTAGACCACACCTTGAGTACTGTGTTCAGTTCTGGGCCCCCCAGTTTAGAAGGGACGTTGAGATGCTTGAGTGTGTCCAGAGAAGGGTGATGAGGCTGGGGAGAGGCCTTGAGCACAGCCCTACGAGGAGAGGCTGAGGGAGCTGGGGTTGTTTAGCCTGGAGAAGAGGAGGCTCAGGGGGGACCTTATTGCTGTCTACAACTACCTGAGGGGTGGTTGTGGCCAGGAGGAGGTTGCTCTCTTCTCTCAGGTGGCCAGCGCCAGAACCAGGGGAAATTTAGACTCGAGGTGAGGAGAAAGTTCTTCACTGAGAGAGTCATTGGACACTGGAATGGGCTGCCCGGGGAGGTGGTGGAGTCGCTGTCCCTGGAGCTGTTCAAGGCAAGGTTGGATGTGGCACTTGGTGCCATGGTCTAGCCTTGAGCTCTGTGGTAAAGGGTTGGACTTGATGATCTGTGAGGTCTCTTCCAACCCTGATGATACTGTGATACTGTGAGTTTAATTCCCCTGTTAGCTGCTGGTAGGTAAGCGGCAGAGAGCAAGGGCCTAGTGAGGAATGGGAAGCAGAGGGCAAGGAAAATACTGATTTTCACATTAGAGGGAAAATAAATCAATGAAAGTTGTTCACAGGGATTTGAAATTAAAAAATTATGAAATGCTGATAAAAAGCAGATCTTCTCTTTACATTTCTTCACTAACCAAACTTCAGGGGAAATTTTCACGAGACTTTTTCAGCTTGCAACAAATGCTTGGGGGGGTTTGGTGTAGTTTGTTTTACTTCATTTTATTTCTAGACAAGTTTTTCAGCACTGTCCCATGGCTTTGACTGGGGAAAGACTTCAATGTGCTTTCAGGGTAACAGTCACAGAACAGTGGATTTCTGTATTGCAAATGTCTAGGTTTTTGTTGGTGTCACAAGGCAGATAATGACTTTTTTCTTCAAAATACTAAAAACAATGCACTCAATATAGCCTTGGGATGTGTTTCCTTTGGCATCTGTCAAACGCCATTTAAAACATTCCCATTAATGCAGTGATATATCTTAAGTCTATTTCTGTTTAACTTAATTGTGTTCACTAAGTACGAATCTGAGGGGCTGCAGATGAGAAAACTACTATTTCATGAGCTGTCCTTTGAGTCAACCAGTACTACACTTGACCTTGCTAAGTGAGTACAGATAGATGTTTGCACAGCAGCAATGCTTTAGATTTTATTCTGACAACAGAAGTTATAAGTTGTATCAGCATCAGGATGAAAAGCTTCCTGCTCAGGCTTGTTGATTTAAAAAAATAAAAAATGTACTGGGTTCCAAAGTAAAAGATGAATCCTTGAAGCATCTGATTACACACAAGAAAATAACATCCTGTGACTTGGTTCCTTTGACTTTCAAATATGCACCCAGGTAAAAAACCATATCCAAATATACTTTCATTGCAAATGTACTTCCATTGTCTCTGCTGCTCTTGATGTTCTGACTGTAACACTGATAATATTTAAAAGAATGCATATAATCTCCCCTATTTCAAATTCAGCCTTGGCTTTGGATGCATACAGGCTGAAATTCACTTACATTTATGACACATGAAACTGCTGTGGCAATGGATCTATTATAGCATCTAAAGTAAACTGTATAGAAAAGTGAGGCGGAACATAGCAGATGAAGGGTTAAGTGATGATGCAAGCAAAAACTCAGCTTGAATTTGGAGCTGTTATAAATTGAGAAAACAGCATAGCTTCAAGGTGGTTTATGGCTTGAAAAGCTATTCATTCTTTCCATAACATTACCATTAGTTACCTATGTAGGTTGTATTAAAATAAACCCAAGAGTTAACTGAACCTTACATTTTATAGGGGAGCATTTAATTAAATTGTATGTTTTATCTGTAGTAATATAACACAAGACTCGTCTGAGTTAACACACAGTTTTAAGGTCTGAAACATCTCCAACATTTCCATTCAGGGCTGTTTGTTATATGAGCCATAACATCCATTGGGGGAAAGTGCTAATCTCAGAACCTGCTCATCATGCTGATGCTGTACCAAGCAAGTAAATAAAACCGCTTCCTGTTCTAGAACGAAGCAAACCTACAAACTCAAAAGAAAACTCTCCTAATCACTGCAGAGCAGTCAGCTTGCATATGATTTAAATCTAAAAGCACCAACACAGATAGCACTATAAAAGTCTATTCAAGCCACGTTGAAGGGCACGTGACAGTTTCCTGTTGGCATATGAGGTGATGTCACATGAGAAATCTTTAACCATCTGCCCTGTTCCTGCAGTGCTTGGTTTCTGGCCTTTGTTGATAGTGAATATTTTTTCACCTTTGCCCCATGCTTGGTTTGTGTAGTGATCTTTGTGGAGTGGTGGAGGGGCTACAGCGATGGCTCCTGTGAGAGGCTGCTAGAAGCTTCCCTGCCTTAACTCGGACCCGCCTCTGGCCAATTAGTGACAGTGCTAGTGCCAAGATCATGTGTGTAAGAAGGGGAGAGATGACAAACCCGTGAGGGAAAATGAAGCTGGAGAGGGGAGTGAGAATGAGAGAAACAACACTGCATCCTCCAAAGTTAGTGAAGAAGGAGGGGAAGGAGGTGCTCCAGGTGCTGGAGTAGATTCACCTGCAGCTCTCAGTGAAGACTGCAGTGAGGCAGACTCTCCCCCTGCAGACCATGAAGGCTAATGGTGGAGCAGATATCCACTTGTAGCCCATGGATGGCCCCCCCCCCACACACACACTGGAGCCAGTGCTTTGTTACCAGCTGGGTTTAAACCACACTTTATTTCAAATATAACCCAGAAAAGGACTGATTCAGTACATCCTGCTACTTCACTTTTATCTATAGTGGAATGGAACTTGCTTGTTGTGTGCTTCTAGACTGTGGTTTTGCAAACTGAATTTTCAGAACTTTAGAAGGAAAATAAATGCCCTGATCTGTCACTGATCCTTTATTGTAGCACAGTCACATGTCCCTTACTCTTTTTCTGAAAACTAAATGGGGTTCAATCCACTTCCCACTCAAAATAGCTTGGAGATGAGGAGTTGGCTAATGAGACTGACTCCATTTGGCAAAGCTCTTGAGTTCAGTTCTGCAAGCAGTCCAGTGATGTTGCCTCCTTTGGGAAGAGAAAGGGAAGTTATATGCACCATCACTGCCATTTTCATCCTGCACATCGGAGGAACCTGAGCGAGGCAAACACCTGTCAGGCTTTGTCTATCTGCTGCAGCTCAGGCACAACACCTGCTACCATCTCCAAACCAGGTTTAAAACTAGAGTATCCATTGCTGGGCAGTTATATTATGTGGAGGCCACTGCTAAGCCTCATCTGTCTGGGCTGCATAACAGAGATAGGATGTGTTAAGTATACTGAACATCTCAGTTATAAGAATGTGCTGGGCTTTGGCCTAATTTTACTTGTGTCAGGTCTAAATGAATGGATTCAGATTCCTGCCAGTCCAGTCTGGAATATGTGATGCACCTCTTGAGCTCTGGCAACAGAAATTCTAAGAAACTTTTATGGTAGAATCAGGCACAGTTTAATGTTACTTGCCTATGACTTAGTCAAACTTGCATAAAGAAGGAATGACCTGGACAAACCAGACTAAGAACTGTTTCTGATGAAATAGGGCACAAAATTTCTTTCTAGTGTGTGTAAATACCTGTAAAGAGTTTCGTGTTTGCCTCCATTGTTGAGGTAAAAAATGGTCCCTAACCCAGGGACAAGTCATCTGAAGCCTGTTTAGATCATTTTCTCTATAGGATTTGCTGTATTTTGGATGTCCTCTGACAATTTTTTCTTCTCTAAAATACTGCTTGTGTGTTTGAATAAGATTGTTGAAGGTTCTCTGTTTCAGAAAGCTTTGGCAAGCATGCATAGCTGTTCATAGCCTTAGTCCCTCAAATTCAAGTTTCTGTTTCCTAGCAATGCTTACTGCATATGTATACAGAAACATATAACACTATATTGTTCATTGTAATCTACAACCACTGTATTCTTGATCATAATCTACACTGCAAACAGCAGCTTCTGATAATTCTTTCTGAAGGCATTTAGCAAGCAATACTTTGTGCAGTCATTCTCCAAAGAAGTGGTACTACACTGGTAACAGGGAATCATGAATAATTTATACTAAGGTTTGGTCCTTCACTGTAAATTCTCTTTGAGCAATGACAGTATTCTTTCATCTCTTTGTAGTAGCACCCTGGGCTTGAATTTGAGACTTTGGGTGTTACAGTAACATGTACCTGTAATAATGCATTGCATGCACATGTCCATCTGGGATTTGCATGGTTTTCAATGTAGCTTACATCCCATAAGTAGTGAGGAAACAAAGACTATTTCAAGAAGAAATATTCTGTTATGTCTTACCAACCTGCCTGCTCTCTGTAACAAGATCACTGGCTGAGTAATAAAAAGACCAGTGAGTGTTGTATGCCTTGACTTCAGTGAGGTCTTTGACATAATTCCTGCAGTATCCTTAGAATCATAGAATCAAGCAGGTTGGAAGAGCCCTCCAAGATCATCCAGTCCAACCTAGCACCCAGCCCTATCCAATAAACTAGACCATGGCACTAAATGCCTCATCCAGTATTTTCTTGAACACCTCCAGGGATGGTGACTCCACCACCTCCCTGGGCAGCCCATTCCAATGGCAAATCACTCTCTCTGGGAAGAACTTCCTCCTAACATCCAGCCTATACTTCCCCCAGCACAACTTGAGACTGTGTCCCCTTGTTCTATTGCTGGTTGCCTGGGAGAAGAGACCTACCCCCACCTGGCTACAGTATTTTAGGTAGTTGCAGACAGCAATGAGGTCCCCCCCGAGCTTCCTCATCTCCTCATAGGATTTGTGTTCCAGGTCTTTCACCAGCTTCATCACCCTTCTCTGGACACTTTCCAGGTCTGGATTAAGTAAGTAGACAATAAGATGGGTGAGAATTTGGCTGGATCACTGGGCTCAAAACAGTGTGGTGATCAGCAATACAGAGTCCAGCTGGCAGCTCTTTACTAGTGGCATGCCTCAGGGATCAATACCACAGCCAAGACTGTTAATGACTTTAATTTACAATGTGGACAATTCAGCTGAGTTCATGCTTAACATGTCCCCTCCATTGTAAGTTATTCTGTGGTTGTTTTCATTTAGTGATTCACAAAATAGGTAGAGTTGAACACAAGCAGATGTAAGACACAATCAGTATGCTAGCTCTCCTTGCTTGTAAGCAGCACTTATTCCAGAACACTGCTTGACAGTGCAAATGTAGATTCAATAACATGCTGACTTCATCTGTGCTATTGTGCAAAGGAAGTGGCATAGCACTAGGCTGGAAAATTTTGTCCTATGTTGACATTAATCCTGTCAGCTGAGTTCCTGCTGCTGGGACTGCCTCTTAAAGTGTTAAAAGAATCAGTAACTAGTAGTATTTTATCTTTAATCTGAAGTAGTAAGAGCAGACAAGGTGTGTATAGCTTTAGCATCACTTCAAATGTCATGTTCCTGTGGTTTAGCACCACCCCCAGAGCTCTGCCTCTGTTTCTCTAAGACCTGCTGAAAATCTGTATCTGCCATACTTTCTCAGAACACAGGTGGCAAAATGCCATTGCTGTGGGTATTTATATGAGAAAAAAATAATGACCTGTGCTAGACAACAGTTGAGTATTTGCCTAGAGAAGAAGAAAAAAAACCACATCATCACCACCAAAACTTCAAATGTCTGAGAGAGGTGACATCTAGTTTATGTCTTTAATGGTTTGAGACTTAGAACATTTTTTGTGTGTTTTGTGGGCCTCTTTACTCTCATAGCTGTATTTTATCCTTGAAGAAATCTATGATTTTGGGAAGGGGGAAAGAAAAAAATCTCTTGGTATTTTAGCCATTGGCTAGTTATTTCTAGACATCTATTCCCACCTGCTGGTTTATAAACTACAGATTTAAAGCACTTCAGATAGACCTCAAGACACTCATCTTCCTATTTTCTGTTCCCATCTTCCATTTTCAGTGCATCTGATGTACACAATATAAGTAATTCCTATCACTTTTACACTTCCTGACTACCAGTAACTTGGGATGTGATTATTGGTTTTTTTTTTTCCCACTCAGATGACATTTCCTTTGGGAGCAAGGGGCAGGGAAATATTTTAAAGTAAATCTATTTTGGCAAGCTTTTTAAAAACTAGCATGGGAACTTCTCTCCTCAGTAACATCTCAAAAGCAACAAATTTCATCCACTTCCTGATGGGATTATTGGATCCTCACCTGAAATAAAGGCCTGAAAGAGAAAGAGGCCATTTCATTTTCCATACCGTGTGGGTTTCTCCATGATCTTTATATTGTCTTTGTCCTTCCTGTTTCTATTCATGTTGTTTCTTTTGTAATCTCTTTAAGTCTCCCTCCCACCTATTCTGCCTCCCCTCCTTCATTCTATTCCCTCTACATTCCACACTCCATCTCAGTTTCTCCACTTCCCTCTGATTTCAGCTTCCAATACACTCTCAATTCTTTTCCATCTTTCTCAGGTACAAAGAATCTAGATTATATGTCAAGAGAAAGCAAACATCTCATCATATTGTACAACCCTATTATACTTGATGGCTATTGGTCAAAGGGAAAAAAAGAAGAAAAAAAACATTCAAGTACTCTTTTCTTTCAGTTGGAATGTTTATTCCTCTAGGCAAAGGGTGGGGCCATGTTTCCACTCCAGGGCAGTCAATTTGAGGTAGAAGCAGTGGTCTGCAGTTATGTAACAGAGAAGAACACGTTAGTGATGGCAGTTGTAGCTGCTTTTGGTTCCAGATTATATTGGAGCTCCAGGATGTGTAACACAGGTGCTCATTGCTGGTGTAACCTTGTTCAGAATGCAGTAGGCAACTGTGAGTCTCCATTCACCATTGGATTTCCACACTGGTCATACAAGGCTGTTGAAGGGTGAATGAGTTTTACTGATCACCTCTTGTTTCTCCAGCTGTTGAATTAGTTTATAAACAGGGGTCATGGAACCCCAGCTGGTGCAGCATTGGCACCAGTGCATCACAATACCTGTATTCACTGAAGTTTTATGTTCTCATGGTTTTGATGTATCAGGGCATCTGATTCACACAGTCCAGTGGATGCAATTGTCCCTCTTCTCCACCTGGTTAGAGGCAGGGCCCCTCTAATCCTGATCAGAATCATTTGTATCTTACAATAATGCTTTGGATCCTTCCTTCAATAAGATCAGAGGCAGCATCTATCTGACTGCTCTGTTTGGTATATTTTCCTTTGGAAACTGGGGCAGTGGTCTTCTGGGAAGAATTTCTTTGCAATTCACAGACTCATGCAGCTGGGACTGAAGTGGACTTTACATCCCACTTCCCATGTGTTCCCACGTCAGTAAAACCAGAGCATGCACTGTGGCATTGTACTTCATGGATTCTCTCTTGGACTTCATCTGGGTCAGTAGGCTGAGGATTGTCATTCATGTTATTACAGACCATTTCCAGCACAGCTAGTTCCCTCAAGTATTTGGTGCCTTTCTCCGTGATGATCCATCTTCCCAGATGACTCATCATATCTTCCTTGAAGGACTACTGTCATGACCCAGAATCCCAAGTAAACCCTGGGCAGTGAGGGCAGGTTCTGCTAAGATTTAAAAATTGCCTCAGAGTAAATTAAAGTAAATCTAATGAGGTAGGTTTATCGGAGCAAATGAAAACTCTGAGTCACATGCACCTTAGAGATGCTCGTTTGGAATGGAGCAGAGGGAGAATGGGAAGAAAGAGGTGAGGTAAAAATAAAAAGAGTGAATGACTTCAGAGTCCAAAAGAAAGATATCATCACTCCTTGGATCCAGTGCTGTTTCCACGGGCATAGTCCAAGTCCTTCAGTGGCATGTACACAATCCCAGCAGGGTCTTCTGTGATAGGTGCAACATGTGGACCCAAAAAGTTGTGCTCATCTGGTACCCTTTTGGCAGGGGAAGTGTGTGGAGTGAGGTGTGCACAGAGAGAGGAGCACTTCAGTAGAGTGTCTGCCACTGGCCTTTCTGTGGCGCTGTTGTAGTTTAAAATGAGGAAAGAGGGAATTTCCACCTCTGCAGAAATTACCTCTTTTGACTTGAGACAACAGTCACTGGGCTCTCACTGGTACTATCTTTCACACCTGCTAGAAGTAGTCTCCAGAGGCTGGGGGTTTCTACCATTTTCCCAATCACCCTGTCAGGGCTGCCTTTTCTAGACAGGGATCCCAACTGCTTGGCTTTCCAGTCTTCTAATTTCAGACTACTGCTCCGCTACACCAGCATCAGAACAACCACAAGCTAACCGGCTCATCTGCGTGGCAACCAAAGTCCTTCCATATGTCCCACAGCTCACCCAGGGGTAAAGATCAAGTGATTATGTCTGCCTTTCCCTCTTGTTTCCATGATAGCCCTGGTTTATGCTCATCCTTTGCATTAGGAGCTGTTTTCCTTGTGCACTTCTTTTTCTGCACAGGAGTGACTGATAGATGGATACTGTCACAGACTGGTTCTCTGGTGTATCTGCCATGCCTGTTGGTCTGTGGGTCCAGAGATCTCCTCTTGCTTTATACGCACAACAGCACTGAGAAGGGCTCAGTAAGCATGGGCCAGGCCCTACCACATCGCAGTGATGTGTACCTCTCAGGAGCTTCTGGGCTCACAGTATCCTTCTTCCAAACGCTGTACCAGTTTGTCAGGATTTTGTGCTTGCTCAGGGGTGAAATTCCAAAACAGCAGACATGACCACCATCCTAGGCACTTGCTCATGCTCTAACACTCATAATCATCCAGCATCAGGGCAGGTCTCCAAAGGGCATTCTTGGGAAAGATTTGTATTACTATGGTCAAGACCAGGCACACATCTAACAGACACGACAACAGAAGCAGCCTGGTGTTGGTGTCCCAGGGATATTCAAAACCCTCAAAAGGTGAACAAGTGCTCTTCTGTTCCATTCATCAGTTGAGTGAGATTACTGACCAATGATAATGTTGCATAGGGAAACCAGTTTAACTGAACAACTAATGGAATAATCCAATCATAACATCAGACATGTCACTGAACTGCACAGCACCGCCATAGCCATTTCCCTAAGGTGACAGACAGCAGCAGATAGGATACTATAGGGGATACAAAAGCATAAAGTGCATAAGATTTTACATCGTGTAACCAGAAAAAGGAAATGCAGCTGGAAAAGTGAATACCTCAGCATGAAGGGAAACATAGCAAAGCAAATACAGAGTGAACAAATTTACTATAGCAGAATTGAATTCTTTTGTTATCACAGTTCAATAGTCAGGCTCAGGCCCTACACTGGGTACCAAATGTGGACTGTCCTGATTTTAACCCAGCTGGCATGTGAGCCCCAGCCATATTCTCACAACAGATGAGTTTGTCCTTTCCCTTCCTCACTTTATGCCAACAGTGGGCAAGGAGGAAAAGGACCCAGGAGGCAAAGGTGTTAGGTGAGCTAAGGACAGTTTACTACTGTCTTGCAGAGATATCAGACTACACAAAAGAGAACAGAGATAGTTGTATATGCAGTAGCAGGGGAACAGACAAGATGCTAAGTGCCTGTGAAACCCAAACTGGAAGAAGGGATGCACCCTGCCAAGAAGAAAAAAAAAACACAAAACAAGTGACCAAAACAAACCCCATCAAACCTACAAAAACCAAACAGAACAGGAAACTCTAGAAGCTATTGAATATACTTAAGTCCCATAAACCCCAGCTAATCCCTTCCCATCATGCAGTGTACATGATATTAGCATGGTGTAGAATAAAGATCTAGGTTGCACTGTCCCACTGTGGAAGGGATTGGTAGCCCCATCCCCCACCCCACTTTCCTTCTATTGTGGCCAGTCAGCTTAAATGAATACACTGATAATGTGTAAGTCTTCTATTAGTTAAGTAATACATAGTGTTATTGCAGAGGAGCACTTCTTCCTGTAAAGAGTTCTTCCATTTCTATTTCCTTTGCCAGACTTATTTTAACTTTTTTTTTTTTTTAAGAGCAAGATAACGAGTTTCTCTTTTTTCCCTTAAGCCATGATTCATATTCTTAGGCTAGAGATTCTTTTTAATCAGTTCTTCTTGTGGAAGGAGCAAATCAATAATCACCTTCAGAAAGAATGCATCTTGGAACCTGACAGACTAAAATATATCCCCACTATGCATATGCTTCTGATAGACCCCATAACTCTACTTCTGTCCCTTGTAACCTTACAAAACAGAGTAAAGGAAGAGAAAGATTGAAATCCAGAGATGTTCTCTCTGTGGGTATTGGACCTCTGACACAATTCATTAAGTGTGCCATTCTGATACTGGAGCAACCTATAAAATATTTACATTCGGTAGAAGCATTTATCACATACTGACTGGACTAATGAAATATGCTCACTTTTAGAATGCCCTAAACCATCAGTTTCTACTTCAAATATCAACCACAGTTTTATGGCACAGATGGTGCTGCCTCAAACAAAGACTTAGTAAACAGACAAAGATCTGTGGATCGATGCCCTATGAAGAGCAGCTGATGGAGTTGGGGTTGTTCAGCCTGGAGAAGAGAAGGCTCAGGGGAGACCTTATTGCTCTCTACAACTACCTGAAAGGAGGTTGTAGCCAGGCAAGGATTGGCCTCTTCTCCCAGGCACCCAGTGACAGAACAAGAGGACAGTCTTAAACTGCACCAGGGCAGGTTTAGGCTGGACATTAGGAAGAAATTCTTCACAGAAAGAGGGATTTCCCATTGGACTGGGCTGCCCGGAGAGGTGGTGGAGTCACCATCCCTGGAGGTGTTTAAAAGGAGGCTGGATGAGACACTTAGTGCCATGGTTTAGCTAATTAGAAGCGTTAAGTTATAGGTTGGACTTGATGATCCTAGAGGTCTCTTCCAACCTGGTTAATTTTGTGATTCTGTGACTAGACTGAATGGAGAACCTTCCACCCACAACTTCCATTTGCCAAGGTAGGAACTTCAGGTTTTGAGCTGGAATTTGCACTCTGCAGGATCATTTCAGTGATGCTTCTGGTTGAAATAAATAAAAATAACTAGGTAAGCTATGCAACTTAAGACATTTTTATCACAAAAGAGTTCTTTACAATTTTTTTAATGTTACATCTGTTTTATTAACTGCAGGAGCTTAGGACTTTCACTAACATAGCTGTATTTTCACAAGCTCAGGGAGGGAAAGGGGGGTTGAACTGCCTCTCCTCCAACAGCAGGTCTTAGTGAGCCCAGGATTTGTCCAAATTTGTTTATTTTCTTATGTATATGTCACAACCTCATATCTTGAGCCAACAGCAAAGGAACTTGTGGCAAGATTCAAAAATTTGCTTGGATTAAAGGGAACTGACACCAAACCATTGATGAGTTAGGTGTGTTAGAGGCAGTGAAAACTTTCAGCCATGGACCAGAGCAGAGGGAAAATGGAAAGAAAAAGGAGGGGGGAAATGAAAGAGAGATAGCAAAATAATGAGATAGAGTTAAGAAGATAGAAAGATCTCACCACTCCTTGGATTGACTGGTGATTTAAGGGGAATATCTGAAGTTCTTGGTGGTGGGTGTACAGTCCAGCAGGGTATTCTTTGGTAGATACAACGTGTGGATCCTGGAAATTGGGGTTCTTTTATACTTTTGTGGTATGAGGCACAGCTCTTTCCACAAAGACAGGTTCTCACCAGGCTCCTGCAGTGCAACATCACATGGCACTGCTACAAGTGGTTCTAAGGAGGGAATTCCCTCCTGCAGGAATCGTTTCTTTTCTTTATTAAGACAACATCTCTTCTCCAAAGCTATTAAGGCTACCATCCTGTCCATTCAAGACAATAGAGTCATTAAGGGATATCAGCCCTGTCCTGCCACATGAATTGTTTTGAGATAATAAGGGATTGGGTTGTCACAGTATAGCTATAGGATAAAAGCAACATAAGATTGACAAAGCTGGATGCAACCCTAGGTGGGAATATTTAGAAAGCAAGAGCACTGTCCAAAGCACTGATTTTAAAAGATTGATTAGTTGTGAAATATATTATTTTTTCTTGGCTTGTTTCTGTTTTCTGTTCCCTTTTGTTATTTAGCTCAACGCAGTACTTGCCTCAGTGTGAACTCAGTCTGCCCTAAAGAAAAAAAATTGCTCTAAATCATATCTCAGTAACAGTAAGAGATAATATCTTCAATATGCCTGCAAAAATGTCTGGGCCAACAGGACTGACAGGGCTCATAAAATTCTTGTGTAACTACCAATTTACGGGCACATATCTTCTGTTGATGTTTATTTGCTCATGCCCACATTAACTTCCTTTGATTTTAACTCTGTGTGTGCTTAGGCATCTTTTGGAAGCGGATTTTTTTTGTTTTGCTATGATTATGTCTCTTTTTTTTTTTTCTTAATTTAAAGGATATTGATGTACAGAACTCTCTTCCAATTTAGTGTTCTGAAAAAGGGAGGGTCTGCTAAGGTTGGTAAGCTCTTTTCTTTCTCAATATTGAGATTAATGTAGACTTCAGCCTAGAATGATATGCTCAAATGTTTTCATACTTGACAAATGGTATGTAAATGGCATTACTTCAGGCAGTCTTCCTTTTTTTGACTTCCCTTTCTTAAAAGGCTTTGAATCTTCTGCTGTGATGCAACCCAGCTCTTTATAGTACAAAATAGCAGCATAAAATGGTCTAGGTTGGAAGGGACCTCAAGGATCATCCAGCTCCAACCTCCACTTTCCATTATTGTATGACAGTATTACTTCATTCCTAACACAATTTACTTAAATTTAACATTTTGGCAAATGTGTGCATCAGACTGGAGGAGCAAAACTTCTATTAAATCATATCCTGAAACAGTAACAGATTATGTAGTAGATGTAGCTACACGGAATTTTCCATCTGACCACATAGGAGACATTGGCAGAGCACACTGAGCAAAAGACTGAAAGATATTCCATGACATGTCCTGAAATGGCATGCATAGATAAACAATTTGATTTGTGATAAAGAGGTTTACATAGCACTACCACCTAGTCAATTAGTAAACACATCTACGTGATGTGATTCCAGTGATACTGAGGAGAGGAAGTGGACAAGTCTTTAGCATTCTATGTGATGTGATTCCAGTCATACTGATGAGAGGAAGTAGACAATTCTTCAGCAAGAAATCCTTTTTTCTTCTTCTCTACTGTGTTCATGTTCTGGTTCCTTAGGAACAAAATGTGATTCCTTCTGTAGGCTACAAATTGTGCAGGCACTGTGGGGGATTTAGGAATGATTTGTATGTGAATGTGTCACTGGTTGCCGTATAGTAACAAAGACAGGTCAAAGAAGTTCTCCTAGCACCTGGAAAAAAGTCTTATCAGGTAAAAAAGTCTTCTCAGTGTCTGAGGAGTCCCTGTTAACAAATTCATGGCAGCCTCAGATCTGTAGCTCCTGCCCAAACACAACAATACTCACATGGCAGAATGCTACTGAAGATGAAGCAGAATTACCATACACAAACTTCAACAACTTCAAGGATCGCTGATGCAACTTTTAAGATATGTTGGATTCAGGGGCAAATTCTAAAGCTTGTGGAAATATTCTGTGGAAAGTCAGAGTGACTAAAATCTGCATAAATATTCATATTACACCCTTGTACTTTAATCTTCTCATTGGGGTTGTCTGTTTCAGATCTAACAGCTTTGACTAGGATAATTTCAATTTAAAGTATGTTGACATTAGACTCATCACACAGAAGAAATATTTCATGTGAAGCATTAAATGCAAGACTTTCTGTACTTGGGTGGCAGACAATTACTGGCACTAACCTGAAAGCATTATTGGTTCTCCACAGCATCTAAAAGATGAAGGGAAAAACCACCAGAACAAAACATGACATAACTAATTCCATTCTGTGGGCCCTGCTTTTGGAGTGAGCTTCGCTCATTTTCTGAGATCACATATACAACCCAATACGCTTGAAATATCAGCTCATCAAGCTCTGAGTGCCATGGGTAGATAAGCTTATCTCATCTTTAGGACTTTTCCTCTTTTATTGACTTTGTGGTTTCTTAAAAGACCTATTAAAAAAAGAAGAAGAGGAAAACCCCAAAACCACACTGGCGGCACTACTGGTGTCTGCAAATCAGTGAAGTCTGTACTTAAATTTGAATTGGGTAAATATAACAAAGAACACCAAAGACTTCAAACATCTGACCTAAAAAAAAACCCTCTTAAAACATGCCAGACTTTTATGACTTCAAATAATCTTGTGTTTAAATACATGTTTTAAATACTCATGAAGTCAGAGATGACACAGGGCAAAAAACAACCCTAAATCAAATCAGAAAATGTGCTGTCGAAATTTGAACGGGAATTTGCATTCCAAATATAAATACAGCAAATAGACTTTTCTAAGCACATGATTGTTGACTTGCAAGAAATTGAAAATGCTGCAAAATCAATAGTCGATAACATTTACCATCCCAATCTGCGTGGAACAGACCCAGTTTGACCTCATATGCCTTGAATGTCACTGAGTAGCTTTGACCTTTTTCTTCCATCATTGAGATAAAAGGAAAATTTAAGGATAGACTCATAGTCACTGGGCTTCTCTGTCACTTGCAAAAGACAAATTTCAGCAGGCACTTCTCATTGGAAAAATAAAAACAAACAAAAAACACAAAAACCACAAAAGCAAACCCAAACCAAGTTAAAAAACAAACAAACAAAACCAAACAACCCACAAATTACTTAAACCAAGGCAATACAGTAAAGACTGAAAAATTAAAGGGTGAAAAAAATAAATAGAAATGGTGTCACTTCCTTTATTGCCCGATATGTTTTAAGCTCAACAATTAGAAATCAGGAGAATGTGATTGTAAATGGCTTGTATAGATTTCCTGGAGCCATTTTGCACTGACTCTGAAGCATTTTTCTTAGAGTTTGCTGTTTTGTGTACTTGAAATTTGAAAGCAAGAGAAATTAGTGTTGGCTGCACAGCTGCAGCAACCTATCTATCACTTTAGACAAGAGAAAGATACAGAACCATCTCAGATACAGCTTCTTCTTACTATTCCTAGGAACAATGTCATGTAGGTACTTCTTCCCACATTGCATTGCTATTCAGAGCTGTACATTCAAGTCTTCAAGAGCTGTATCTGCAGCTCATAAGGCTCCTGACAATATATATGTATATCAGCTTGTCTTCTAGCCCACTAGATCTCTTCTCCATAGTGGTGCACAATGCAGCAAGAATTCAAGCAATCAGTAAAGCTTTCTGAAAGCACAGTGAGGTCAGAAAGATGTAAAAGGACCAATTCTTAGAACACCTAAAATACCAAAAAGCATGAACTTGCCACGAATTTTGCTAACTTCTGCTGTAGTGAAGCTTGAGCCAACGTAGTGCTTTTATAACTGTTTAGCTTCAAGAACGCAAGCAGCCTGCCTCACTGCAGTCAGTAAGATTATTCACATGTTAAATATTGACTACAGTACACGTGCTGGCTCAGACCCAACAGGCATTTGTTTGTCACAGAGGGCTGTTCCTTTAAAGAAAGCAACAACATTTAGCAGCAAAGAAAAAGGGCCACTTTGGGACAGCAGAAAGTAAAAATCTACTAGAATGTAGAAAAGGGTGAGTTTGACTACCTTGGATGGTACAGTAATTTCTTCTAGAGGTTAACTACCTGGGACTAGCTTACGGATGGTTTTGTCAGAGTTCCTATCTGCCTACTGGGAGTATAAAGAGTTAATGGTGTCCTTAGAAATCCTGACATTGTGTCACCTGGGGCGGTGGAGTTGTTTTCCCTCTATTCCTGCCATAAGTAAAAAGAGTAAAAGGTATTAAAATTTGTCTAGGTATTTCTTGTGGTTTAGATTTCTAGTGTAGTGACTATATTTAACTTCTAAAATTAAAAGCCTGGTCTTTTCAGTTCCTATTTCTATTGACAGTCCTTGTTCATTTCAATAAATATACAGATGGAAATCTATTTTCAGAAGTGCTCAGCATTGGCTTATATTCTGTGGAAGTCAGCAGTAAATTTCATAGTGATTTCTACTTGGGAGTAGAACTGTGTCAACTTCGAATAGTTTTGAAAGACACAACTTAAGCATCACCTTGACTAGATGCTACTCAGGAATAATCCTGAAGAAATCGAGTCAAAACATTTAATTAAATATGTTTTCTTTTCAGTCCACTTTTTCACCTCATTATGGGTCGTTTGTCTGTACAGGCAGAGGCATAACAGAGAATAAGTCAAGTACTTGCTACAGATACTGCTGTTTAATTCTAGCTGCTGTTATAATGGGATATGTAGCTGTGGTGGTTTGAGGGGGTCCCAGGTTCCCTTAGGAAGATCACAGAGACAAGTCCATCCCAGGGGATGAACTTGGGCATTCCCAGATATTGTCATTTTGTTATTCAATCCCATAATCCTGCTAACACTTTCTAAGAGAGCAGCAAAGTTATCTCTCTTTTCTCCCTTCCTTTTGGATCTCCAGTGGGATTCTTATCTAGGTAACTATGTAGAAGTAAACCTGCCTGTGGCCTTCAAGGCTGCAGCCACAGCGACTTTCCAGCTGCACAATCAGGCCTGCTCGGGCCTAAATGGGAGACAAAGGTGGGGGGAGAAAAGGAGCGCTGGGGTTTTGGTGGTTTAGCCTGGTTGGGAGGAAGTTTGGGGGGGAAATTCTCCTGTATCTGTATTAGGTGTTAAGGTTCATGTAAGCCGTATCTTCTCCTGCACATCTTTACACTGTATTCCTCTCCAATTTGGCAAGAGCGTTGTTATTTTACTGCCTTCTTTTAAACATAAAAGAATCTTAAGTCTGTCACACTCCTAAAACAAAAACTGCTACCGTAGTTCATAAAGTTTACCTGCAGTGTGTTGCAAAGAGATGAGCTATTTTCATCCTTGCTGTTACACAGAATTCCCATTTTCTTATTTTTGAATGCAGGCATTGGCAGGAGTTTTAGACAATATATACCTGAGCTTGAGCAGTATGTCATTAACATCTACCTAAAGACAGTGTAAAGATGAGGTAGTTCTGCAGGAACAGAAAAAAAATACATCCTTAAGCATGGTGATTCCCATTTAAACTTTGCATATTTATATTCATAGATATGTACATGGACATAAGTATTTTCATAGAGTCAATCAGGTTGGAAGAGACCTCCAAGATCATCCAGTCCAAAATATCCCCCAGCCTTATCTAGTCAGCTAGACCATGGCACTAAGTGCCTCATCCAGGCTTTTCTTGAACACCTCCACCACCTCCCTGGGCAGCCCATTCCAATGCCAATCACTCTCTCTGGGAAGAACTTCCTCCTAACATCCAGCCTATACCTCCCACAGCACAGCTTGAGACTGTGTCCCCTTGTTCTGTTGCTGGTTGCCTGGGAGAAGAGACCAACCCCCACCTGGCTACAGTCTCCTTTTAGGTAGTTGTAGACAGCAATGAGGCCCCCCCTGAGCCTTCTCTTCTCCAGGCTAAACAACCCCCAGCTCCCTCAGCCTCTCCTCATAGGGTTTGTGTTCCAGGGCCCTCACCAGCTTTGTTGCCCTTCTCTGAGCATGTTCTAGTATCTCAACATCTCTCTTGAATTTTGGGGCCCAGAACTGGACACAGGACTCAAGGTGTGGCCTGACCAGTGCTGAGTACAGGGGAAGAATAACCCGCCTTGTCCTACTAGCCACACTATTGCTGATACAGGCCAGGATGCCATTTTGGTACTTTAAGCACAGATTCAGGGTGTTTCCTGAAGAATGAGGCTGTGGGTCGATGATCATTTAAGACTACATATGCTGAGATGACTGCAGAAACAAATCTCACATAAAATACATGAGTGTTTCAGCCAGACTGGTTCCAAGTGTATCCATTATCTTCATAATGGTGCTGGAGTAAGATAGGTAGGGAAAGCCTGGCAGAAGGCAGGGGCATAGGTCATCTTCACACAGGTTAGTCTAAATGGCTGTAGAATTGCACCATAATATCCTCAGTATTTCTTGACATGAACTGTAGACTGCAGAATTGCTCCCTTCAAATTCTGTCTAGTATCTGCTAGTTAATAGAAAGGCTTTTGTTCATCATGATGAGACCTAGATCAGCCTGTAAGCATGTAAGAACAATAAATCTCCTGTTTGCTTAAGAATTGTTCTTAAGTGATTGGTGATGGTTCAGTCAGTTTTAAATGTCACAAGTGCTGCTGCGATGCTAATGTGTTGCTGCCACCAGCCTACATGATGAATGGGGGTCAGGGCCGTTTCTCTCACCAAAACGTATTGCTAGATCAATAACTACCTTAGTGGATATATAGCTCTAAAATGCACACAGGGAGCACGTTATATGTATATTTACATAAGTGTGTATGATATATATATTTAATATAGTTCTGTATCTGTACATCTGTAGATGTAATGTTTAAAGGCCAGGAGGAGGGGGAGGGAGTAGTTGCTTTCACAGTGTGACAGTAGGAGCTGTACTACGTTTGGTGTAAAAGCCATAAGAAGCCAAATGAACAATTTAGATATTGGATCCACTAATGCTGGATTTATCTGCTTAATTTTCTGTGATTTTTTTTTTTTCCCATTTGAGACTTTAGAAGCTGAACATCAGTACCTATATCTGTTTATTATTTCCAGTATATTCAAGTTTATAGCCATGCTTTAGCAGATATACTGTATGGCCAGAAATATTTGTGCTTTATCTTTTGAGATGCTGCTAATTCTAGTAGAACTTTTAATTCAGTTTTCTCTGCCATAAGACTTCTCTATCTGAGAGCTGAATTTGTATGAGGTTCCCTGAATGTACTGTATTGGAATTCAGAGCAAATGAGAGATATGTTTGCCACCTCAGCTATGCTGTACAACCCTCTGCCACTTGTTCTTTTTTTTTAATGTGGGTTTGGTTTTGGGTTTGGTTTATTTTTTTTTATTTGAAACAACTGAAGCTCCATTTGGGGCAATGAATATTTAACTAGAATATGTCAGGTGAGGTATTTACAATAACCTCAGTGAATTCAGAGTAATTTATCATGTTTTCAAACAAAACAAAACACCAACATCCAAACCTCAAACAAATTGCTTTTGAAAACAGAATTCAGTGAGTTTTAACTGGGTATTAGCTTTTACAATCTGATCTGATTCACTCCATGATTATGCAGTGTGGTAGCTCACAATAAACCCAACTGAGAGTTAATTCCTGGGGAGGTCCTTCTTTTATGTACAAAGATAGGCTTTCACACACAGGTGTCAGAATTTGTTCTTTCTATGGCACTGTGCTAGTATTTTGAAAGACAAACACACAAAACCCAGATGGTTCTTCAGATGTCTAACATGACACGGATCCTATTTAACTCCACGTAATTCTTTGCTAATAGAAAAGCAGCCACATCACTTTTGGTGCTTCCCTATTAGCTCATTCAATAAAGAAAGAAAAAAAGGGCAGATGATAACATCAGTGTGGTTGGTTTGATGGATATTTTGGCATTCTCACCTTTGCCAGCAGGTGCCTGCAAAAACACACTGTGTAAGCTGCGCAGGTGCTGGGTGCCTGGGACCCAGCCCCAGCATGAAGACAGGAAAGGGGCAGCCTTGCAGCCCACTGACTCTGCTGACTGGAAAGCAGAAGGCACAGTGTGTGCAAGCCCCCTGCAACCAGTGTGAGCAGGTTGTGATGCCAGATCTGTGTGTTAACAACTATGAGAGGAGCCTTGCTCTAGCTTACTGGAATGCACAGTGTAATTTAATAGCCTTTTTTTTTTTTTAATGAAACCAACCTGTGAGCATCTTTCACACATCCTGATATGGAGGAAAACTGTTGCCTACTCTCTTGGTCTCAATATGTTATTGTGTCTCTGCCGTAAGTCAGGGAAAGATATGTCCCTCATTTTGTGTGTAAAGGAATAAGGCAGATGTATGGCAAATGAGCTTGAACAAATATTTTTAAATCCTCTCGCTGAGAGAAATTGCAGGGTGATTACAAAACACAGAGGATGTAAGGATGGCATTATTCTTGTATACAGAACAGTCTGTGCTTCTTCATTGCAGTCCCCCTCCTTTTTCAACACAAAACCATCCATTACAAAGCTCCTGCAGTCACTGATTTATGTGCTTGTGATCAAACTTTTCCTGCTTCTAATACTGTGAGCATTTTATAAAAGACGGTTGTGATTCCCAGATGGACTGAGGGTGTCAGCTCCTGTGCTGTTGTGCTTTATTTAAGCTCATGGCTTCTCATCAGTGATTTCAGTCTTACTATGAGACTCTGCAGAAATTAATCTATTGGAAGAGTTCATTTATATTTCGATGATCACCTAATCTACATATCTGCACTGTGCTTTGTGATAACAGCCTGTGATACCAAAATCCTGATTGTTACCCTACAGTCAGTTTTTGAGGCCACACGAGATGATACTGATCATTGTCCCAGAACAATATCAACTGTCTCACCAAGCAATCTGTTACAAAATATCTGATGTATTTTCTCATGTGCATATTAGCCTAGACACATTATTTTGAGCACCAGCTAACATATGAGAAAGTTTCTGAAGACACTGAGTCAGCCTGCCTGGCAAATATGAATTACAGCTGTGGGGAGGTTCCACAATAGGGCTCAGCAAAGGATGCAGTTTTTGAAGCTTCCTGCTCTTCCTCCTTCTTATGTTTTATTCTGCAAAATAAATTTACTTCTGAATGATAACCACAGGAGGCATTAGCAATGTCTGTAGCATGTAGAAATATGAGAAACCAAAAAGAAGTATTTTTAATTAAAAATTAGTATATTTCTTTTATTTTTGTGTCTACCACTTGGCACAAACAGCAGATCTTGAGATAAAAACTACCAGTTCTTGGCAATAAGAGTAAAGAATGATTTGGCTTTACTTTCCAGTTTCTTCTTTAATAACAACTTCACACATATAGGCACTGCAGAGTCTACTGCATGACACACTTTCACAGTCTCCTAATATGAATTTACAAACAGCAAACTGAGAGAGTTACATATACACACTTTAGCCTCTGCCTCCCACTCCTCCCACCACAAATGCTGCTGCAGCATGGTACTGGAAGTGCAAATGTACCAGCATTGTGGAGGGTGATGACAACTGTCAGAATGGAAACCCCCATTGCTTACAGAAAGAGCATCTGGGGCTACAGTAATGTCACTGGTGTTTATAGCTCCCATTTCTATCTTTGTAGCTGGACCCACAGCCTTTCAGATAATGCTTTTAGTCTTTCAAATGGCCATATAGAGAGCAAAGAGACAAAAACTTGTGGCATCTACACACCCAACTGAAATTATTGCACCCGTGTCAACACAGCCCGCTCTAACAAGCTCACTCCTCCACCAGTACAAGTGGGAGTGGGAAGGACCCCAGAGGCAGAGATGCTAGGTGAGAGAAGGACAATTTACTATTCCGTTGCAGGAATATAAGATTACACAAAAGCAAACAGAAAGACACCAGCATATGCAGCAGCACAGGACAGACAAAACAGAAAGAAAAGAAACAGTCATGTCTAGAAGCAGGTCTCCTGTGTTTTCCTCCTCTGTAACGTGAAGCTTTACAGGCTATGGAAAATACTTCAGGTACCATAATCCCTGGCCAACCGCTTCCTGTCGTGCAGTAAGCATGGTGTTAGCATGCTGCAGAACACACAATCCATCCTTTATGACCCGGGATGTTGTCACCAATGAGCTGACACATGACAGTGGTGCACTTGGCCACATGGTTGGTGTACACACAACTCATCTGGGTCTGTTGGCTGAGGATTGTCATTCATGTCATTATAGAGCATTTCTAGCACCTTTCTCGATGGTGATACCCTGTCACATCTTCCTTGAAGGGGTACCTGTCCTTTACACCTGTAGAAGGTGTCTCCAGAGGCTGAGGATTTGTATCTTTTTTTCCAGTAACTGTCAGTGCTCCTTTCTACAGACAGGATTTCAAACTGGTTGGACTCCCAGTCTCCTAATTCCAAGCTGCAGGCTTCACTATACCAGCATCAGAGCAGCCAGGTGATAATAGGCTCACCTGGGTGGCAACCAAAGTCTTTTCCTATGTCCCATAGCTCATCCAGGGATAAAGATTGACTGATTATGTCTGGCTTTCCCTCTTGTTCCCATGATAGTGCTGGATCATACTCACCCTTTGCCTTAGGAGCTCATTTCCCTTGTGTACTTTTTTTCTGTTCGGGGGTGACTGATTCTGTCACATACTGTTCTCTGGTGCATCTCCATGCCTGTTGGTCTGTTTGCAGGCCCAAAGACCTCCTCTTCCTTTGTATGCTGAACAGCACTGAGAAAGGCTTGATATGCATGGGCCAGGCCCCACCACATCACAGTGATTTGTGTCTCATGAATTTCCAGGCTGACAACATCCTTTTTCCAAATATTTTACCAGCTTGTCAGGATTTTGCACTTGCTCAGGGGTGAAATTCCAAAACAGCAAACATGACCACCATCCTAGGCACTTGCCCATACTCTCACTCATGCCCTGACACTCATAATCATCCAGCATCAGGGCAGCTCTCCAAAGGGCATTCTTGGGAAAGATTTGTATTACTATGGTCAAGACCAGGCACACATCTAACAGACACGACAACAGAAGCAGCCTGGTGTTGGTGTCCTAGGGATATTCAAAACCCTCAAAAGGTGAACAAGTGCCCTTCTGTTCTATTCATCAGCCACAAGAGACTACTGATAAACTATAACATTGCATACAAAACACGTGCTTAACCAAAGAGCTGGTGAAATAATCCAATCATAACATGCTAAGAATGTCACTAAATAGCACAGTAGCACAGTACCACCATACTGAACCACTGAAAAACCCACAAAACTGGAAGTAAAGGGATGCAGCCCTGCTCAGAAGCCTGGGGAAAAGAGCACAAAAATCTTGTACCAGGAAACTTGTCACCTGCCATAACCATCTCATCTGGTGGCCTTCATAACATGCAAAAGGTACATCATAACTTTCCAGCACAGGATGTGCTGGTTTGAGGCTAATTGGAATATTTTGATGAGACTAATTAGATCATTGGTTCTAAAAAGAAAATAATAATGAAGTCATATATTTTAATAGACAGAGAGAAATTAGATCATTGGTTCTAAAAAGAAAATAATGAAGTCTATCCTTCATTGGTTTGCTGAGAGGGATAAAAAGCCAAAATGTCAACAATTTGTCCCACTCTGGTCTGTGACATTGCTCCTATTCGCTTCTCCTTCTCTCTGCTCTAATCTCTCCATTAACAAATAACAACGTAAGCTTTGCTGGTTGTTTTTGTTTGCCTGTCTGGGAAAGCAGAGAGAGAAAGAGGGGGTAGCTTTGGGCCCCTTCTGGGCAGTTTCCTTTGTTTGGATTTCTCATTTGTATATAATTGTAAATATTTGTGAATATATTGTGTACATATGCTTGTAAATTTTGCTGTGCTGTAAATATAGCTTCATCTTACTTCCAAGACATCTGAGCTAGTCTGGTAAATTTCAATTGTGTGTGTGTGTGTGAAGTTCCTAACCCAGCACACAGAGGTACTAACAGCCAACTGTCGTTTGCATAGTTGCACTGGAGTTCCTGTGGAGTTAGATGTTCTCCAGGGTTTGCTTTAATCATTCAGAAATGCTGATTGTTCTCTCGGTAACACCAAATATGACTTGACTGAAAAGAAACTGGCATGTTGTACTGTAGGGTGGTGCCTTTTGTTTCTTGGGAGAAGCATACTAGTATTGAGTTGTTTGCTTATGGGATGATGCAGAAAAATAACACCAGAAAGACAGCACTTGCAATACTTTACTAGTAAATGGAACCATGAGGCCAAAAATAGTCTAGGTAAAGATTGAGTGCACGCAGTGGAAAAGAAACAAAAGGAATAAACAATACACAACGATTCTGCTAGGAATATTTGCATTATGTAGTAATTGAGTAAACAAAATCAGGAACACAGAATCAAATGAAGAAGCAGCTGTCCTGAAGACCTCCTCTTTGCTGACACCATCAGCAAGCAGAATCAGTTTCTGTCAATGAAGGGAGAAGCTGCAACAGCACTGTGTTTGTTTGGTGTGGTGTGATATCCATGTGTGTTCCCATCTGAATCACGGGAGCAATTACTGTTGTTCGCGTCTCCATTTCATTTCCTTGGCTGAACACTCCTGGGATTTTGGACTCTGATTTCATTATTCGCTTGGCTCTGCCACTTGTACCTGCTTCAGTAGATATGATCAACTCTTAATACTCCTGTGCTATGCAGAACAAATCATTTGCATTTGAGTGGGTCGCTATGGCTACTGGCTACCTAACTGTGTTCTGCATCTGTAAAAGCCAAAACCTGAAGGTGCCTTGCACAATTTAGACAAGGATCAACTGTTCACTATTTGAAATCATATCCATACCCGTTGTTGTTGCTAACAGAACGTACTTGTGTAGGGTTGATTAGGTACAATCTCTTTTCCTATTTTGGATTAATATTTAGAAAGCCTCTTTCTCAGAGCTGCAGGCTGACTCCAAATGAAGGGGGAAAAAAAAGTCTCTAGAGGATACTTTGCACGATGGCATGCAGATTAATTATACCTTCAGTGATTCAAGGTGTAGCATAAAACATAAAGGTTTCCCATTAAAATTAATGCTGAGCTATTTGAAAATACTAATTCCTGCAGGAATTGTCTGAAATAAATCTGGTAATTTACACTGTAATAGTTTAAAGAGTACAGAAAAACTCCTTAACTGGGACAAACACAAGAAGGTGCCAGCTTGGTAGGATCCAAGTCTTTAACTTGCAGAGCTTCATTTCAGAAATACTAACCCTAGTGCTTTGTTCTGCTCCCTACGTGAATCACAAAGGCAGAGAAACAGCATTGTCCCTGGTAAAGAAAAATGGTGTGCATTGAAGTGAAATGACTCCAGAAGGAGACAGTGAGTCAGCATCAAAGTCTGGACCAAAACTCAAGTTTGCCAACTTGGAGCCCTCTCTTCAGAGCTGAGAACAAACGGAGAAATCTTCTTTGTCAAAGCACTGGCTGTAGCATTGTAAGAAAATAATCTGTCAGAGGAATTACCCTTAATGCAAATAGTACAGCTGACAATTGGACTAATAACGCTATTTGTGTTGATGTGAATGAAATAAGCCTCCATGATCAGAAATTCAGTGAGCATCAGTAAACTGCATATATTCTATAAAACCATTTGTACGTATCTGGAGATATTTGGCAATGGTGGCACAGTGTCCTTGTCACAAGGCTGCCTGTTCAGACATGTACAAATCCTCCCGTCACAATTCTCTACTAAGGGATCCACGGGAACACCAGGGGGAAGTGTATTGCTTAAAAGCAACTGAAGAATGTTCCAAGCGTTGCAATACCGCTTTTGCTTCCGCCAGCAAACATCTTCAATGAGCTACTGTTTTAGAAGTCAGGCTGATGAAATAAAAAAATTCCCTCTCTTCACCAAAAAACAAACTCTTCCAGTTCAAAATACACATTGGACCTGGCAATGTGCTTCTTTGGTAAGTATGGCAGCAAAATATAGGTGGAGTGAAATACTCATTCACTTATTTACCACGGAAATTAAATAGGTTATGAAGCAGGCTGTGTTGTATTATTGCCTATTGAAGAGTAACATCAGCATTTGTGGATAAGGTCCACTTGCTTCCTGAATGTTCAATGACAAACTGTATGGCCAAACAATGTTTTCCTCTGTGTAATATAGTGACATTAAAAGGCTGTAAAAATAATATTAGACATCATTTACGCACAGGCAGAGCACAGAAGTGGCCAAAAAAAATGAAATTGACATGCATACTGGGTCATCGCTTTCAAAGTTATATAAAGAGTGAATAGCAAAGTTTAGTCATTAAAAGGAGAATGCCATCTGAATATAGTTCAGGATTACTTGCTGAGAACATTTTATTACACTTGAGTGTAAGCTCTATCATTTTGTGATCCAGCCCATTCTGCTTTCTTCTTTAGGAAGATGGTTTCTATTGTTCACCTTGTTGTAAGGTAGTAGTTGGCTTCTTAGTACTCCAGCTATGACAGCTTCCAAGATCCGACAAGACTGAATTTTTGTATTAAGACAAAAAGTAGAGAAAGCAAGGGGGGGAAATGTATATTTGGCTTTCTATACAGATCTTTTAAGAAGACAAGAGTCAAAAAAATAGACACAAACTCTGTCTTTTTTTCTGATCAGCAGGTGATCACCAAATTTTGTAGACCTTATAGTCAGCTTTCAAGGGCCTTTAAGTGTGACATTTCAGTGTGGGTAATTTAGTGAAATCTTAGCAAACATTGTTACTGATTTTGGGGTATTGTCACTGTCATTTAGAACTTTGACTTTCCCCCACGCTTTCCTTCCCTGCTCTTCTCTAAGGTGTGCAATCCCATGGGTCCGCCCCACTCCTAAACTTGAGCAACAGGGACCTCCAGCTTGCCCATATGCCTGCCATGAGGAAGGAAAGAGGCTTGGCTTGTCCAGAAAAGCAGTAGCTGAAACACTGATTTTAGCAGTAGGAAGAAGTTATTACAAAGAACTACCAAGCCAACTTATAATAAAAGGATTACACAAATCTATTTTGGTCTTCCATCCATCTCAGCTGGATGAGAACTGCTTCCTTCTGATTGCCTCCATTGTTTCTGGAAAGAATTGTTTTTGAATGACCTCCATCAGCTTTAGCAGGATGTTGCTTATTTGCAACCATGGCACTGCCTTTTCAAAGCCTGCATTTGGAAGCCAAGCAGTTTAAAACATTTGCAGAGCAATCCCATCCCTAACCCCTCAAAGCCATGTGAATATTATCCTAATAGATGACAGTATTAAAATATTATGTCTAAGCCTGACATTGCTGCTGTTTAATTCATTTTAAATTGCAGATTTTTGGATGTCATGGATGTGCATTTCTTAAACACACCTACTAATTACACCTGCTGGATATACTTTGCATCTGTATGTTTGGGAGTGAGGGAGGAGCCTTATCTGTTATCTGCCTGTCAAGAGGTCTCTCAGATCCAGTGTAACTCAAGCAATGTCCCCAAACCTTCATGCAGCTCTAGTTGTTTTCACTTGCATGAGATATTTGCATGAGAACGGTCTCCTGACAGCTGGGGCCTGGTTGTGGGAGTGAAATGCTGTGGACCTCAGGTCTTTCATTGCATGTTACAGCCTGCCTGACACAGCGGTCTAGGTTGCTGTCACCTGGTAAGCATCCTTCCACATCCAGACATAGTTTTGATTGAGTCTCTGGTGTTCGAGAGAAGTCTGGATGAGGCATTTAGTGACATGGTCTAAATGACTGGATAGGGCTGGGTGCTAGGTTGGACTGGATGATCTTGGAGGTCTCTTCCAACCCGGTTGATTCTATGATTTCAGTGTTGACTTCAATAGAAGATGAGTGCGAGAGCTGCAGTGAGGACAATGCAGTGCAAGCGTATCTACCGAGCCATACACTGGGGACGTGTCCACCACCTGCCCCTTACATGGCCTGGCGGCGAGACCCCATGATGTGGTAGCTGCCACCTTGCGAGCCTTGATGTGAGCAGAGGCGCTGGGAAGGAAACCACAGGTCAGAGGCAAATGGGTTGGGCTGTGTGATGCCAAATTTTGGCTACAATAGCACCTGTTTCAGTGTAAAACTCTTCTAATACTCTTTTTTAGCACTCCCTACAGATGTACTATACCAGTTCCTACAACACTGTTGAGAAGGTGAGAACGTAAGTATGCCTTGGCTTCCTGATTACAAGGTATTTGAAAAAGCCCCGCATTTTTTTTCTTCCTTGTTCAACTACCGTAAGCCTCAGCTCCACTGACGCTCCTGCATGCCTTCTTTATTAGTAGCACGTGTTCGAATTTCACCTTGATCTGGCCTCAGGCCACAGCTGTGCTCCTGAGAAGCCGCCACAGCTGTGCTCCTGAGGAGCCGCCCCGCTGTTCGGGGCTAACCTCGCGGTGGCTAGGCCCCGCGAAGGGGTCCGAGCAGAGCGGGCGAAGCATGGCCGCTGTAACCGCGGCAGGCGGCGAGCCGCGCCAGGCTACCCGCCGGCTCTGCACCGCCCCGGCGCCGCCGCTAGGGGTCTCCGTGGGGTGGAGAGGGCCGGGCCGGGCCGCACCGCCCGCTCGGGGGCGGGCCGGGCCATCAGCTGACCGGCCCCGCCGCGGTGCTCGGCTGGTGCCGCCGCAGCTCAGTTGCTCTCCCCGGCAGCGGCACAGCCTCGCGGATTTACAGCCGGACCCCGCCGCGTCTCGTCGGCCTCCCTCCTTCCCTTCCTCCCTCCCCCCACTCCCGGCCGCTGCGATGCTGCCGCACTTAGCGCTCCTGCTGCTGGTCTCCGGTGTGGCTCGAGCTCTCGAGGTAAGCGGGGCAGGGGGCGGCCGGGTAGGGGCTTCCCTGCCGTCCTCCTACGCTTCCCTGAGGCTTTGTCTGCCCGCAGCCGCCCCTGCGGCATGCGCTTGATCGCGGCAGAGCGGACGGGACTCGCCGGCGTCCCTCAGGCAGCCAGGTGGCTGGAAGCTACTTTCCTGGCTGCCGTCGCCCTTCTGCCTCTTGAACAATAGGGTTGCTCCCGCTGAGTGGGGCGGTGAGTCGTGGCGGGGTGGCGGTGAGTCGTGAGCGGACTGGGAGCCGCTGACGCCGGCGCCCCCCACCACGCGTGTTCGCAGCGGGCCTCGGATAGGTAGGGCCGTCCGTGCCGCCGGAGAGGGATCTCTGCTCATCCGACTGCTGCTGCTGGGGCGCTGCCCCGTCTACTTCGGCCGACGCCCGCGGTGCCGTCTGGCGCGGGGGGCGGTGGCGGGGGTCCGCGGGGAGGAGCGGCAGAGTCGCCAACCGGGCGGGGAGGGGGAGGTCCGTAGAGTGCCGGCTTCGCCGCGGGCGTTTCTTTGCCACGGGTGGGGGAAGGGAAACTTTACGAGCCGGGCAGCGGAGTGCTTGGGGGTATCCCCCCGCGGGGTGGGGACTGGAGGCGCAGAGTTGGGCTGTGAGCACCGCTGCTCTCTGTGGCGGCGTTGCCGAGTGGAGAGCCGGGCAGCGCCTCCCGCATCGCGCATATACACGCAGGTGTGCGGGGCGGCAGTGGGGAGCTCCCGCGGGCTGACGCAGCAGACATGTGGGGGCGGGCAGGCGGCGGCTGCGGGGCTGCGGGCCGGGGGCGGTGGCTGGGGCCGTTCCCGTGCGGTGTCCGCCCCCCCCCCCCCCCCCGCGCGGGTGGGTCGGTGCAGAGCGGCGCGGAGGCGCGAGAAGATGGCGCCTCTGCAGTGCAGCAGAGAGGCGCCGCCGCCGTGCGCTCTGCGGCCGCCGGCAGTCCGCGCCCCGCCGCGGCACCCTCTGCTTTGCCCTCCGCTACCCGGGGGCGGCTCTGCCCGCCCCCAACCTGGAGGCACCGTCCGCTGAGACCACTCTGGGTGGGGCTGGGGGTGGGAGGGGTTCTCTGTACACTCCGGTTCCGCCCGGCGGTGCGAGTGCTCCGCGGCTCCTGACGGGGTCGGGAGGAGCCAGGAAGAGCCCAGAAAGGCTGCACAAGCGCGGACCTCAAAGGAGGAAAAAAAGGCGTGGGAGAGGAGATTTGTCTTATGATCTGCTTTGGCCCCTGGTTGTCAGATCTCAGCCTTGAGACCTCCAGTTCTCCAGCCCCTAGCTTTTGCCAAGGAAGGGATCAGAGGATGTGCGGCGGCGAAGTGAATACCAACAGCCTAAAAGCAGAGCGTGAGGCTTGGCATTCCCCCTTGGGCAAAGGAATGCATACCTGCGGCTCAGGTGCCCTTCTCAGTACCAGGCGGATGAGAGGAGACTTGGTCTCCATCTCCACCCCCGAGACTGCCAGCCACAGGCTCTGTCCTCTAGGCGTGATCATGCCAATATTGAGCAGGTTATATGAAGTCGAGCAGTTGTAAAGATGCTCAGAGTTTTAAGCTTCCAGTTACAAAACTCATTTGAGTTTTCTCAGCTTGATGCAAGGATTTGTTATCTAAATGCAGTGAAAGAAAAATCTCTGCCTTGGGTGCATAGCTGAAGTAAAAAGTAAAATACTTTATATTTGAGACTGCTTCAGGATATGGTAATTTCTGCTGGATCCCTGTAGTTTTGAGCTTACAGATAGAGTATGTAGGCAATGCCACTGCAAAGATAATTACAAGAAACAGGGCACGGATTTTGCACCAAAACTGTTCAAGGCAGAGACCTCTGCAGTGGTGTCTACCTCAGTTATACCCGGATTTTTTCAGCAACATCCTTTGCCTTAAAACGTTTTCTTTAAATGGGCACAGATGTTTCTGCAGAAGCATCTGATCTTGTCATCTCAATTCCATATGAGCATTTGGGGCTTTGCATTTATCAATTTTATAAAATGTTTGATAGAGGAGTAGGGTTTAATACCTGATTATCTTCTGATCAGGCATTTTCCAGTCTTGATACCTATGGATGTTTTGAACAAGTGATAGGGTTTTTATAATGCTAAAATATTTCATCATAGGAATTGCATGCATGCATTTACCTCGCTTGAACTGTCTTTGTATGCTGAACTGTGAAATGTTGATGTTCTAATTAGATTCTCTTTAATATCTTCTCTGAAATGAAACATCTTTCCAGCCATTTTAACAAATATTATTTTGGAAATCAGCAAAGACCTTGTAGTATACTTTTACATAGAACGGTATGAGGAAGAGGGAAGTGCAGGAGCAAAGCAAATTCTTCCTATATTACTCATGGAGAATTCCATTTTTAAATTACAGGTAGATTAATGCTTATACAGCTTTAAAGGAAATATTCTTAGTGATGCTCTGGTGATGTTGTGGTTTCTTAGCATGTTGCCTCTGCCACTCGTGATTCATACTGTGGTTAGGAGATTCATGGACCAAAAGCTCCCACAATTTGTGAAACAGTCTTATTCTTCAGTAGCTATTTCCCCGTTTAATCTCTTTCCATTATGTGTTCATTTCAGTATACATGTAACAGAAAGTAACTATCCCTGTGATATGCATGAGTGATTCTGGTTTATAAATCAAGATTTCTCCCAGTTAGCACACTGAGATTATCAGAATTTTAGCCATGCCTATTGTTCTCACTGCTCTAGTTCCATGTTTAGAAATGAGACTTTAACAGCTGAACGAAATCAAGTTAAGACATTGCTATCATGCAAGCTGCTCCTTAAAAGATGAGTTGACAAAAAGCATGTTTCCTGACATATTTTTTTAAAGTGGGTAGCACAGTGCTATGTAGCTTTTTTGTTATTTATTTATTTACATAGTAGAAGGCCCCAAAATTTTGTTTCTTCATTGTTTAGTTTTCAAGCAGACCTTTAGAATTGACTTTGCAGTGTGGGAAGGGCACTTTCATTACAGACTTCCTCTTCCCATCAATTGCATTTTTGAATTGTCTTGGCAAAGGCTTTGCATTTGTTGAAGGGTCCTCTTTGAATTTCCTCTTTAAAATGCTGTAGTGTTGGAGTGGTGGTGTGGTTAAGTGGGCCAGGCCAGATGCTGTGGGTTCTGGTGTGCTATCAGAGTCCTTGGCAGCCAGGTGGACAAATTAGAGAAGAGTGAAAAAGAAGCTTCTCCCTTGTTCCCTTATTTCTTTTGTTTGATTAATGAGAAACAGACAATTTTGAGACTGCCTTTTCAAATACCTTTTCTGGCAGAGTGAAGGATGATCATCTGCTGTCAATTCCCTCACGTTTACATGTATGTTTTGTGAAGTACAAGTTTTTAATAGTTCACAGTTTCTCTCCCTGCCTCCACCTGTTTGTGTGCCAGGTGCACACGATCTTAGTTTTAATCAATGTTGAATTGTATGGTGAACCCACAAGAAGTGCCAGGTGCACACAATCTTAATCAGTTTTGATCAATATTGTATGGTGAACCCACAAGAAGTGCCAGGTGCACACAATCTTAATCAGTTTTAGTCAATATTGTATGGTGAACCCACAAGAAGTGACAGGTGCACACAACCTTAATCAGTTTTAATTAATATTGACTTGTATGGTGAACCCACAAGAAGCATAGATCATCTTTGGTGGCTTTTCATGACTTTCTCTTTGCATGTGTGTAATAAACTGTAAAGGATAATAAACAATTTGCTTTATAGGCTGTATAAAGAGAAGGTATGAGAGCTTAATTGGCAGTCCTTCTCCAATAGAACAATTAGCAAAATGGCATAAGATTATAGTAACTTCTTGATGAATTGGTAGCTGTTTTTCTGATCAGTATGCATTTTTTTGGGTGACTCACTAAAATAATTAACACAGATTGTTGGGTGTGGAGACTTGATCAAGAAATTAGGAGATTAGATCACAGGGTGCACCAGGAGGTCTCTGGTCTGACTCCCTGCTCTGGGGTCAGGCTGGGTTGCTCAGGGCTTTTTGCCATTGGATCTTGAAAATGAAGCTCCATTGTCAGAGCTTGTGCAACCTCAGTCGTCAGCCTGCTACATCCACAGTTTAGTCGATTCAGTTCTGCATTGAAGCATGTCTCAAAACTGTTATTTGTTTATTTTTAAGACAGTGTCTCCAGGCTTAATTTACATCTTTAATGCTGGATATTCTGAATGAGTGTCATTTTGACATTTGTCACATCTTCCAAAAATGCATGCAGTAACCAGGAGCTGAACAAATGGAGTTTACATTTAATAAAGATTAATATCTCTTGAATGTCCATGTATTTGTATACACATTGCATTAAAGTCGTATGATGTGTCAATACTGTGTATGCAAATATGTATTTAAATATCCAAAGATACTGAAGATTTCATGTATGACATTAAAATTGCCACATGCCTGCATTTTTGTATATGCATTGTATCAGTGCATAGGCTTAATTAAACCAGCAGTCCCTTATGTACTTCTGTATCCAGACAACGAAGAGATGGAGTTCTAGGCTGCTACAGATAAAAATTAAAATTGGTTTTATATATGGTAATAGATTCAGTGATGTTAGGTGAGCTGTCTGTGTGGTTTTAACACAGAAGTCTAGAGCTGTGTGTTACTGGATTTAAATGGGGGGATTTTGAAAAAAAATCCTGTGATATAAGAAGATTAAAAGTAAAGCAAATTGAAAAAAATACTGAGCAACATTCTGTAAGCTTGGTGGACTGTTACAGCATATTCCTGTGACGAGAGTTTGCTGAATTCAGTTACCCTGAGCTCTGGTTTTCCCAGCTTGATCTGGAATCTGTCCTTCATCCCTGTGGCTCTGCTTCAGAAACGCCTACATTTGAGGATTTTAAAAACACATTTTTCTGTACTTTTTGGTGATGCCAAACCAGTAGAGAATATCAGCCAGCAATGACTGGTGTGTGGTTTTGAGTCTTCAGTCCTAGAGAAGTGACTTTTCTGTCCTTGACTGTAGTTTGATATTGGCTGTCAAACCTGGGTTGTTTTTTGTGTGTGTTTAAAAAAAAAAAAATTAAAAAAAACCAAACCCCATCAATCTCATTTTGATTAAAAAACCTCTAGAGACCTACTTGATGGTTGAAGCTTGCGGTGCTCTGCTGTAGATTCTGGAAGCTCTGGAGATGAACCCGCTTACCAAAAAATATTCATCTATCCTTATGAGAATTGAGTCATAGAAAGGAAGAGAAACAAAATAAATGGGGATAATGGCTCTGTTCAAAGGGGACCAATTTGAATGACAACCAGTCAGTGCGTGGATATGTATGCATGAGTGTTCAGCAAAAAAACCCAACCAACCAAAAAATCCCAATGAAAAAGCAAACCAAAGGAAAAAAACCAAAGAAAACCCAAACAACCCTCACACCTCAACTCCTTGCCATATGGAGTATATAGGATTGTTTCGATATTGCACTCTGTGGCAGAACAAATACTTAACAATGATTCAAGTAATTTCAAAACAAAATTCAAGAAGATGAAAATGTGTGTAAGGGACAGTACACTCCACAGCATTTAACTAATGCCAGCATCTTGTACTGGTTTGCAAAACTTCCTTTCCACATGACAAGAATAGATTGTTTTGTGAACTTAAAGATATTTTAATGAGTGATGCTTTTTAGGAAGGAGTAAGACCTTAATCCAGCTGCTGCTGTTAAGAACACCACTAATCTACATTTCCAAGTTTCTTGCCTGTATTGATTAATAGGAGAGAGCATCTAGATATGAGTATTGCTGGTTTCTTTACTGTGACTCCCCATGTAACAACTTTTTAGGAGCTGTTGTTACTTGTTCAGCTGAGAAGCAAGACTTCTGGCTTGACATGTTTTCTGGATGGTCCTCCTGGAAGTAGGAAAATTCGATTGTCTCTTGAGGACTTAAAGGGGTAGTTAGTGATTTACAAGGCTTTCTGAAAGAGGCAAGCGATCTGGTCAGCTGATGGCATTTCATGGACTGGGACAGTGAACTTCAGAGGAGTATGTGAACCCAGTGGGCTTTGTGGTTTTGTAATCTGACTGCTTTTTTCAGACAGTAGTTAAACACTGCCATTTGGCTGGCAACTGACCAAGCTCAGGAGCTGGCTTCTGAAAGCTGCTCTTCCTGCTTCCACCAGTGGCCCACCTCTCAGCCTTTTCGATGCTTTTTGACCCACATGCAGGCTGGTTTTATGGTCTCATGCTGTGTTGAAAGAAACAGACTGTGCCATTTGGTGAGTGTCATCATCTGGTCAATACTTCAGAGACTTGAGTCACAAGATGGCCACAAGTGGTTGAATTGGGCCCAGCTGAAAGAGCAGGCAGCTTCTTTAGGGAAGGAGCACCAACCTGTGAAACCACATGTGCTGAAGTTTATGTAATAGCATTTAATTGAGGTGTCCTTTTGCATTTTGTTGTTGTCCTGCAGTAGGGTATAAGTAATCATTTCACACCTGCCCTGTCTTTCATTCCTGATTGTTCTAAGTTAGTGTCAAGCCACTACAAAAGGCAGAAATCTCCAAGGAGCTGCTGTTCAGGGATGGATAACTCCATTCAGTTCCCACTGACCCATTTTGAGCTAATCCAGATAGGAATTCTCTGTTCATCCTTTTCAGGTCTTTTCTGTCCCTAGAGCAGAGCTTATCTATTCAACCACATCAGATAACATATGACAGGAATGGGGCAAAACTGGTTGTACCTGATAGTAAAAGCATTTTAAGATTGCTTCTTTTCAGAGCAGGCTGCCCCCGGTGTGGTCTGGTATGGCAGTCTGTAAGATTTGCATGATTTCTGTTTGGAATTGCAATTAGTAAAACAAAGAGTATCTCTAATAGGAGTTCAAGATGGGGGCAGGGGCCAGAGTGAGGAAAAAACATTATTGTCATGGAACTGTATTAATACTGGACCTTGAGGTTTTTAAAACCAAGAAACAGTTTATACATAGAGAGACCAAATTGAGATGATACTGTTATTTGGTGCTGATAGTTTTGGAATACCCATTTTCCTTTTTTTTTTTTTCTTGTGGTGAAGAGAAGAATTGCCTCCTCATCCACCTCCAAAATTTCATGCTATCCGATTGAAATGCATAGAAAAAAATAGAGATGGGACAGGATTTTGGAGTTATTCCCAGTCTCCTTGTCATGGTATTGCATTGTCTGTGCCTGCAGCAAAGCTTCTCTTACCTTATCAGCACATTTCTTAAAGTAGAGATTGCTCATTCTGAAGCTCTGACCTCATAAAATTTATTTTTCTCTAAATTATGTGCTCTGTAAAGGTTTATTTAGTTTTTTTTACTCCACCTGCTTCTTCAGATACCATGATATGGTTTTGAGATGAGCCGCTGATTTGTTCTTCTTTCTATGCTTAGTTATGTAGATTTATTTGTAGCTAGAGTTTTGGATTTGGAGTATGGAGTACTGAGCCGATACAGTAGTTTCACTGCATTCTGCTTTCTTGTAACTTGAAAAAACTGCAGTTGTTCCATGTGCCTTGCCTGAAAGCATAGGGATTTTTTGGAGGTTGTTATTAAAGATTTTATTCTGTTGTACTCAATTTTTGAAGCTCTTTGTAAATCGTCATGGCCTCTAGGTTTCCTTCTTGGAGAAGAAAAAGCTCTTTTTAATATACATCCCATATAATGTCTGTATATAACACTGAAAAATAGCATCTTGTTTAGAGGAAGGTGAACTGAAAAGAAAACCATTAATGTGACAAAAAGGCCATGGCTTTAAAATGGTATTCTTTGTTCGGGAGATTATTTTAATAAGTGTTTAAATTTAAATATACTAAATGTTGAGTCATCATAGTTTAACTGTTGAGTACTTAACAGTATAGGAATGAGGGCATTTTGTACAGGCGTAGCATAAGTAACTGTTTAGACCTGCAGCACCTGTGAAGCTGTTGGGTTGTTTTGAAGCTTGTTTGATATTGTTCTTCAGCTCAACTGTGTGTTCCTTGTCTGTCTTCCACTCAGTCCTCCTAAGAGAGAAAATCTTTTAAAAACACAAACATTTACGCATATGCTTGTATTCAAGCAAGTGAAGTGCAGTAAAATGGCTTTTAATGACGTGTCTTTCAACCTACTAATTCTATTTGTTTCCTTTTGCCAGTTCTGTTAAGTCTTACAAGGATAACAATGATCTAAATTTGGTTAACAACGAACGTCTTAAAGTGAGAATGTTGAAGCTGCAGCTTGTCGTTCTTTCAGTGTTGTTTAGTTTCTAGACCTTTGCTGCAAGCAGTGAGCAGACGAGAACTTGGTTGTAATGCCAGTGTCCAGAAGAATACAGTTTACCGTTGAGCAGAGCACTTGAACAGGTTGTGGAGTCACCTTCTCTTGAGACTTTGAGAACCCTCCTGAACTTGTTCCTGTGCAGCCTGTTCTAGGTAACCCTGCTTTAGCAGGGGATTTGAGTTTGATGATCCCCAGAGGTCCCTTCCAACCCCCACTATTCTGTGATCGTAAAAATGACAGATTTACATAATTAAAAAAACGAAAAGGTGAAACAAAAAAAAATCCTACCCCAAACCCTAAACTTAGGATGTATTGTTTAAATTTTAAGCAGAAAAGTAAGAAGGGGAGTTGGAAAGCCTAACAAAAAACATTGAAGAACAAATAAGGGACAGGATGCTTGCGATGTTTGAGGGAATTCTGAAAACTTTGACTTCTGTTTAGATTCCTTTCTGCTTTGGCATTGCCTTCTTTTGATTCCCATTGTGATAAATATATAGAATCATATGTTTGATCCGATCAATTCGTGGCAAGAGGTCACAGACAAGGAGGAAGGGGGGGGGGTTTGAATGTAACTGCATTCCTGCTTGCACCACCATCTCAATAAGCTTAAAGATAAGAGTAATTAGATTGACAAAGGAGGGAGGCATGTGGAAGAGATAGTCTTTTGCATATTGAAATGGAAATGCATTCCTCCTGGTGCCACCTTTCCTGTATGAGCAAATAGAAGAACCAGGACTTTGAAGTTCATGAGGAAGACACTTAAGCAAGACCCCTTACTTCATCAAACATTACCAGAGGGACCACCGGATAAAAGGAGGCCTGTGTGGAAGAGACATCTCACATTCCTAAGAACTGATAAAGAAAACCCAACCTTTTCTTAGAACTTAGTAAATATGTAATAGAATAGGGTATAAAAAGAGAAAGATGAAGGCAAAGGGTGTGCGTTGGGGTAGATCAGAGTCTCTCCTCGCACCCAGGCCTGTACATTGCTTGATTCCTGCAACTTTATATTAAAGCCTTAACTTGCATGAACACCAGTTTGTGCCTGTTATTTATGACACCATTGTGGTAATACAAGGTGTGGAGAATTTTTGAGTTCCCCCTGCTAGCCTTAATGCCTAAAAAGCTATTTTCTCCTGGCAGATTTTTTTTCTTCATAATTGTGATCACATCTTTGAGCTGTTGAGGTGAAGTGTTTAACTTTTTACTGCTAGGCTGTCAGGCCTGTTTGAATCCCAGGTTGAAGTGACATCTGTGGTGAAAATAGCACTTGCCTGGTCGAGTCACAGACTTTGATGAATGGCCAAGATAAGAGGGATTGGCAGGAGCGAGGTAGATGCCTGGGATGGGCAGTTCCTGCTGTGTGTTCGGGGAGGGAGTGTTCTGATACTGTTCTGTGTTGGCTGGTGGCTTGCTATGTCTGACAGGTTAATTGAGTCCCTGCTCTGATTTTGGAAAGGGACTTTCCTTTGGGCAGAGGAGCTAACACCTTTCTGACGCATTTACAAGAGAATCCCATGAACAGCTGAACTTGGAGAGAAAATTTAATCGTGATAGACAGCAGAATAACATTAAAATGTTTTACTTTGCAGTTTATGTCTGAAAATGTATTGAAATGAGAATCTGGATTTTTCAAACAGCTTTAGATTAATTTATAGCTACCATACCGGTTCTAGAAGTTCAGAGTGATTGTGTTTGAACCTCACAAAACTTGGGATAATGGGCAAAAATACTGAAAATCAAAACTCAGGCACTGAAAATAGTGGCTAACATACATTGCTTGGCTCATCTGAACTGTCCACTTCCATTGGACAGTGGAGCTGTGCATGCTTGCATAAATGCATATGTAATTGTTTGTAACACATTTCAAGCAAAATCTCTTAACTGATTAGAGGAAGAAAGCTTTAATTAATCTGTCACTTGAAACTCTTGAGTAACAAAAGTCTGCTGTGTGCTCTTTTTTTAACCAGAAAGGCAAAATGTGACCTATACAGGACTGTTGACTTGTGAGACTCAACAGGAGCAGGCAGGAGTCTTGAGTTTTCTGGTTTTGCTGTAAAACCAGTGTTTGAGGTTTTAAGTGTTCGCCTCATTTTAAGGAGAGATGTTGAAGTGTGAAGCTATGGAAAATGGGCCATGGGAAGGGTTAAAGTTGGATGAAGACAGATTGTCCACCTTGTGCCCTGCAGGGATTCCCACTGCCCCTGACTCTTCCTAGGCCTGGACCTCTTGCCCTCTTCCCTCCCTACAACTATGCATCAGGTGTTGTATACTGAGTTAAGGTAAACTCAGCATAGATTTGAGGCTACTTTGTTGCATGCTTGCTGTAATTTTTGGGGAGCTGAGGCCAAGACAGGAATTAGAGGGTTTGATGGACAGAGGTAATTAAAAGCCAAAAAAAAACCACTCAACCCCCCCAAACAAACTCACCCAAAAAAAACCCCAAACAAAAACAAACAAACAAAAAAACCAAAACCCTACTCCCCCCCAACAAAAAACAACACACAAAAATAACCTAAATAATGAAAAAAAACCCAAACAAACAAACATCTAAAAAAAGGATAGTAATTCCAACTCTGGAGGTAAAATCAGATGAGAAAAACGATCAGTAGTTCATCAAAAGGAAGACTGAATATCTTAGTCCTCTCCAGAAAGAGGAAAGACTGGACAAGAAAAGGCATGCTGATCTCACCGATCGCTGTTGTCTGGAGGGCATTCAGACAGGAAACCAGAAACACTTTTCTGAAGCAGAGGCTTGAGGCAAGCTAAGAAGTAGATCATTGTGGGGTTTCCTTCCCTCTAGATGTGACAGTTGTACAACTAATTTTATGTAGAGGTAGATATAAGATGTTTGGCTTCATCATGGTAAACAGCACAGCCTGTGATGTACAGGAGGTCAGATTGGATGTTCTCTGTTCAAATCACAGGATTTAAAGTCTGTACCCACTGGGAACTGCCAGTGCCTTTAAACTGGTGCCATGAGGGGAATACATTGGTGTGTGGCCATATGAGGTTTTGCTGACAAATAATACTGTTGCAAATACAGCAGAAGATATTTGCTTGTTGATTTTAGGATAAGAGTTTTTATGTTACCAAAACATAATTAAACTTTATTATCCTCTAAAACCTGTTGTGGATTAGCATTCTCTCTGACAAACTGCTTAGTATTAAGGTCTGGGATTTTACAGATAAAAATGCATTAATATTTGCAGAACTATTCCAGGAAACAATTGGGAAGTGCCTGTGCTTAGTGTTTAATTGCAATAAATAGTGACAAGTTTTCTGAACCCTTTTAAAAGATTCAGGTTTGTGTAAGTCCTGCTAAAACACAAGATCCTGGATCTGCATGCTTTCAGGCTAGACTTGCTTCCTGTGGTGATGGTCAGTGCTGAGTAAGTGTGGAATCTGTCTGCTCATGGTGCAGGTAGAATTTGCTGTACATGTTCAGCCCAGCTTTGGTGCTCTTCAAAACAGATTTTAAAGGAAAACAGAAACAGATTTTAGGGATTTGTACTGAATTGTAGGTGGCCTTAACAGATGAAAAGTGTTTTTAGGTATTCTCATTCTTTTTCAGTTACTCAGCTTGCAAAATTAAAAAATAACCAATCAAAAAAAAAATCACTTAATAGAGTGATCACTAAGTAATGTGTCTGGGGAGCAGTAGCTTCCCAATTGTTTACAAGCCATGGTCTAGTTGATTGGATAGGGCTGGGTGCTAGGTTGGACTGGATGATCTTGGAGGTCTCTTCCAACCTGGTTGATTCTATTATTCTATAAAAGGCCAAGCGAGCCTTTGGGGGATGCTGCATTTAAGCTGAAGCAAGGGTTTTGTTTGTCCATGAGTTACTGTTGTGGTTTTTTTTACTGACAGAATAATTTGAGTGAGAATGTATTTAAAAATTGATGAATTTGGCACATTAGAAATCTGCAAGTTAAATTTCAGTATGGTTCCCTTGCTTTGGCTGCCTGCAGCTCTCTTTGGGATTAGGCTTCTTGCAAGGTGGGAATTTGTCCAGTGAGCTGGAAGAAAACTGAAGTAATTGTGGGTCTCCATGTGTATCTCACTGTTCCATCAGTTTTGTTTGCTTTGTTCATAATATGCTGGTCTGAAGTCTTGAAATTTGCTTTGAATTCTCACCTTGACTTTGTCCCTTGCAATATTCCCCCATAATCAGGGAGAACTCTTGGGTTCTCTCTTCCCTTGCCCAGCATCGTGATTCTCTTGCTGTTCCTCCACAGCTGTCCTGCCCGGCATTGTCAATAAGCATTGTCAGGAGCTGTCCCTCCAGGGTTTGAGAGACGTTTGAGTGTCTTCCACGCAAATTAAAATTCATGTTATTTCCCATGCAGTCAGTAAACTCTTGTAATGCCTGCTGGATTTGTCTTTGGCTCAGTACTGTCTCTGTCTGGTCTTCTAATTTTTTTGGTGCTCAGCATCTGCGTCTTGCTTTAACAGTTTTAGTTCTTGTTTCAGAAGCAGCAATGCCGTAGGTTTGTCTAGGAAAAAAAGCAACCAGTGAAACAAAATCAAAAAACACCAGAACAAACAAAAAACAGAGAAAAATCGTCATCATCTTTGGCTACCTTACTTTGAGAAACATGATGTTATTGGCTTCCTCATTCAAAGACTGTGTTTTATCTGAACATTGGCAGTCAAATTGCTGGTCTGCAAGGTGACTGAAGGTGACTTGCAAGGTTAAAAATCATGAAGACCCTTACGTATTGCTCTGTGGTGTATGTTACAGAAACCAGACTCTGTGGTTTTCCTGAGTTGATAGGAAGAGGCAATAAACTTACTGAATGTTTCTGGACAACTAGTGAGTTTCTTGAAACAATCCAGTGGAAGAGCAGGGAGAAAACCTTACAGTTGCAAATTAATCTTTAGGAGATTTAACACTTTTTCTGGTCAAAATATCTTCAGATTTTGATAACACATACCTTGCATATTCAGCCTTCTACTGGTTTGAATTAGCAATCTGTGTTGTAGGATACAGAATTTTCTTGCTAAACTAGGTGATACAGAGTACTAGAACTGATTTTTTTTTTAAATAAAAATGCTGGAAAAGGAAGGAAGAATATTAACTAGCTGTTTCCATGACTACAGTTACATATCATAAAACACACATCAGTCATAAAATGGTTTAGGTTGGAAGGGACCTTAAAGATCATCCAGTTTCAACCCTCCTGCCATGGGCAGGGACACCTTCCAGTAGATCAGGTTGTTCAAGGCCTCATCCAATCTGCCCTTGAACACCTCTAGGGAGGTGGCATCCACAGCTTCCCTGGACCACCTGTTCCAGTGCCTCACCACCCTCACTGTAAAGACGTGTTTTCCTAATAGCTGGCTTAAATCTACCCTCCTCAAGCTTAAAGCCATTCCCTCTCATCCTATCCCTTACAAGCCCTTGTAAGAAGACCTTTCCTGGCTTTCATGTAGGTCCCGTTCAGGTACGGAAGGCTGCTCTAAGGTCTCCCCAGAGTCTTCTTTTCTCCAGGCTGAGTAGTCCCAACTTTTGTATCCTGTCCACATAGAGGAGGTGCTCCTTTAGGAAGTGTCTCTGCTTTTTCAGTCCTATGTAGTCAAATCACTTATGGCATCTAAATGGTAACAACGTTGAACATGGAAGCTATCAAACTGTGTGTGCCATGTGCCCCCTGTCAGTATGCTTGTACTTTGAAAGGAGAAAACATATCTAGGGCAAGAAGGCATGCAGGCTGTGTGAGTAGCCTCCCCACCCTGCTGGGATGTGATTCCATGAGATATGCTTTGTTATGTGTGATTTTACCTTTTCCTTTAGTGAACTGGAGATGGCACAGCTTTCTGAATAACTTACTTTAGAATAATGTTTATTGTTTCTAGAAATGTTACTTTGGAGACTCTGTTTAAATTGAAGATGGTGAGGGAGCGAGTTGCTAATTTGAAGTTTGGTATTCCGGCTACACCCTTGTGTCTCTCAGAGTGGGTTTATCTCTGTAGACAGTAATGCCCAGTATCAAGAACAGAAGATACAAACCCACAAAAATAGGGTTTGAGCTTCTACAGAGTTAAACTGAAATGTTGTGTATGCATTTTTCAATGTATTTGTACAAATCCTTGGCCTGTATTTGTTTTAGTCATCTTAGAGGCTTCTTTCACCCCTCTCCCTTGTCTTTTCCCCTCAGACCCCAAACACTATGTAAAAAGCTTAATTAAAGAAAGCTCCACCAAACCACTTATTTTTTGTTCGGTGAGGTTCACTTTGGGTGGAGTGTTCTGTGTTGAAATCTTTCTGTGTTTTTTTTGTTGTGGGGTTTTGTTGTTTGTTTGTTGGTTTCTTTAACATTTGTTTTGGGGGGTTGTTTTTTTTTTTTTTTTTCTCATTTGTTGTGTTGGTAGTTCCCTCTCTGACATCAAAAATACTCTTGAAACATCTCAGGTTGGTTGTCCTGTCTTTGTCAGGTCAAGTGAATTCTATTAAAAAGTCTTTTTGATGGCTAAAATAGTAAATGTTGGTCTTTTTGTGCCAGGTTTATGTACACTGCGTGGTGTCACTTACATACAATGCCTAGATTTGGTTTAAGCATGCAAGCTACATTTCCTTAGAAGTAGCAATAACAGGCAAGTGGCCTAAACCAAGCTGACAAGTTAATGGCATGAATTTCATATACCATAAAAACAAAGGAGGGAGAAAGGATATAATAGCTGTGTTTTCAGAAGCAGCGTGCTGGTTATGCATTTGTGTTCCCAGAATGAATACTGTGGTTCTGTAGTTTGTGTTGTTTGGATTAGGTGTTCAGAAGTGCTTATCATGATTGGTCAATTGTTGGCACTTGTGACAGGCAGCTGGGGCATCATGGGGAATTGCTCACTTACAGCATACCACAGGAGCACTGGGGGCAAAAATTAACTTTTGCTTAGACTTAGCTGAAAATGCAGTATTAACGAAGGAGAGCTTGTCATTTGGAATGGGAGTACTTGATCTCAGGAAGGCTCTGCTGTCCCATTGATCTTCAGTAAATTTTTAATTTTATAGTTGGTTTCCATGCCAATGTCAGTGATGTTATGACTTGTGTGAAGAAATAGGCTAGTTAAATTTTGTAGACATGAGAATAGATGCTACATGCATTACACACACAATTTTAAGTAAAATTGTATGCTTTTATATAATGTTATTTGTAATGTTTTAGTTTGGGTTTAATGTAGGTTGTTAGATTGTTTACATAAATTCTTAACACTTTCCCCCTTCACTGACACATTCAATATCTGGAGTTCCCTGCGGAACCAATTCTGAGTTAGGGAATGGGTTTGGTTGCCTGAAACTGCAAGTTGCACTTGAAGGTACACATACAGCAAATATTTTGTTAATGCTGGGTTAGCAGACACACCTGTGTCTCAGGGTGGATTTCTGTCTCTCCCCAGTTCTTAATTATGGGAGGAGGGAAAGATGTGTTAAAATTACATGCTTTGCTCGCAATAATTATTGCTAGGAAAGGTGATGCTCAGTACATGACTGCATTGGCTTTGATGCTGGAAAGCCTTACTAACTTGTGCTCTTGGTGTCCTCCACATCATCACTGCTACACCTGCCACCTCCACTTCTTGGTCTCTACCTCACTTCTTCAGTCTTTATCCTCAAAGCTGTGGTATGAGCCACAGGTTTCTGCTGCATGCCATGCCTGGTTTCCAAAAGCTCCTCACTTGAGCCCTATGCAAGGCTGGCATTTCTGCCATCCCACATTAACTTTTGGTTTGTGGTGGTGTGTGGGTGTACTTGACTTGATGATTGTATTCCCTGCTCCATATTTCAGCACATACAGTTCCCACATAGATAATTTTTCCAAGGTGTCAAAAGGAAACAATTTCCTCCAAATGAGGATTAGCTCTTAGGACTGTGTTTTTCTGAAGTGGGGTTCTACTGATTCCCTTCTCCTGGGTAAGTGATGGCAGACCACAGAGTAAGCTCTGGCAAGGTACTACAGTTCCCTTACTAGTGTAATTTTCTCACTCTTGCCCATACTTTTAGGATGCCAGTCCTATGGCTTTGAGGAGAGAGTAATTACTGAAGCATTGTCAGAATGCTAAAAAGAACAATGTGAGTATCAAACTACTTTTGAAATGTACTTGTGACTGATTAACGTAATACAAGGATTCACTACCTCTGCTGTCTCCCAGTGTCACCTGTCTTAATAAAGGCCACTGTGACTGTGGCCAGAAGTTACAGTTACACATCGCTATCCTTGAAAGGCTCCAAATGTAGGAGATGAGGGAGATGGATATGGTCTTAAATACTGTTTGCAAAGAGAAAAGTTCAGCTTGAAGATAGTGGCTTTTTTGCACCTCTCCCCTTTTTATAGGGTCAGAAAATGTTACTCAGTGATTTGGGAAAGACCTAGTAAAGCAATTGGTATCTCTTACAAAGCACCTAGTGACTGCTTCGTGTAATCTACATTCCTCTGAGGGCACAGTCACATCCTCTGTCGTGAATGGATCGACACTGAGAAAATGTGCTGAGCAGGCTGTGGCTGGGACAGAGACTCCTCAAGTATCCCTTCCTAACCTCAAGGGATTTGTGTTCGTCACTTAAAGAGGCAGTGCGAGAGTGAGAAACCATCTCCTGCCTCCTTTGGGGTTGCTGTTAAGTGGATGTTTGAAGAACATTGTGGTGTGGTTTCTGTGTCATATTTGGATGTAGGCTCAAGCTGGTAAGGCTTGATGCCTAACCTGTACACAGACATGTGGGTTTGGTTGTTTTTATTTTTAAGTGATGACTGCTTGGAATGTAATGAAACTCATAGAAATTATTGCTTATTTAAATATTGAGGATAGCTCAAGCTTTTTGAGCTGTTTGGTTTTTTTGTGTTGGGTTTTTTTTTTTGCTGTGGTTTTTTTCCCTGATGATTGGCTTTGGTTTTTTTCATGTTTTTACTTGTATTTTAAATCCTTGACAGGTCATATCCTGAATTGTTACTTATATGGTGAAGATACTGCTGCCTTGATAGATTTGAAAGTAAGATGGTCCTTGCTTAAAGGAGTAATGACTTTGGGATGGAAATACGAAGTCTATTGTAGGTGAAATCCAAACAGCCTGAAATGGAACTGCAGGCTGTTGGGATTGAAAACGCTGTTTGTGCTCATGTGTTGACGTGTATGCATTCTAAAAGATAACTAATGCTAATTATGGCTGGCTGTACAGTGCCTGTCTGAGGAGAGAGTCAAGTGGACAGGGCTCATTAGTATCTCAGAATTTGTATATGCTCAGTGAGTGGAAAAATGTATGCCTGGGTTTATCGTACTCTTCTGTCCTCATTAAAATCATCCTGCTAATGTTATCCTAAAGTTTACCTCTGAAATGATAATACTGAAGGTGGAATGTAGCAGCTCAGATAATAGATGTGACTTTTTTCTCTTGTATGACTTGTGTCTGCGTAAGGAAATGTGATGTCAGCTGCATGGCATCAGGTAGAATCATAAGAAGAGTCACTGTGCATGTGTAGGACTGGACATTCCAGCTCTCAGTATGACATTCAGCATCTCTGGAAAATGAAAATGTTACCCAGTAAATGAACCCCACATTGACTTTTTAATGAAAACATAGTTCTGTAAAGGCTTGCAAGAGTATATCTGTGGTTTTGTGCTTTTTCTGTTGAAAGTTTTGATGTGGGTAGGTTACTATCCAATATTGTGCTGTCGTCTTGTGGTAGGATTAAAATCACCCCCAAAATAAATCACCAAGCTATCTCAGAAGATGTGGAAGCAAAATGGAGCTGTATTTACAGCAAAGCTAAAATCTACAAGCATAAAATACAATGAATATGTGCAAAATATATTTACATATATTTTACAATTTAGAAATAACACAACCCCCCCTCTGGACAAACCCAGAAGGGGCTACCAGCCTTCCTCCCCCTCCAGTGCCTCACAGATGTAATACACCAGCAGAAGGTCAGGACAGAGATAAGGGAGTAATGCAAAGCAGAATCACAGACAGAAGAAGCGCAAAAGGAGAGAGAGAGGTTTGTGCAGCACACTATCCTGAACCAGCAAACGAACGGGATGATGTAGACTTAGCATTGCTTTTCTTTTATATCCAATACCCTGTTTTATTTACCCTTTTAGTATTTGTTTTTCTATTCAGCATCTTTAGAATTTTTCTATTTATTGTTTATGATTTAAAACCAGGTTAGAGAGTCAGTTTTAAACCACTACACTTCTTCACTGAGCACCTGAATTGCTTTTCACTGTTCATCTTTTACTTCTTCCTAAGAACAACCTGGTTAATTTTAGCAACACAGCTTAGATGTTATGTTTGAGTTGGTTATAATTAATTTATGTGAGATACTCAGGTGGCTTGCAGAGAAGTTGATGGTAACGCTCCAGCACTGTTTACTTTTCAGAATTTTTAGCAGACTAATTAAAATGCTACTTGTCTGTTCTTGTGTTTTTTCTTAAACTAGCCATCTTCTAAGAGCTTCCAGCCATCATTTGATTTTGGCTGGGGTTTGTTTGTTTGTTTTGTTTAGATCTGATTAATTAATAAAATTAAGGGGCAACATAGCTATCAGTTTCTATCATTCCAGAAACTTTTGATGAGCAACTTGCTCATACTCCTGTCTGGAAGTGTTTTGTAGCATCATAAAAATGCTACAATCAAAAGCCTTGAAAGGAGATGTTTGGACAGAACTACAGTGTCTTCCTTCAGGAGCTGCTGTAGGTATTTAGGAAGTGTAAAAATGATTAAGGTACTGTTGTGGTAGGTACTAATGATGTGTGAGATGTTATTTTTTTCAAAGTTAATATTGCTTATTAATTTTGATATTCAGGACTCTCTCTGCTTGCCCAGTAATTTCGAGTTATAGTGTCAGGTTCTTCACAACAGTCATGAAAACATTATATAAAGGATAAAGGCAGAATCTAGAACATTTAAGAAGTAACTAGCAATAATACAAACATTAAGCCATTAGAACTAGAAAGAGGAGTTCTTGCAGTAAATCATACTGTTTCCCCACTAGAGGACTCGGGAAGCTCCTTTCTGTTTAGGCAGAAGGCTTAGATTCAATTAGAGATTTTCATGCAGAGATTTGCTAAAGAGACTTTTGAGTATTTACTCAAAAAATGTTACCTCTGGATTTCCAGTGCCTAAGTACAGTTCCCAGACAGTACCCAAACACTTGCAAGGAGTTCTGTTGGTGTTTTGTTAGTCAATGAGAGGCTTGTAAATCTTCCCAGGCTCTTACTAGGGTGCTGGGGAAAGAGGCAGGTGATCTCTGACCTGTTGAGAATAGTAATATTAAATGTAGTGATTCTGTAGAATTGTCTGAGTATTATACACTGGAACATGAGCCATGGACAGGTGAGAGTGCACGAGCTCAGAAGTGCTGAGCTGAAGATAAAGTGGAACGTTGGAATGACCTTAGAGAATGGTGTAACAAATATGAACAAATGTAAGGCTGGAGCCTGTGGTTTTGGCCTATCTCTGCTGACTTGGATTGCTTAGACACAATGTACATGTTGTTGAGAGAATATGATGAATGTCTACGCTAATTAGTATGTCATTTCTAACGCAAGCACATGTAACCAATTGCAGTTTAATACAATTTGTAGCCTTCTGATGAAAGGTATGAAAACATGTTAGGAATGCAGTAAACGGGTTGGATTGGATTGTGTCAAGCCTTCACCCCATCTCTTATTCTTCTGGTGCCCATGGCACTGACCTGGTCCTGGTTCCTCTTGGCTCCTGACTTAGCAGAAGACTTGCAGAGGGCCAGGCAGGATATCTTGTGGAAATACGTTATAAATGTGGATTTTGTGGGATCTGTTCTCTAGATGCAGACTACTTCTCTGCTAATTATGTATTTAGGTGTATCAGTGGTAAATACTTAAACAGTGAAGCTAAATGAGTGCAAATCTGGTTTTCCAGATGGAATAAATAAGTGTATTTGTCTGTGTGTTGCAAATCTTGAAGCAGAATGTTCTTACAGAAATTGTGAGTGTGTTCAGCATGCCTGTGTCTCTATCCACTGTAGCACCAATTTACAGCATGCCTTCCTTTATCACTGTTATTTCTGGAAGAGATGTTCTATCTTACCTGTAATTGCAAATAAGTTAGGCTGACAGACAAGCTGCTAGGCTGGACTCTGCTGTCTCTCAGATCCTTAGAAATGAGAAAAGATTGGAGCTGTAAGAGTGTGAAGAGGAACGGCTAGATATGGCAGCTCACATCTGAGGGCAGGCTTTTCTTTTGCAGAAAGCAGGCAATGTTTTCTGAACTGTAATAAACCATAATGGATGTAGGAACATTCTCATCAAAGCATTACTTTTACTCATTATTTTCAGATATTAGCTGGAATTGTGGTTTCAGTGTGCTAATTTAGCAGCAGAGGTGAAAGGTAAGCTAGTGACTGACAAAGAAAAAGCAAGTGTTAAGCTGAATGAGGATGAGATGAAAAGTCAAATGTTCTACCTTGGAGAAGGGCTGTGCTGCTGACTTTGGTGTGAAGTTTGTTCTCTAGAGGGTGATCTTTGGTCTTCACAGTTTCATAGCATGAAGTTATAAAAGGTTTGATATTGTTAGACACTGATGCTATATTGCAAGGCTGAAGAGACTGAGGAAAGGGCTTTATGCACTAGTCATGATCAATTTATATGTAACATTTATGCCACTGTCTATCTGGATCAATCTGGAAGTTGGGAAGGAGGCATGGCTCTTTTGAACATTTCTGTGAGTGAAATTAAGACAAGGTCAAGGCAAGACTATTTGTTAAAAAGGGGGAGAATGGAGCAAACAAAACAGGAAGAAAAGGGAGACAGGAACAATGCAGAAAAAGAGTGGGAGAGATACTTAGAAACAAAACAGAGAAAGAAGAAAAAGGGGTGAAAGGGAGAAATAGAGAGAGTAGAGAAAGAGAGAGGAGAAGAGATAATTACCACTCCATAGTCCTCCTTTGATGGGAGAGTTGGGGGAAAGATGTCGTGGGCTGCTGCCTCTAGTCTGAAATGTCCCAGGTAGTATTGCCCCCAGTAAGCTGGCATAGCCCAGGCCTTTTACACTATTCCTGGTTTGTTCATCGTAGCTCCACCTGGCCCACATTAACAATGCATACGTGGTTCGCAGGGGTAAGTTCTAGGGTGCCTTCCGTGTGTGCTTGCAGGGGTTGGCACCAAGCAGCTTGTGTCCCTCTTTGCCATCCACTGTCCACCATACCCCTCGGGCAGTTGCTGTCTCGATGGGCAGAGATGGCATATCAGCTGGGTCGTTCCAGATGATCTTAACTTTGTTGAGACACTTCTCAGTTCCTAATGTAATCATCACGATTACAAGGTGACTTAAATGTTCAAGAGGACAGACTGGTTTATGCCAGTTTGTTAAGGGATGATGCTACAGCCAATTAGTTATATCACACCCCTGAAGTCCATCTTTGGATTATTTTGGTGAATTTGATTGATGTCCTTCACATGGCTTTTTCCATAACAATGTAAGTAGGGAATGTAGCTACTAATCAACACTGCATAAAACAGCCCAGTGTTTTGAACACCTTGTGTGTTTGCTGAAACGCATTGAAACCCCAAGTGGTAACATGCAGGTTAGCTGCCCAAAAAATACTGTGTGCAAATGGTAATTTCTGGGTGGGAAAAATCATTGCAGCTGACGCAGTCTGCGGCTTGTGCAGCACTGTGCTGCTGACAGTGCAGCAATCTTGAAGTGAGCCCCTGGCTGAATCCTAAGGGAGGAAGCAGGCAGGGTGGTATGGATTAGAAAGGGACACTGTAGTTAGCTTTCTTTGTTGCCCTGGGTTTGGCTTCGCATTGCAGATTCTGATGATTACAAGATTGCATTTTCACTGTGAGAGACATACTTGTTCTTTCTTCTGTGTATTATCTTTGTTGCAAGTTGGTGTTAATTAGGCCACTGCTGTATGGCATTTTTGCTGACACAGACTTTGCACAGACTCTTGCACTACACTGCTGAGCTATGGCTGCTCCATCTCGTGTACCGCTGGCTCGGTTGCTTCCAGATGCTTCTCAATCGATTTGGCCTCGGTGTGATCAGATCAAGTGTTGCTCTGAGTGATCTCGTTACGTTCACGTCCTGTAGCTTACACTGAATGTTTCGATGGCTGCCTGACCGCAGACGAGTCTGTTTGCTGCTTTGTAGAATTTGTGATGAACTGAATGGAGAAATAAGAAATGGGATAAGATTTCTGTTTAAAAAAAAAACTAAACAAGCCAACAGCCTCCCACCAGCCTAAACAAAACCAACCAAAAGTCTGTGTGATCCATATGTATGTGTACTTCAGTTATGTTTGCATTGTAGCTCAGAATTGATTATCTTGGCCCTCCAGCCTGCTGAAGAAAAGCAGGCTTCATATCTGGATTGTTGCCCCAGTTTATCATTCTTCTGGGATTGTTCAATAGTCAGCATCATTCTTTGACTCAAGAAGTCAGTAGAAGATTTGCTTGGACTTGATCTGTCTCAAGATTAATGTTTTGATTGATAAGCAATTTCTTTAGCTTCGTTGGCAGCTGGTTTCATGACGAACCAGGCTTCTGCTTTGGGGAAGCAAGAGATGCTTATCACCACTGTGTTTATGTGGCTAGGCAAAGAATATTTCATGCTTCACTTCTGGGTTTACATGGGGCACTATCCAGAGGTTACACTATAATTTGTTACTTAGAAAATAATTCCACCTTTTACTCTTTAGCTTGTATGCTTTGCAAACTGGCTAGTGGTGTGTGTTCCCCAGTGTATGTAGCTGGTGTATGAGATGGAGTTGTCATTGCTGTGCTGTTTTATACTACATTGTAGCGTTTTCTACTTCACTGTAGAATCATAGAATGCTGGGGATTGGAAGGGACCTCGAAAGATCAAGTGCAACCCCCGTGCAAAGCAGGACCACTTAGGGCAGGTCCCATGGGAACATGTCCAGGTGGGATTTGAAGATCTCTAGAGAGATTAGTGAAAAAGGTTTTTTCCCCATGCTGAGGTGGAATTTTCTGTGATTGAGTTTACTTTATAGCAGTCTTGCTTGTGCAGGAATGGAAAAAAAAAAAAAAAAAGTTGGTTTTTTTTCTTTATTTATTTCTCATCCTGAAGCTCAGAGCTGAGTGTTTTAGCTGTCTTGGGTTAACACAGCCTGTGCTAGCAAATAAGTCCTGCTGCCCCCCCACACACACAGAGAAGGAAAAGTAATATGAAAACCCCCTCTGAGATAGAGCTTAATGAGATCACATGCTATGCAAAAGCAGCAGCAGAAGCTGGCAATAAAATGGTTCTCCCCACCCAAGCATGCATCAGCCAGCCCAACAGAAAAGACCAACATTCTTAACCCAGAAACCAGAATGAGAAGCCCCTCATGTTACACTGTGAATTTCAAGGCCCAGGATACTTTGCTTTAGCAAGCAGTTTCATTTTAAAGCTGGCAATATGTTAACATGGTATTGAATACACATCAGCAGATTAAACTCAAGCCAGGACAAAATCCTGTGTATTGATTTTGTTGTTTGTTTTTTTTTAATAAGGATTATAATTGTCTTTGGTTTTTCAAGTTTGTTACCAATAAAAGGAGTTAACTTTCTTAGATTTGTTATAAAGGGGTGTAGACTAATAGATCCAATTGCTGGCAACTTCAAACTAGGTTTGATTTCATGGCCTCACATGAATTTGTGTGAAAACAAGATGCTCAGTTTAGGAAGGAAGTTATTTTGATAAATTGTTAGCTTTAATAGTTGAATTACTGCAGAAATGTGTCAGTATTGATGAAAATGTTATGTTCCTTTCTCATCTCCTGATTGCAAAGGTTGATTGGTCGGGGGAAAAAACCAAACCAAAACCCCAATGACCGAATGGGACATAAATAAGCCATGTTTGCCAGGGGGTCCATGTATAGTCCCTAAAACTCACTCTTGACAGCCCACTTTAATTTAGATCATGCATTTATTTTTGTGTTCCTTAATACTTGTTTAGACATTTAAATTGATACAGTCTTTGTGTTTGCTTTACCTCGGTATGTTTCTCCATAGCAAATGGTTTCCAAAACTGAATACATTATTTCAGATTGACTAGAAGCAAATGCTTTCTGTGCTTCAGCCTCACATTTCCACCTTTTCAAGAGTCAATAGATCTGCATAAGTAACGCTTAAAGATGGAGTGGGCTTAAAGGCAAAAGACATAAAACCCATCCCCATCTGAGAATAGCCTGAACTCGTTTCTTCTGAAGGGACATGCTGTTGTAGGAAGTATTCTTGTCCTGGTCCTATTTTACTAATGGCAAGAAAAGATGTGTCCTGGTGTGGTAGCAGACTCTGCTTTCTGTCCATTGTGAACTATCCTGTGAAAAGAGAGAGGAACAGCTTCTTACCTTTCCTTCACACACTTGCATTTTTGCGTGATAATGCAGTAAACAAGTGCACATGCAAGTTCAGAATGAAAATGTGAGCTTCAGATCTGATCACCTTCCCAAGAGTAGATGCTTGGGTTTTGTTGTATTGTGCTGGAGACCTGGGATTTGTGAAAGACTGAGTGGCAGCTGGGACAATGGAGGTTTTATAGCCACTTACTGTTTTCAGTAGAATAAAGAGTGAGAGAAGAAGTGCTTGCATAATGTTCTGAAGGAGCTCTTTGGTAAACAGCTGATTTTGGTTGTTTGCTTTTTACACAACTCTCAAGTGCGCCTTACCTATGATGCAATTTACTATTGCTAAAACGCAAACTTATTTATTTACTTTCTGACGACTTTGCAAAGTGTTTACTATACTGATAGCACAGTAAAACTAGTACCATGTCCCAAAACACAGACTTACAGAAATAGCTTTTTTTTCCCCAGCCATTTGATTGAAGTTTCTGCCTTCATTAGTGGTGCATTTTGAACGAAGCAGTGCCGTCATTGGGCAAGTCACGATGGGGCGAAGGCCAATGGTGTACTTACTGTGTGGTGAAATAGTTTGAGAATTAATGCAGCCTGTCGTCTTAGCCATATCCCCAAGGAATGCCTCTCCTGGGAGGTGAGCCCTGCATGGCTGTACTCTCTCTGGACTGCTGGCAATGTGTCTCACTCCACATGGCACCGGCCTCTGCAGAGGCTCTGACACTGTGCTGTATGGACGTTCAAAAATTGCTAAATAATTTTTCTAGTAAAACATAAAGTTGTTCTAGGGGAGTAAGAAAAACAGAATTTTGGGGAATTTTACTGTAGGAACGTTTCTAGGCATGTCCTGACAGCTCTGACCCATTTTGTCAGCATATTTTGGTAATACACAAGCATGAAATGTATCATCTAAACTCTTGTGGGTCTTTAATTCAGTCTCCTGCAGCAATGACTTTTTGGTGGCTCAGAAGGTTGTTTGTACATCTCTTAGTAATCTACTTCCATTTCCCTCAATACAGAAGTGCCTTGCCAGTGACCTGAATAGTCCTGAACCCAGAAAACAAACTAGGTGGTTTTGTTCCTCCCTCATAGCTGCCTCTGAAAACATCTTGCTATTCCTTGCAAGCATTAGTGCTTGTACTTAGGGCTTCACATGTTGCTGTATGTATAATCATGTGAGTCTGTTGTATGATTATTGAAAGAGATTTACAATGTCTTTCTATCCAAACTAATTGTTTTTGTCAGATTTTAATAGAGTTTTCAATCAAGACATCTACATGCATGTAGATGCATGTTCAAATGGCTCGTGTCTTAGAAATAAGGACGTTGCCTGAGCTATAGATAGAGACTGTAGTATTGTCTAGGGTGCAGACAGCTGAATCAGTTCATGGCTATTTGATACCATGCTGATGCCATGTCTGCTGTATAAGGAAAGGGCTGGCTTTGTTGACTCTTACTCTGGGCTTGGGTGTTTCCCTGCTCCATTTTCTGGCTGCTGGCTTGGGGTAGTTTTCCTCACTCACTTGCCTTTGTTGTGCTTCTTGCTGAAAATATGGTACCTTATTTGTATTATTCCATTAAACTTCATTAATCTCAGTCCACAGGGTTTTGGATTTTTTTTTAATTATTTGAGGGTGGTTTTGAGGTGTTGGTTTGTCCTTTTTTTTTAATTTTTAGTGGGTTTTTCATTTGTTTTGTTTACTCCCTGTGGGAGCTTGTATGAGGAGACTCTGTTGGAACTCGGCCAGTGACTGAGTCAAACCGCAACAGGTATCGATGTGAAGAAGAGTTTTTCGAGTAATGTGAAAACAGGCCAGAAAGATCTGGGGATAAGACCACACAGAAACCTTGCAAACATCAGAAAAAAATGGTATAAAATCACTATCTTGTTTGTAAAGGACACAGTCTGAAGTTGTGCTGGGGGAGGTATAGGCTGCACGTTAGGAGGAAGTTCTTCCCAGAGAGAGTGATTTGCCACTGGAATGGGCTGCCCAGGGAGGTGGTGGAGTCATCGTCCCTGGAGATGTTCAAAAGAGACTGGATGAGCACTTAGTGCCATGGTCTAGTTGATTGGACATGGCTGGGTGCTAGGTTGGACTGGATGATCTTGGAGGTCTCTTCCAATCTGGCTGATTCCATGATTTTATTAATATTGCTAGTATTTTATTTATAACTCTAAACTTGTCAGGTAAACATATTCTCAAGATTTGCCATAACAGTGAAAGGCAAGGATATAGAATCCAGTTATGAATGTGTGAGGACACACCTGGTAAAAAGAGTAACTCTACTTTTCCGATTAGAAGTTGAGGGATTGTAGAAGAACTCAAATGCTCACAGTAGTTCACATTTGGAAATCAGTGAGGTAAACAGATGTTTGCCAAGGTCAAGAGCTGGAGAGGGGAGGAAAAATCCCTGTGTAATAATTTGCTGATATTTGATGCCTTTGAGCCTGGGATGAGCTTACTGCTGTACTTCTGAAATGCAAGCAAATGGCTTTTGTTGTGATTTAACACAAGTGAGTTCACATCAATATAATAAAAAATAGTTTGGAATTAAAACACTTGGGTGTTGTCTGTGTCACGTGAAGAGTTACTGTATTTGCTTTTCATGATTGAAAGCAGTGTGATGATTTACGTAAAAGCATATACTCCTTTTAAAGAGGGCAGGCTTTGGAGGTGCCTGCAGTAGGTGCTGAGCCTTTCTGCAGGAAGTTTCGGTTCAGAGGTCAGTGAGTGAGACTAAGTAACTCTGCTTGGGGACCTGCAGTGAGTGAATCTAAGAGCAGTAGATCAAGTGATCATTCTTTTGATTTGTCTGAAATATTAGTAGTCTTTGTCTGTTACCTTACTGCCTCTTAAGCGCTTAATTTTTTTTTGTTAGATTTGATGCTCATTTTTCTGCCTTTTTTTAAAAAAGAAAATCAAAGTACATCTGAAACCGAGTATGTGTTCTTCTGATGATGCTCAATTTCAGCTGTCCTCATGCTTGCAACAATGCGAGTAGAAACCAGTGCTGATGGTAATGGATAATATTTTCTTACTAAGTTGGCAGAGGGAAGAACCACATGATGTGCACTGCCTGGCACCAGGGAGTAAGGATGAAAGACAATGTGACCATGTCAGCAAAAAAGGGAAACTGCTCTTGGTTGAAATGAGTTGAAGGACTCTTGAAAATTGCTCTGTTTTCAAAGTAATGTGGTGTGGGTGATTTACTAATAGAGAGCAGTGCCATCAATGAAGTTCCATTGGTATGCTTGTATATACTGGCAGCATAATACTAGGAATTGCTTTATTTGCAATAAATCCTCTGGTTTCAGGTTACACTGCATGGAGTACCTCAACACTGCAGGCTTAAGTATCACAGTCAATGCTTAGCTTGGCTAAGCCTAGGCTGGGTATGAGTGAGGGAGAGTCCATGTCCTCTAAGGAGTGTTGCCAGGGCTACTGGAGCCAAACACTCTGCTACTGCCCCAGTGCTGTTTTCAGCTGAACACTCTTGACATCTCAGGAAATGCTGGGAAGCTGTGCTCACTTTCATGAGCTCATGGCAGGAAGGGAAGACCTGGAGTAAGGGTGCTTGCTTATAGCTTGCTGTCAAGCTTGTCTTTTGCTTGGAAGGTGGTGTTTACCGCCTGATGGGATAGGGATCCTAAGCTCGGGTGCAAGCCTCTGACCTTTTCAGCTAGTTTAGGTTGAAAGCACTGAGCAATTCCTAGTGACTCTGTGTGAAGGTAGTGCCTGAGATGGTCCCAAGGTTGGCATGAAGCTAGAGACTATCCTACTTACACATAACAACTCTGATGCATTTAAAAGTCTTATTTTTACTTTCTATTTATTTCTCTTAAGCTTTTTCAAGGGATTCTATCAAAGTTTTTGTGGGTAGTATTTTGAGCTGCTGATTTTTAGCATTTTAATATTTTTAGCAACTGAACAGGGCTGTGTCGTGGAGGCAGGGAATTAATGTGGCTGAGTCAGGAATTGTAAAAATAGAATTAGTTTATTTTCCTAAAAACTTTGGCCCCAGACTATACACAAAACTAGTTTAGGTTTATTTACAGATTCTAATTCAATAGGGAATTCTTCAAAAGGGTGTTATGGACAAATTTAGAGATGTAGGAAGTCAGGAAATGGAAAAGGCTAAGCTATAAACACAGCTTTACCCCACTATCAGAGCAGAGAATTAAGGGAACAGGAGGCTTTCCTCATGGAGGTGAGACAGGTATTCAGTGACAATCCCTTGCTGGAGTTCTCTGTGGCTTAGCTGCCTTCTGCCACTGCAAGCAATATCCAGTAGTCTGGATCCATGCGGCAGAAGCCCAAGGCGAGTGGCAAAGCTTCCAAACTCAGGAATGCCTCTGGACACAGCTTCCATGAGACAGAGATTCGTGGAAGCGACACTGCCTCAGCCATGGCAGGGTGGATCCAAACTGCTAGGGTCTCCTCAGTTTGGCATGGCAGCCAGGAATTTGGCTGTGATATGGTCCGAGAGCAGCTGGGCCCGGGTGCCGCTGACAGCTCTCAAATGGACCCCAGGACTTGCCAGGCTTGCAGGTTTGCACAGAATGGTGCAAAGGTGTGGAGAACCACCCAAAAGCAGGGGCGGTGTAAAACTCAGAGCTGTGTAAAAAGGTAGAAGCCATCCAAAAGCAGGGACGTCCAAAACGTGGATTCTGTCACTGCAGGAGCCTGTGCTGTGGGGAGCTCTGTCGAGGTGGCAACTCCTTCAAGGCAGTAGCCACCTCCTGCCTTCTCCTTGCTCTCTTTATCCTTTTCTAGACCAAGTGTCCATTTGCCATTTTATACTGGGTTTGAAAACCCAGCCAACCAGCAGCTCGACTCCAGCTTGGGCTTCCACACAGGTCAGTGCAGGTGTGGAAAGGTATCTCCTGCTGTTCCCCCTTCAAGCCTGCGGGGCCTGGGGGGGAGAGAGCAGTTTTCCCACCACCTTCACCTCCCCATTCAAACTCGCGGAGGGAGGGGGGAGGAACGGACGGCAGAGAAGAATGGAATTTAGAGTACTCCAGAACAGGCTGGAAAGGGAAGGTGAACATAAAAGAAATCTTCTGAAGGTGGGAAGCAGGAAGACAGCTGTAGGCTGCTGTAGAGAATGGAATAAGAGCAAGGTTTTAAGGTAACACCTGATGCCAGCTCTGTTTTAGTGGTACACTCTCTGTCAACCTCTCAGTAGAAGCAGCAAAGTGAACCTAGTCGTTTTAAGACATGCTAGATGTGAAGGTTTCTTGCCCTGCAATTGAGAGTGTGAAAACAAATGCACACAACTGTCAGAGAGCACATTCTTCCAAAGGGGAGAAGTCTGCAGAAAAGCAGCTGTACTGCAGTTTGTGGCAGCTGCTTTGTCAGTGCAGGCCATCAGCAGTTTTTAATATCTGCAAATTAAACTGAGGACAGTAAAGAAATAATCTGTAATGTTCAGATCTTCAACAGCTTATGCAGAGCTTGCCACTCTCCATTTAGCACTCTGGTAAAATTCTCGATGAGGGGTCAGCATCCCTGCTTAATGTCCTTAGACATTACGTCGAGTGAAATGAAATAAATGCTATTGTTGCATTAGCTGCATGTTGTGACCTAGCTAGTCTTAAATAAAAGTTGGCAGCCATCGTGTTTGTTCCTCTGTTAGGGAGTAGAAAAAGTTTCCTATACTTCCCTTATGTGGCATTATTAGTGTTCAACAGGACTTCTGTAGTAGAGCTCCAGGCTTAGTAACCAGATAGAGAACTTTCTTCCCCTTCATGGTTGGAGAGTGTGACAGCTTGTCATGGTGTGACCTGTTCTTGATGAAACAATAAGTGTGAGATAGAAAAGCATAGTATTGTTTCTTCATTTGTTACAATGGTTACCAGGATGCTACTGCTGATGAGTTTTAAAAGCAAGATGTTATATTAATCTTCTAGATTGCTTGTTTAAAAGGCCAATTAAAAAATCCCCAGAAGTAAGCCACTGTTTGAAGGATTTATGTGTTGAAACTAGCAATAAGATAATGGAGGTACTGAAAAATGAGCATTTTTTGTCTTGAAGTATGTGGCTCCAACATGATTAAAGGAACTGGAGGGTTGTTTTTCCCCCCCCCTTAGGACAGAGTTAATGCTTGGGTTTTTTATACTTAATGATCTGTGGTGATTTTATTCTACTTACTGTTAAGGAAACAGCACTTCATCTTTATTATGTCATCTTACTTGGATCAGTTCTCTCATCTGATAACAATAGTTGACAATGAATAATCTCATTTATCTGCATCATTCAAAGTTCATCTTAACCTCTTTCATAGAAGTCTGTTAAATTGAATTAGTAAGAATTTGGAATAGTCTTTAATGATGTTCATTTTGAATGCAGTATTTCTCACAACCTTCAAATATATGTGAGCATCTCTGCTCTTCTCACTGGTGTCAGTATTGAGAGCAGCTGTTGCTAGTGAGTGGAACTAGCAGAGGACTCTTGGAGTCGTTAGTGTAATTAAAAAAAACACAGAAATTCCCATTCTGAATTTTGGCTTCTAGTTCACTTCTGCAGTCAGTTATATTTGGACAAGGATAGGGAAAGTGAAACGTTGTGCAAGCTTCTGTTAAGCATGAAAGCAGCATGTCTTCTCATGGAAGAGCAAGAGCTATCCGGTACAGTTTTTCTCATGCTTCAAAGTTGTGCATGGCTAAGCTTGCATGACTTACTAGAAAGTTAGTATAACATTACCATGCAAGAAGCATGCCCTTGGATTTATTGGGTCTAGTCTCCTCCACCCCACACCTAAGTAGGTCCCCGTAGTGTAATGTGCTGTGTATAGCTCATGGCACTCAAGTAATGCTCGTTAAGATCAGAAATCCAGAATGTAATATGTGTTGTGAATAAGAAAGGATGAAGACATCAATGGGGTGCTCTGCTGTCTTCTCTGTGTTGATACTGAGAACATTAAAATCAGTAAGGCTTTTAGTAAAGACCATCTGTGGGAGGATTCAGATGATATCTTTATGTTTTTTATAAGCACAGAGAACAGCTGCTGTAAGATACCACAGGCAGGTTTTGATAATTTTACTGTATAGATCAGAAAAATTAGTGCACTTCTGTAACACTGCCTTTCATATATTGATCAGTGTGGCTTGGAGGTTTTGGTTGGTTGTTGGTGGGTTGGTTTGTTTGTTTGTTTTGCTCTGTTTTGTTTGGTGGTTTTTTTTTTTTTCCTCTTGTCCCATGTTGCTTCCTGCAAATTAGTTGGGATTTTTAGGTCGTCTTGAGTTGTGTAATGGATTTTGGAAAGTTGTTGGCTTTTAATTGTCTTTCCCTCCAGTTGCAGCGTCATTGAAAATTTATTTGATTGAGGCTGACCAATTTTGGGTGTTTGTTTTTGCTTAGTTTTTCAAGCTGAAGAGTTGTGTTCCATTGACTTAAAAGGTTTGCAAGATCAAGCCAGTAACTCCTTGGCTTTACTGTTTCCAGTAAGATTAAGACTCAGGGCTTGTATGATTTGCCCTTGTAAGTCTACCACAATTGTGGAGAGGATATGTATAAACCTCTTGAGTGATCCTTGCTAAAGGGAGAATTTCTCCTGTGACCCGTCATGTATTACTGCTGAACAAAGCTGCTAGGTCGTTTCTGTGAGGACTTCCCTTTATCTTCATCTGCTTCTTTTTCCTTCCTCCTGTTTTGTGCTTGCAACTTCTAGGAAGGCAGATGTTCTTGGTTTTAAGTGTTAGCACTATGTCATGAAGTTCATGCCGATGATTTGCATAGTACAGTAGCATTAAATGAACATGCAAAGTGCAAATTCTAGAAGGGAAGCCTAAAATGTGGATTCGCCTCCTCTGGAGACTTTCAAAACCCACCTGGATGCATTCCTGTGCAGACTACCCTAAGTGATCCTGCTTTGGCAGGAGGGTTGGACTCCGTCTTTGTAGGTCCCTTCCAGCCTCTAATATTCTATGATTCTGTGCCTGATTGAGAGAATGATGGAATATTTTAATCTTCTTTTTCTGCTATGCACTTCTAAAGGTCTGTTTCCTTATTACTTTGAATGCACTTAAAGATAAAAAAAAACAAACCAAACATTATTCTATGAATGTAATAATAATGGACTTGGGTTTGGTTTGGTGTGATGGATGAAAGTAAGAAAGATTGTGTCTACTGAAACCAGAAAGCTGAGAGATAGGGAAATGGAGGCCTCTATCTTGGAAAGCATGAGTTAGGCATAGCGTCAGGAATTGGAAGCCAGGTTTTATCCCAAAAACATCTACTGAAGAGCAGCTGGATACACAGTGATGTAGATAAAGCTTGTATCTAGTGTATATGGAATGAAGGATCTAAGAAGAATAAAAACTAGTGTTGGAGAGGAAATTCAGCTTATTTCCTTCTTTCATTTCTTCCTTCATGAAAATGCTTCTGAATTATATGTACAATCCTCTGAGAGATTGAGTACTAACAAGTTTATGGAATAGGGGCAAGATGCAAGCATCTGTTAAAAGGGATAGCATCCTCTTACAAACTATGCTTTTGCAGTCCAGTTTTGGCAGGAAAAGATAAAAAAACCCACCTTTGCTCCATTTTTATGTTATGTATAATACAGAAGAAATGTTCCATGAGATGCTTAAGGGAATGAGATGCTGGAAACATGATGAATGAGATGTGAAGCTATCTTAAAGTCAGCAGCTACTTCAGATGAAATCCTGAAAACTGGAGAGTGTGTTTAAAAACAAGTCAATAAATTACAGAACACTGACATTTGAGTGATGTGGTTCATTTAAGAAACTGACATTGCTCAAATGTCAACTTGTTTATCAAATCGGCTAAACTATGATTGTTCCTCAATTTTTGACCTGACAGATACAATTTAAATTTGTTTCGTGTCTGGCTCTGCATATAATAATTTTCTTTTTCACATCTTTTCTGGGTACACATGCATTGAAATAGATGCAGAACATATGCAAACTTAAGGGGTACCTTTTTGCAAGAAAATAAGTAATATAAATGAAAACTCAAATCCTACTTAGGGCTTTTTTTGGTGTACTTGCTTTCACCTTGTCGTTTCGGTTTTAACAGGACTGAGTTCATGGCTATAATAGGAACATCAAAGTTATTACTGAGCTTGGAGTAGTTCTTTGCTATGAAATGCACTCTTTCTTTTACCTAATGTAGTTATTTAAGATAAAATCAGTGATGGTGGCTCTGAACATTGGAGTAGAAAATACATGTCAAACCACCTAAATCCAGCAGTGAATGTATTTCAGTGCAAACCCTTAATTCTGTGAAAGAGAGCCTTATGTTTGTTTTGGACTAATAATGGGCTTTCAGGTGCTGAGATTTAAAGGTGCAGTATTGTGGCATTTTTGCTCTGCGTGCAGAGGTACCAAAAACCCCCAATCACAACCCTTATCATATTTATTAATATCATTAAACACTTCTTTTGTTGAACTTGCACACTTGCAGAACCGCATCTTTTGTTTTCCTTCTTCCCCCCTCCTCCCCAAATGAGACAGAGAGTATTTAGTTCCAAAGGGAATTGGTTTAGGTTCTGGGATTTTTGTTTGTTTATTGCTTACCCTGCTTCTATTAGTCAGCACCATTATACAGGCTTGTAAATGACCAAAGACTTTAAAAAGGGGTGGGGGGAATCTAAGTGAACAGCTTGGGAGCAAAATTGAGCTTTGCCTTTTTTTTTTCTTATGTAAGTAATAGTGTCTCAGTGCTTTTTTTTACTTTGGCTTATAAAATCTTGTTTTGTACCCTTGATGGTTGGTAAGAAAACTCCTATGCTGCGCTTTGCTGCAGACAAATGCCTTTCCATTGTTTTCACGTAGCCGACACACACAAAAAATCTACTTTCTCTGGCTTGCTAGGAGTACTTCTTTGTACCTTCTCTTGCCTCAGTCGATACTTTCCTCACATTTATGACCACAGTAAGCAATACTGATTTCTTGTAGGTAAGTTTTAGATTTTTAGTCTCTCTGGGAGGAGCATGGAAACGTTTGCGTTGCAAAGCTGAACAGGTCCTGCCCATGAGCTGTTTTTGCAGTCCTCTTCAGTGCTTGCTAGCGTTTCCAGGGGCCCTAGTTGGGGAGGCCACTCTTCTCTGGGGAGCGTGCTGACATGTGTATGTGCAGGTCTATTCTTTGTTATGGATACGACAGCAAAATTTCTGCTGGAGCCTTGCAAATATCTCTGACGAGCATTTGGTTACTGGGTTGCTCAGTTGCTTCATGAGAGCAGTGCTAACCCTGTAAACTCAGTGCTTCTTCCTGGCATATTTTTGGTTTGTTTTGATACCTACTGTGATTGCAGGGTAGACAGATGCCTGGGCCTGGGTTCAAATAGCATCCTACTGGCACTTGGAACATGACCTGTGGGAAGTTTTAAAACTAAGAGACAAAATAAATACAACATATGCTTCAGGACTTTGTGGGAGGGTATGGGTGAGGAGAATGGTTGGCTGCCAGAAGATAGTTTTGAAAAAGGTAATTCCTTCCTTTGCAGCCTTGGAGACAGACTTATTTTTAATGTATTTGTGGAGCAAGTGATCCTTGAGGTGCTGTGATGAAGTGGGCAATGTGCTGATGCGATGCCTTTCTGGCCTCATTTACACTTGAGTTAAATAAGTTATAATCAGGGTAAAGAAACATCTCTCATTTTCTAGGAGCTTTTCAGTGGAGTCTGTTTCTCAACCAACTTTCAGATGTTTTTTTTTAGTTCATGGAGTGTTTGAGCTTCTCCAAAGCTGATTATTTTTGGAAAGGAAGATGTGGGTCCTCCCAAGGTTTTCTGTATTTTAGGGATGCAGCCTTTTTGGTTACTGTTTGCCAGAAACCTTTGTCTTCCAAGAGGGAGCAACTGTACCGAGCAAATGAGCAGCAAGATGTTTTTTGACCTATTTCTGTAGGCTGTTGACAACAATAATTGCTGCTGTTTCTATATTAACATTCAACAATAAAACACAGTTTCTAAATTATTCATGTTGATTTTTGACAACCTATTACTTTTGCAACACTTTGCCTCTAAGGAGAAGTTGAGAAATGGAAAATTTTCCTTGCTTTTGGCAAACAGCCATCTTGAAGTTGTGAAGAGACAATTTGGTGTTCCCTCCTTTTCTAATTTAGATGCACCTTTTTTTTCCCCCTGATTGCATTTATAGGAAATAGTTAATTTTTTTCTCTCTTTTTAGTTTTTTTTTATTATTATTACTCATCTACATGCACAGGTTTTTAAATATAAATAGTCCTGAAAGCATTGATGTCCTACATAGATACCTAATAATAAAACTAGAAAGCGAACTAGTATTTTTTTGGAAGGAAATCTAACCATCTGTATTCTGTTACAGTCTGCTGTAAAGCTGATGGTTAACCAACAGGCAAGAAGCCATGGACTTAAGGCTGGTGACATGAGACTATATTAGCATGACATTTACCTGTTTTGAACCATAGGCTTCTGGAACTGAATGGTGATTTTCAGTTGCAGAGTGCAGCAGATCAGATGTAGTGGATGAAAAATCAGTCTTTCCACTGGGGACAACAAGTTATCTCATGATTTGCTCACTAGATGGCCAAACAGAGAGTCCTACATTCTTATTTTCACATCTGTTCTTTATAGGAAAAGGTGGCTGTGAGCAGTTCCACTACAGAGAAGAACATTTTTTCTTTGTAATGGACATTGCATGTGAAGCACTTTGCTTCCTCTAATTGGTGCTGCTTTAGTTAGTGAGAAACCTCAAGTTTTGACCTGAATGTTATATAAGAATTTGAAGGTGTGTGTTCCAACACAGGCACTTATTGGAAGAGTGGTGTGTTACTTGGGTGCTCTTAATTTGCCTAATTCTTCACAATATTTGTATGTGTGTCCCTTTTTTTATTGTCAGAAGTTGTTAAACCTTGGAATTGTAGTCACTAACTTCCCGGTTGAAGGACTGGAGCTGATGTTAGCATTAAAAATGGAAAGCAGGGAGGGATTATTTTAATCATCTAAAATAAGGAGAGCATCTGTTGTCCTTGAGTGAGTTGTAAATAATGATGGTTGTTATTGAATTTTGTCTCCTGGAAAGTAATTGCAAATGAAGAAATAAATACAAATTAAAAACACTTTGAAGGATCATGAAAGTGACTTCAGATTAGAGTTTGCAGAATAAAACTACCTAAATCATAAAAGCTGTCTTAGGGACCTCGGGGAAATGTTTTTTGATGTTTCAGTGTGTAATAGCAGCAGGTCTGATGATTCTTTTTGTATTATGTTGTAGTCCTTATAAGTTAATAGTGGAGCTATGTGGACTGAAATTGTATTACTTTGATCCCTTGATGGAAAACCTCTTGAGGGTAAAACCTTGCAGGCTATGAATTTTTTTAATACAACCTTAGCTGTGAACAAAGCCAACATGTGTTGTTGAAACAGGTATTATGAAGTACTACTAGCAAGTATGCTAATAACCTTTTAACTGCAGAAAGCAGTGATGCAGAGTGTCCATGGGAAGAACTAGGCTTTCTGTCTTAAATAATGGTGTTTGATAGGAAAATGCCTTTTAATGTTAAGATGATGTGGTAATGAGCTGAAGCACACCAAACACTTTTTTTTGTGTTGTTAAGGTATAGTATTCCTTTTTAAAAAAACTGTGATTAGATGCACTGCTTCCAGTCCTCTGTACTCTGCTACCAAAATCCTTTTTGAATGTGTTGGGAATGGTCTAAATGGCATCCAGCACGCTCTGTGCGTGTGGAGCGCACAGTCACACTAGAAGCCTTTCGCACCTCCCCTCAGATAGGTTAAGCTACCAAGGCTGGAAGAGGGGAAAATGGATGCATCTCTGTACAATGTCTAAACATGGAATGGAAACAGATTCACTACATCTTAACTTTCAGTACTTGTGTGATGTCCTTTTTTTTTTCTCTGTACTGAATTTAAATTGACATCTTGACATCAAATAAATACTTGAAATGAATGTTTTCCCCTTAAAACAAACAGAAAAATATTAGGAAACACCTGTTTTCAGAGACAGCTTCCAATAATTAAACAGCATAATTCAGATGGCTTGACCAGGAAGTACTTTGTTTTGTCCTAATTTCGCCAGGTTTTGTAAATAGCTCTTTGATACCATCTGATGGGAGAACAGCTGGTTTTATGTCCCTTTTATCCAAAGCAGTTATAACTGATAAGCAGTTACATCTTTATAGGCTTTCTTTTATAGATTTATCTTCTGATTCCAGTATTTAGTGTTGTTAGGTTCTCTTCTTTTGGTGTTTTTTTTTTTGGTTGTGTTTTCAAATAATATCCCCACCAAAAGAATGAATTCTTACTGTCTCTCTGATAGGAGGCAAACCACTGAAAGACTACTTGAAAGGTGTTTTAAATTTCTTTGCTGGCAAATAATATTTTAAGCTCTTCAGCATTTAGTTCTCACTAGAAGGAAACAAAGCCAAGGAGCCCGCAGGGAGATGCGTGCAACTGGAGGTGAAATGTAGCTGAAAGAGAAGCCTCTGAAATGCTGAAAGTCTTTTAAGGGAGAACCTGCTGTCAGTGCTGGGCATTATCACAGCTGTGCATCCTTTCTTTCAGCACTCATACCCTTACTACACTTTTGAAAGTTAATAGTTAAAATGTAGAATAGTTTCATAATGATGTTTTTATATCAAAAATGTCAGGCTGGTGCTTGAACATCTTGTGGCATGCTAGACTAATGTCTTTACACAGAGCTCTGAATAGTGATCAATGGAAGTAGTTGTTTTCAGAATCCTGTAGCTGCCATTTTTCAGAAGTAGGTGGTTCCCATTCTAGAAATTGATCTCTGATCCAGATTCTTGTAGAAGTGAAGACTCAATACAGTCAAGCATAACTTATTTTGAGATGGTGTGCTAAGTGGCCCGACTTATTTAATCATTTGCTGACCCCACATGCTGTGCCTTGAAGGTCATATGCAATGGAGATAAAACAAAATCTGGTTACAGATTCTTTAATATGCTTGGAGTTCTTACTTTTGCAGAACACTAATAAAGCAAATCCTTGCTGTTAATATAATTTGTGGCACATGAATTGAGAGACTAATCTGCCCAAGAGCTTTAGGATTAGACAAGGAGAGATTTGCCACTACAGGTGTTGCTGTAGCGAACTGAAGTGTAGCATTATGCTATTCAGCATTGCTGTACAGAAGCTGCTTTTCTGTGTGGATCAGTGTGCTAGATGATTTAATTGCATTGCAATGCAGATATCTTTTTCTCCTTGGCAAGGAATGAATGTAAATGAAGTAGGTTGTTGGCTTTGAAGAAACCTTGAATGACATATAAAATTCTTCATCAGCTCGCTCATTTTAGTCAGATATATCTTTCTGACCAGAAATTCATAAATTAGTGTTTAAAATGTTACAGCTACATGTTTGAGAGAAATATCCCCATAATGTAGTGTGCTCTCATTTCACTCTTCTGCCTTTTAAGCTGTTTTTCATCTAAGTGTATGTATTTTAAAGAAAGTGCTACTTTCTCCCCTCTGAAATGCAGCTGTGACCCCCTTTGTGATGAAACTGTTGTTGGATATCTTTGTTAAAACCCATAATAGTTCATTAAGTTTTACGTTATCAGTAACTTGTGCAGATTAGAGACCTCTAAGTTAGGTGCCTTAGCTAAATTTAATATTTCATTTTGGGCGCTGCTATGATAGTGAAGCATCATCACAATGTAGTTGTTGAGGGGAAAAGCAAAGTATTCCCAAAGTACTGTGTTCTTCAAGAGAAACTTGATAGAAAGGCAGAGGGCTGAAGAGAGGTATTTTGTGGTTTGATATGCTGTAAGTGACCTGGAGATCTCAGGATAGACTCACCAGCAATTTCTAGCCCACCTTTCATTCCCTGGAAAGCTTTTCTATCACTTTTTAAGTGAATATGTAGTTGCACTGTTGGGTAAAGCTTAATCCTGAAATGACAGCATAGTTTAGAGGTATTTCAAGTACATTAACTGGGAAAGATATCAGTGTTTAGTCTTCTGAACTGTTAACTTAAGGAGGCTGCTTTAAGGGCTGAATGTCAAAGGCCAATGTAAGCCCGTGAGACAGGCAGGTGAGCGTGTTGGACGTGAGTGGTTCTGAATATTTACACAAGAGATGTAATGGCATGGGGTAATTCTGTCAAATTATCCTTTGCTTACTTTCATGTTTTTTTTTTCCTGCCTAGTAGATGCCATGCTTGCACATGTGAGCAGAATTATGATGCAAGGTTGGAGTTCAGCATGCAGGTCTTACTAGCCCAAGATTACTTGTCATGATGAATTTTTTAAATTGTAGCAACTGAAATTTCTGTGAAGCTGGGATTTGGGTAGCTGAGAGAGATACAGAATTATAGAATGGCTTGAGTTGGAAGAGACCTTAAAGATCATCTAGTTCCAACCTTGCTGCCATGGGCAGGGACAACATCCATTAAACCAGGTTGCTCAAAACCTCATGCAGCCTGATCTTAAACACTTCCAGCAATAAGGCATCCGCAGTTTCTCTGGGCAACCTGTTTCTGTATTTAACTGCCCACACTGTGAGCAACTTCCTCCTAATGTCTGCTCTGCACTAGCTTCAAACCATTGCCTGTAGCCTTCTCCAGGGGCTACAGACCCTCTCCAGCTTTTCTGTAGGCCCCCTTCAAGTACTGGAAGGCCACTATAAGGTCTCTTCAGAGCATTCTCTTCTTCAAGATGAACAGATCCAACTCTCTCAGTCTATCCTAGTAGGAAAGGTGCTCCAGTCCTCTGATCATCTTTGCAGCTTGCTCCTGGACCTCCTCCAACAGATCTATATGCTTGTCATGCTGGGGGCTCTAGAGCTGGAGGCAGTATTCCAGGTGGGATCTCACCAGAGCAGGGTGGAAGGGCAGAATCACTTCCCTTGACCTGCTAGCCACACATCTTTTGATGCAGCCCAGGATATGGTTGGCTTTTTAGGTTGCCAGTGCACATTTCCAGCTCATGGAAGGTGCCTCATCAGCCAGCCCTGCCAAGTCCTCCTCTGCAGGAACTCTCTCAATCCATTTGTTACCCAGTCTGTATTCGTGCTCAGGATTGCCCCAACCCAGGTACAGGACCTTGTGCTTGGCCTTGTTGAACTTCAAGAAGTTTGCATGGGCGCATTTCTTTAGCTTATCTAGGTTCCTTTGGATGGCATCCCTTCCCTCCAGCATGTTGACTGCACCACACAGCTTGGTGTTTTTGGCAAGCTTGCTGAAGGTGTAATTGATCCCTTTGTCCCTGTCACTGACCCCTGGTTAGAGAGGAGGCACACAGGCAGTGTCACCTGCCAGTGCTGGTCCAGACCAGAGGAGCTTGAGAGGCTTCATATGTCTCTTGTTTTCTCACATCTGTCACCTTCATAAAACTAAATATTAACACTGCCTTCTTGAAGTCGTTGCTTAACTTACTGTTCTTAATTAAGGAATGTCCCCTAAATTAAATTTGTTCCTGTGAAATCAAGGCTGTGAGGATGGATTTCCTCCAGGGCTGTTTTCAGGACATGCCTTGGGAATGCTCTTGTGTTCAGTGATGGGGCAGTGGCAAGAAGAGCAGTGTGCTAAGTTTTCGTTTACTACTTGGGTCTGGTAAAGTTTAACGAAAGGGTGCGTGTTACCATGGATGGCTGCATAGAGAAATAGGAAAAAAGCCAGAAAATGTGACATCAGAAATAGTCCTAATCTGTTACCTGGCATAATTAGTTATTTTGGATAAAGAACGGGTCTTTATGGATTTCACCTTTTCCCTGTGAATTTCGTTGTAGTCCAAATGATTGCAGAGGAAAACAACACCTAGAAAAGTATGGTGGCTCAATGCAGCAGCTGCAGGATTTTGGCTAATGATTAAAAGAACTTCCCATGTTTTCTTTTTTAATTTGAGAGCCACAGTCAGTTGCTTGTGTTTACAACATTCACTCTTGGGCAAACAGAAGTGACAAGAGCATGAAGTATATGCTTGCAAAAGTTAGTGAAGTGGAGAAGACTTGTTAGTCATACACTCTTACTGGGGGTATTTTGCTCAAGTGTCATCAAAGGGCTCAGCAGCTCTAAATCTAGGACAGGTAAAGCCAAAGTCAGCTTCTGTAATGCTGTGCTCCTTTGCAGCAAAAAAATGCTCCTAGGCTTGACTTCTGTTTTGACCATCACCTCTGCAGAAAAGCTTCCATCAGCACTGGCTGTTTCTGGAGACTGTTCAGGAAGAGTCATTTCTTGGCAAGCAGAAAGCCTGCTATCAATCAGAAAAAGCGCCAAAGCAGATCAGCTTCTTATTTTCTTCGGAAATGAAGTAGAAGGTAGCAAAAGTCTTGCAGTAGAGGCAGTTTGTAGAACGAGCAGGGAGATAACACAAAAGGTCTCTCAACAATTAAAGCTTTTCAGTGTCACTGTGAATTTTACCGGTACCATGCTGAAAATGTAATGTGTAAAATTGCTGTTTATTACTAAAACTCAGAGGCTTTCAGTTTAAACACCAGTTTGTGGAGTGGTAGAAAACATTTACCGTCAGATCTTAAGTAATTTAATGTGACTTTCCCCCCTTTTTTCTTCATTGGTCTAGTATGTTTTTAAAGGTGCTATTTCCATTCTGGTTGTTTACAGAAAGTTAAGTTGAAAGTTCACTATTATGTCTTAGCTGGAGATGTAACAGACAAACCCATTAACCTACTGTCCTTGCTTTAAGGACACTAACAGAGTTCAGCTTGGGAAGTTAAGTGTTTGAATTATTCATGACCATGACCTAAATGCTTTAGTTCTGTTTACAGTGTCAGTTAATTGCTCTGATATTTCTTTTTGATGAGAAATATTTAGCTGTCTTAATAAGATGAAGTGTAATTCTGAGCAGTTCATTTGTATGGCCCTGTCAGCTCAAAATATAGCAAGCTAAATGACTTGCTCTGGTAATTTCATTGAGCTGGGAGATGTGTCTTTTCTTGAAGTGCACGAGTTAAGTAGGCAGTTGTAGGCTGTCATGATGTTAGCCTTAAACTGGTATCACTCAATAAGTGGCTGCATTTTTTTCCCCCTCCAGCTGTAGCTATCTTCGTAGCTATGGTAAAAATACCAAAAAAAGCTCCCTATTATAAAGCCACAAGGCAAACTCTATTAATTTGCAACTTAGGATCTTGAGTGGAAAAAGAAAAAAAATTAAATACTCCACAGCAGGCCTGCTGTGTGCTTCATTAATCTAACAAAGGTTTCAGCTGGAGGAGCTGATGGTGGGTAGAGTTCACATTCACGTGTCACCTGTGGAGTGACTTCCTTCTGGTTTTATTGGAGTTTTGATAGGGTTGTTATGCAGGTATCACCTTTGAGATGGTCTTCCAAGTTTCCAAAGATGTTAAGAGGGATAAGCATATAATGGTATTACTGATCAAGGCAAGCCAGAGGTGTCATCCTAGTTACTGAAAAACTCATTAATTACCCGGTGGAAGGGCAGTGATAGTTGACTGTTGAATCTTACAGAGCATATTCCTTCCATGGGAAAAGAAAAGCAGGTAATGCAGAAAAATCTCTGCCAGTAGAAGACTACTACTACTATTTGTTTTTTCTTTACCCTGAATTTTGGTAACATGCTAATATCTCAGAGAAGGTAGACCAAAAAAAAAAGTTTTCTTCTTTTCTAAAAACCAATTTGTTTTAATTGTGGCATTTTAAGTTATGATGCTATGCTAACATGTTGTCTCAGGTTAGAGTGGATCTCTCCCTCAGTAGAATAAACTCACTACTACATAGATTATTTTGGAAAGTCAGGTGAAAATGAAATTGTATTTCTTATAGTTATATAACAGTATAAGGAGAAATATAATAACCTTAAGGAAGATGGGGGATGGGGTCAAGTGGTGGGAAAGCAGCAAAAGCAGCATCAGCCAAAACAGCAGCTGGGGAATATAGCAGCGGGCGCAGCTGAAGCAGCAAGGGGGAAGGTACAAGCTGTACTTCCAGACATAAAGCTCTTGATGCTCCAATGAAATTCTACTAGCTTATCCATTGTTGCCATTATATGGCTTATCCCTAGAATGTTCACCTCTCCACTCAGAGCTTCTACTTCTAAGTTTCTCTGTTTTTTATGTCTGAGCTAGAAAACCATCTCAAACAGCCACGTGTGTTAAGCTGGTTAGATGTTTACTCCTGCTGTGTTTCTTAGTGTGAGATTTTTTTATTTGTGTAGGCATATAAAAGTAGTGAGGTTGGGGTTTTTTTGTTTGTTTGCTTGTTAGAATAAAGTGTGGGGGGAGCTAAGAAAGAGTTTGCATACCTCTCATAAAAGAGGAATCCTGTTTCTTCAGTTTTTCCGGTATTTTTTTAATGGTTTTGATTTTTGTCCATTGAGAAGCATTCCAGCTAAAAGGTTAAAGTTAAAAATAGATATTTAGACTCTCTGCTGTACCTTGGATGTAATGGGCTCACATTTGGAGTATGAGGAGTGGTAGAAAGCCACTGAATTCTCTTGAAGAACTTTAGCATTGTGTTTTTCAGAAGGTAAAACTGAAGCAAGTACTTTCATGACTTTTGAGATTGGCTACAGAGGTGGGCAGAGGGCTGAAAGAAAGAGCATTTGATTTGCTTTAATGATGTGGTGCCATGGGAGGGATTTGAGGATTGCATGAGGTCAGCATTGAGGTTCATAGGGAAGGAGGCTTAGGTTCATTTGTAAATGCAGGTAAGAAGCTCACAGATGTTCCAGAATTACACTTGGCTTGGAAATTGTTGAGTGCAGCTCTGATGTGTGACTGTACCCCAGCAGCACTCCGACGTTTTGAGGAAGGAAGCTGCTAGGTGGTGCTGGGTAGGTTGATACATCATGGACATTCAGGCAATGTGCCTGCGAGAGGCAAGGAGGAACACTTCAGATGGCCTTTCTGAAACCTGTGTGTTTTAATGCTTGTTTGGGTAGGTGGTACTCTGTAATACCTTGCTGTGAGCTAGGCCTTTAAAAGTCTCATTTTGATATCATCCCACCACTGCATTTTAAGATTTAGTTGAAACAAGGCCAAGGAAGAGGCTGCTGCTCTTAACCCATCAACTTTATTTGTGATTAAAGTACAGCCTATGCCCTTAACATCTAAATAAGCCAGAGAGGGTCTTGAGACAAGAAAGATACATTATGAATTTCTGTACGAAATTCTTGGGAAAAACTTGTTGCTTTTTTGTTAATTTAGTGAACCCTTCCACCTCAGTACATCACCTGTTTGGAAGATGAAGTCCCTGTAATTGCCCCAAGTATGCTTGTAGCTTTTTGTTTAGCCCAAGCTCATAAGATAACAATTTTGGGCCACAAAGCAGTTTGGCAATAGCTTTACCCTCTTTTGTGATGGGGATGTGTATGAAGACTAAATTTATATTTCTCAGATCTGTATGAATCAAACATTCCACCATGGGTGGATAAGGCTAGAGTGCAATTCTAGCTTGCTTGATCTAGATTGTCTGAAATGTCAGATTAAAGCTCATGTTTTTTTCTTTTCTTTTTTTCCCCTCTTCTCCTTCCAGGTACCTGCTGATGGAAATGCTGGATTGCTGGCAGAACCTCAAATTGCAATGTTCTGTGGGAAACTCAACATGCACATGAATGTGCAGAATGGAAAGTGGGAATCAGACCCCTCTGGCATCAAGACTTGCATCGGGACAAAGGAAGGGATTCTCCAGTACTGCCAGGAAGTAAGTTTTGTCTTTGGGAACAACTACAGTGGTTGTTCTTCTGAAGCACCAAGGTGCAGCTGTGTGCTGGGGAGCTGAGGCTATAAGGACCTTCTTTCTTTGGGTTGTGTTATGTTGTGGTTTGTTGTTTTGGTTTTTTGTAGGGATTTTTTGGGTGTATGGTGTTGTTTTGGTTTTTTTGTGATTGTTTTTTTGTGGTTTGGTTTGGGTTTTTTGTTCTTTTTGAGGTTCTTTCCAGAGCCTGTTAAAACAGCTTCAAAAATGAGTTGCTGAGAGGGGTCGCTGGACTGCTGTTGGACAGTTTTGTCTCTCTGTCTTCTGCCCTTGGGAGCTAATTTTTGTATAGGATATGCACAATGAGTGTCTTCCTTATAAAATACTTTGAATAAATCTGAGGTGACAGCTGTTTATGTAAAATGCCATTGTTCTTCTTGGGCTGATCTTGAAATAGTCAGCTGTAACATGCATGCTGTCATCCTTCTGTGGTACTGAAATGCACTGGGACTGTCCAGAGCTACTGGGCTGTGCTGCACACTGAACCATTCAGTTTCTTAATAGAAAAAGTTTGCCCTACAGCTGAAGTCACAATGGCTGATTTCTTATTTGAGAGCAGAAACCTATTCCCCACTTGCTCATGTCCTAAGAACAGATTGCAGATCTGATTTTTTTTTTTGTCTCAATGCTATGGTAGCCTGGTACCAGTGTGTGACAATTTGAAAATGAAATGTGTATTTCACACCGTGCAAGAAAAGGGCACAGCTTGAGTTGCTTTAGTCATTATGTCTTTCTATACCATCTCTGCCTTACTTTAAAAAAAACAGAGGCACTTATTGCCACAGCAGTAGCTGTCTTGGCTTTCTAAATGTCACAGCAATTCCATGAAAATGCCTCTTCAGAAAACAAGATAATTCACTCTTCAGATCTCTGCTCTTGCAGTGTCTTGATTCCTGTCCTTTGACCCACTGGTGGTTCCTTCTGTTCTTTGCAGTGTTATTGTGAGTTTTCTGGGGGGTTGGGGTTTTTGTTTGTTTGTTCTTGGTTTTTGTTTTGTTTGGTTTGTTGTGTTTTGGGGCTTTTTGGGTGTGTGTGTGGTTTGTATTTTTTCTTTCTGAGTTTGGGCTTTATGATCCAGAATAGCTATTCAAAGGAAGTTATTGTAATGGCTGTCAAAACTGATCCTCCACTGGTACCTTTATCTTTTTACTAGTACTCTTACTTTATTAAATTCAGTTTAGCATTAACAAAAATAACCTAGCAGTAAAGTTTAAGAGATTTGTTTTGATTTTGCTGTTGTCACCTTTGATTTGTCTGAACAAAGCTGATTTATACTGAGTGAGGTGAGGACTAGGAAGATGGAAGTAGTAAATCGGTGAATGAAAGCCTCCAAAGTCTTATCTAATGTTACAGAAAGAAATACTTCAATTTACAGGCAGTAAAATGTAAAATGTTCGGGGGGGATGGAGGCACGAAAGCTCAGTAGATTAGCAACTGAGTTAGAAATGCTGCAGGTAGTGGACAAGTCCAGAACAAGCACTTGCAGCTGTAAATCTCAGCTGAATGTCAGATGATTTTTTAAAAAAGATTTTAGGTGGCATTTAAGAAAAGCTCTCTTAAAAGTAAAGGAGAGAGGAAACCAGAAGCAGTCAGCAAGTAGTAGCTATATACTGTTAGATGACAAAGAGAATAATATGGAAAACTTTAATTACTTGTAAGGAAAAAAACTTCGCTGTGCAAGGCAGGCTACAGAGACTCCATCCTTGGAAACTGGGAGGGCTGAACTGGGCAAGGGCCCAAGCAACTTAGATGTAAGCTGTGGTTGGATCAGAGGAAGGTCTGGATGACCTCTGTAGGTCCATTTTAACATGATATTTTTTATTGAATCTGAGATTTTCTCCTGGATGAAGAAACAGAGGGAGAGACCTTCTGTTACTAGGGTTTTTAAGGGTGATAGCCTTATTTGTGCACTGACAGTTTATTGGTTTAATATTAGATGACCATGTTCAAATTATAGAGTTTCTTTTTAGCTGCAATTAAAAGCATTACTTAGGAAGTTCTGCCCTGTCACGGGGCAAGATGCTGTGGCAAATCTAACACAAAAATGCAGTCAGTGTCTTACTGATTTCAGTTAATGTATGTTATTACATGTGTGACTAAGCAGTGCACTTCCATTACCTTGAGATGAGCAATACTGTGGAGTGCTAAAACATGGGAGCCTGGCTGAAAAAAAAACCTCTCCTTGCTGTGCTTACCAGTATGCCTTCTGTTTAATGCGAAACTGCTGATGTCTTGGCTGTCCTGTTGTATCCCTCCAACCACACACATAGAGCTGCCTGTGGGATACTGCTCAGTTCTGGCAGGGCATGCTGGGCTGGGGCAAAGAGCATGGGGCACCACCAAGGCTTGCTTTCAGCAGCTGGTTTGGCAGCTGGAACTGAGCACCCCTGCTTTTTAATGTTGGCATAAATTTAGAAATGGGTAGCAAGTACTAGAAAGGCCAGATTTGCTGACAGCAAGTTAAACCAGAAAGCAGCATGGCAGCTGATCCAGCCCAGCAGCATGGGAAGAAACTCACAGGTCTGTACAGTTCTCCCTCATAGTCTTCCCTGTTTCCCCATGTCATTGAGGCTGGGTCTGTGGCATGGCAGACTTAGGCTTGGGCTTTGGCCAGGAAAGGGAGCCACTGCTTTACTTTTCTTAAACTTTCCCATGCCCTGAAAAGAAAAACAGAAGAGTTGGATAAAAGCATCAACTTCCACTAAATAAATGAGGTGTTATGGAAGTGCTGGTAAATCCAACTCAAACAGGCGTCTCAGCTATAGGAAACTCCTTGTTGCTTGATCCTCCAAATATGTTTAGCATCTTGGGGGTACGAAGTGAGGTGCTTTTCCCTTTGCCTTCTGCTCTTTACCTTGGATACAAGACAGCATTTGCTGTGAGGAAATGTGATAAATTCATGCTGTTTTTTTCCCCAAAAGAAAGACTGCTGCTTCTTGGGGTACATTTTTTTGTTGGCATAGGCAGAGGCTGAGCATGTGCCCTCTGCTAATCAAGCAGGCAGGCAGCCTTCCTGAATCTCTTTTCATGCTTCCTGGCACAAATTCCTCGGTTCTGTGATCTTGTGGCAGCAGCTTATTTGTACCCCTCTGCTGAGGTACTGTGTTCATTTCCTAGCTCTGAGCAGAGTCCTGAACTGACAGGAAGCAAAGGAACGTAAAATTTTTCCACTTGCTACAATGAGAAATTTCTTCATCCTGGATTTTGTTGCAGATACGTTGTATGACTTTGCACCAGACATTGCAACTATGGCTGTGATATAAGACATGATGCTTTAGTGCAGTCATCCTATAGATTTAGCCATGCACCTAGTTATTCCTGCACTAGAGGAGGTGGTGTACCCATAAGGTGCCAGCTGGGCAGACATTCAATGATCAACTGCAGTGGAGACTTTGCTTTGTGGCTCTTTGGCTCCAGAATATACAGTTAGAATGTTTAATCAGGAGATTCCTCTTCATTCACTGTTAATCCAAAATGATATCCATGTATTCTCTGGATTTGTTTCCTTTGAGAATGTTTTACAAAAGCCCCAACCCCTTCCCATTTCAGCAGAATTTACAGGGAGACACATTCCTCTGAGAGAGTTTTCTTGACAATGCAAGGCCAGGTGCCCGGGTGGTGGGCAGAGCACTGGGCTTGGGAGGTGCACGGAGTACAGAAGGACACGAATTTCTTCTGCAGAGAGGATGTAGAGGGAGCCCTGTACTTCTATTTTCAGAATGTCATCATTGCCATTCCTCATCCACTGCCAGTGTAGGTGGATTTTGAAGCCTTGATGCAGGAAGTGGCAGCAGAGGAGCACTGCAGGGGCAGAAAGGGAGGAACGGGAAATAAACAGAACCACCTACATGTTTTAAAGTTTTGTGTCACTTGTTGCTTCGCTTCTTTTGAGTGGGAGCTCAGTGAAGCACAGGAACTGTCTGGATTTATATTTGGACAACACATCACACAGTTGAAAGATGACAAAGCTGCGGCTGTGCATACTTAGAAGAGAATGGGTGATAATTGAATGCAGTCTTCTAACTTTCTTGACTTCACTTAAACTCTGCTACTGAAGTCAAAGAAGTGGTTCTGTAAGCACAGTACATCCATTTCCTCTGTGTTCAAATCAGCAAAAAATCTAATTTTCAGCCTAAGCTGGTGGCTTTGCTGCTGTTGTGTGGGATTTTTTTTTGGTGGTGGTTGGTTTTGGTTGGTTGTTGGGGGTTTTTTTGAGTGTGTGTGTTGTTTGGTAGTGATTTTTTTTCTTTTTTTAATACAGCAAAATCAAGCTTTGTTGGGTGGAACGAGATGCTGGTTAGAGATGGGCAATTCACTAGTGGTATCTTTTAATGTCAAACTATTTAGCATGCTGCTTTGTAAATTGTATCTGTTACTGTAAAATAAAATGGCTTGGGTCTGATCTGCAGACAGCTGTCAGATGCAAGTGCTGCAGGTGCTGGAACAGCATTACTGTAAATGGAGTGGTTACACCTCTGTATGTGTCAAAATCGCTAAGGTGTTGTGAACGCACTAGCTGACACTTCACATCAAGCCATCAGTCAGCCTAGTCCTGCTGCTGGTGCTGTTTTGGAGGGATGTTGAATAAAACCCCTGCCATGCACAATTACTGGATTACTTGTTCCCTGGGAAGAGTTTCTTCCTGACAGCCCCTGACACAGGTGTCCTTAAACAGGTTTTGTTGTTCTGTGGAAGAAGCTGGGTACACCCATCCACACATGCTCAAGTGCTGGGGTGGCATGTTAGTGTTGAAGGAAGCTGTGTTTGGAGGCTGGCCAACTCCTTGTCTTGCTAAACAGTCTTCATAAAACCAATCTGGAGCCTGCCCACACAGTATCTGTGTTCAGAGTCGCATGAATATGCAGAGTAAGAAGTTAATTCAGACAGGCTCAGTTCCCTGTTTAAACTGAATGAGAGTTTAAACTGAATGAAGATCTTGGTATATGTTTTATTAGCAATTTTGAGTACCTACAATGAGCTTGTTTTTTTTTTTCTAACAATTAGGATATGTTATATGAGTTCCTTGAAGAACTGAAATTATTTTGCCATCAGTCTCAAAAATTATTTGTAAAAAAAAACACAGCTGGCAAAAAATATTTGCATGGTTTTTTTCCTCACTTAGTTTAATTTGGAGGTGCTCATTTCTGTTTTAAGAGCTCTTGGAACTGGCTTTGTTTTTTTTCCAAGATCAAAAGTAGTTTGGATCTGGGTATTGTGCACATGGTGGAGTGGCTGGAGTGTAAACCTGGGAGTCTGGAGATCCTGCTGTGCCTTGCAATCAGCAGCTGGCTTGCTGTGAGATCTTTGGCTGGACGCTTAGCATAACTTTCAGATCTAGAGTGTGTGTTGGCTTTGGCAGGTGATCATCTCTTTTGGCAGAGATGATCATCTCTGAAGTCATATCCTGACTGTTTGGTTTCTTTTGTAAAGTCATTACATGTCCACTTTCTTTCTAAATACCTGTGAGAAGCATGAGCATCTCGCACTGAACATGTATTTTGTACAGAACTCTTCTTCAGAAATAATTATAAAAGCATGCTACATTGCTCCTAATTATGTCTCTGTATTATGTGGAGCAGAAAATAGTAGGGTAAATTCACATAACAGGTAGCTGATTATAGTTGTTGACAGAACAGTGTTGACATTTCTAATCTTTGATGATCATGCTTCCAAAAATTATTTTCTTGTAATTTTCTCAAATCTTTTGTGTTTATGCCACATGTTCACATAAGCTGCTAGGGAGACCCAAAGCCATTTCTTAGCCAGATCCAGTACAGACTGAAATGGAAACATAATAAGACTTTGACATTAACTTCACCCCACAATTCCCAGCTTGAAGGCAGTCCTCGAGTACCCAAAGGGGCCATCAAACAACTGTCCCATATTGGTATTAATTTTCCTTTCTTGACTCCCAAGGCCACTGTCTGTAATCTTTCTGTGCTTGGTGCCCTGAGAACCACACTAGGCAGAGAAGCAGGCAGAAATAGCTGATGGCAGCTGTTCCATCTACCTCTAGTCTTTGTTGAGAGCTTCTGAAGATATGTTGAAGGGTTTGTTGAACTGCCACAGACACCAATGATTTTAAAAAGAAAAACACTGTGCTCTTCTGAGAAGAAAATTTGAGATGCTTTGATAATGGCTTCTCTCTGTGTTACTGTATCATTTTCATCCTAACCTGTACTGTTTTTACCCAGGCCGCATAATGTGCTTTCTAGTTTGTCAAACCAAACAGCCGCTGTATAAAGGTTGAAAATTAATTTTAAACCTCCACAGCTCTAAATTCAGCAACCTGAAAAGCCATACATTTTGCTCTGAGGAAAATGATCCATTTAATGAAATAACATGGAAAACATACAGATTTTTTGGTAGCACAGACTGTCCTTAAAAGCAAATGACATTTTCAGGGGAAATGTGTTATTATATTCAGAGGTGTGCATAATCATGCTTAAAAGTTTAGGTATCTTAGCACTTGCTCTGATTATTGAGGTCTTTTCAATGATCTAATGGTCTAATTCAATGATTATTGAATTTTGGTGCACAGCAAAAGCTGAATTAGTTCACTCTTTCCAGCCATTACTTAAATCTCACTTCAGTGAAGGCTTAGATTTTGGAAATGCAAGGTGTGCTACTGATAGTATATTTATCTTGCAGTTGAGTCTTAGTATACTTACCATATAACCTTTTTGAGAAAGAAGGCTGAGCTTTTTAGCCCAGGCTGCAATCTATCATTTAAATATATTTCAAATCAAATGACTAATAAAACTTTGAGCACATGTTGCAAGGAAATGCCTAGCTTTCTTTTGTCAAGTAAAACAGCCACTTCACCCTACGTAGACTGTGTTTTTTGCATGTCTCAGAAGTAATGAAATTAAAAAGATCAGGATCTTGGTAGGTTGTTGCTTTTACCAGAAGTTTTCCTTGTCCTTTTGAAGTAGTGTTTTGCTTATGGAAGGAAAACATTTCTGCTTTGAGGCTGAGGGAGGAAAAAAGATAAAAATGGATGAAGATTGTCTGCACAAGCACACATTTAGGTAAATGTGTGCTGCAATGTTTAATGAAGCTGCAATGCTGCATTTTCCCCTAGATTAATTTTGAATTTCTCGGATATGGTGGGCTAGATAAATGCCTCACCTTAATCGATGGTTTTCACTAGTATAGTGTTCGTGCCAGGAATATGATTGTGTCTTCTGTTCTCTAAAATAGGTTAATTCAGTAACTGTATGCAGCGTAGTCCTATTGCCTCTTCTCATAGTCAAACTGTCAGACAACTATTTAGCATGTGATCAAGATGTCAAAAGACATCTGCTAAATTTGAGCTATAAAAGAAGGAAATGTTTTACATTATCATCTTGCTGTGCTGTGTGCCTGTGGTTTGCTCATTAAGGTTACAAAAGGACCAGCTAACCAGTTTTGCCCAAATCTCTCTGTATGCCTAGAGAAGGGAGCCAAATGTGACTCGCATAACTCTTGTCCTGCTGAAACACAAGAAAATTCTGAGAGGGCTGAGCAGTCTTGGATGTGGTTTGTGGAGATGTTGCTACTTCTAAACCTGGGATGTTGCATGGAAGGTGTCCTGGTGATATGCAACACAGTGGACCTCTACTGCTGTTTCACTTGCTATATTTTTTCCTTACCAGGTTATTGTAGTAAGGTGTCTGCTGTTTTCTTTACAGATATATCTCCCTATCATCTTACCCTTTGTAATTCTAATATGGACTTGATAGCAGCCATTCCTTTAATAATATAAACCCCAGAGGTACTATGCATGAAGAGTGATGATTACTTTAAGGAAAGAAAAATCTATTTTAAATATACAGCTGTTATATATCAACCCTTTTGAGGAGGAAATGTTCATGCCAATCTGCATTCTCCCACATATTCAGACTAGGCTTGCATGGACACTTGAGTCTAACACAGATCTATTCCACTGTTGCTAAAGGTCATCCTTGATGGTCTGTCAACTCCTGACAGTTTCCACTGTAATAAGATGTTGTTCATAGAGGGAGGTGTTTTCAGAGGTAGGTCCACCTTCTGTGTTAGCACTGGTTTGTGGAGAGGTGTTAGCAGTAAATGAGCAAGATAATGGACTAAGCAAGAATCTTCCCCTGCCATTATCTGACTTGTGTCACAGAATTGCAGAGTTACAGAATTAACCAGGTTGGAAAAGACCTCTAAGGTCATTGAGTCCAACCTATTACCTAACCCTTCGAGTTAACTAAACCATGGTACTGAGTGCCTCATCCAGCTTCCTTTTAAACACCTCCAGAGATGATGAAGGCACTGAAACCACAACTCTGGCATCTGCAAATGTACCTCTGTAGACAGATGAGTGCAAGTGTGACTCTTTGGGAATGGTCCTCTTGAGAGCAGAGAGGCTATCTTCAGGTCTGGGTGGTTGTGAATGTTCAGGGACTTCAGCCTTTCTGATCTTGATCAAATCTGTAGATGATTATGTATATGGGAATAGGTGGCGTGCTTTGTGCTATTCTGTACTTTTTGAGTCTTCTACATTCCTTTTGAATGGCTGTGTGGCTTTCCTGTGAGATAAATCTTCTTGCTTTCCCTTGTGGTAGTGTTAGTCTCTTCTGTGGGTTTTTTCCTTTCTCTTTTTGTGTGGTGTGGGTTGTTTTTTTTTTAACTTCTTTTTTTTACTTCTTCTTTTCTCTTCCTTTTTTTTCTCCTTTTTTCCTGTCTGATCCTTAACTATCTACTTCCACATATATGAAAATTAGAAATATTGACTACCCATGTGTTTTTCACTATAACAGCACATATGAAGGTTATTAGTAGTAGACAGTGGGCTGATATGTCTAGACTGGTAACACAGACTAGGTTCATGTTCAGAAGTCTGTCTTTGCAAGTAAAAGGCTGTTATGCCCATATTTTTAGTTGTCAATATTACAGGCACACACACACAAAAGGGCAGTTTCTCTCACTTTGTAGCTTTGAAGCTGTCAGGAAGGTGATACTTACTTGATTTGTAGTTGGGCAGTGCCCCAAGGTTGGATAGGAGAAATATTTCTTGATTTCTGTGCCGGTCTATTTTTTCCACAACAATTTATTCCCACTGCTTTCTAATTCACATTGTGACATTATCAGCTGACTAGCTTTTATCCAGTTGCAATTTTTATGTAGTACTGTACTGAATGCCTACTTTAATCTTTTATATAGTGTGTACCAAGGGCTAATACAAAGTCCCAGTGATAATCTGTTTTTATAGACGTATGTTCCTTACAGAAATTTATTCCAGATAACTGCGAAATAATTGTAATTTTTAAGCCCAGAGAGCTAGTTATTGATGACTTTATCCACATTTTTCCTTTATATAAAAGCAGTGTGGTGTTTTTAAAGGTAATTTAAACAGAATTGTAGCTTTTTGGTGTTTTTTAATTTTTGTTTTGTTTTTAACTTGTGTAGGGTGAGATTTTCACTCAACGTGTGTTACTGCATATTGCTAATGAAAATTTCTGAAAGGAGGATTTTAGGCATGTGGATTATGATGTTCTTTCTTCTTGAGACATCTACCTTAATGTTGAGACTGAAAACAGAGCATTGCATTTAAGTTTCCTAAGACTATTCTAAATTGTTATGAGGCATTAGGGTTAGCTCATGCTGAGGAAAGGGAAATTGCCCTTCTCTTTAGCTGAGGAGCTTGTGCTAGAAAGATACTGTGTATTATTTAGAAGATGAATCATGTTTTCTGTTAAAACATCAGCTTTACATTTTGTGGATGCAGATAGCTATTTGCATGTATTAAGATTTAAAAAAAGGAAATTTACTTGTACAGTGATGAGAATACCATGCTTAGATTTTTTTCCCCCCTTCTAAGTATGGATATTAAAACACAAATACTGTTAATCTGGGTATGAGGACATATCTTCTGATACAAAACTTTTTTGCCATCATAGTAGTTTCTCCTTCTATAAATGTCATGTAGGTCAGGAAGGCACTGACCCCCTGGAAATCTAATGATATCTAAGGTGGCCAGTTCCATATGTTTGAAGAAACCACACAATATTCCAATTAGAATATAAATCAGTGCAATTTAGTTTCTTTGGTTCTTAATCTAAGTCATATATCTTCTTGAACAATAGTTATAATGAAGTGTTAATAAACCACCCTATTTCCTCCATTCATTACCCACTTCTTTCACTTGGCCTGGGAAGACATCTCTGAGAGAGAGTTGTGGTCAATAAATTGTGTCTTTGTAAGGTCAACTTCTAAATTGCACCTGGGGAGGTATGATTTTTTTGAGACTATATCAAGATCCTGATGTTGGTTTGGGTTTGCTTTTTTTTTCTTTTCTTTGAGCCAATTACAGACTTTAAAGAAAAAAAAAAAAGGAAAATTTTATTTTGGTGAGTATCTCTTTAAACATCTCTGAACTGTTGCAGCTGATGTCGAATGTACAAGTTTCCACACAGTTTGACAAGTCTGTACACTCCATCCAGGAAAAAAAAAAACAGAGGGGATCATCCAAGAAGAAGAAGGAATTACATTTAATGTTTCTAAACAAAGAGCCTTAAGGGATTTGATAAGACTGATCTTATTAAAGCTAAACTTGTAATACTGTGTAAGTTAATATGAGTATACTTTTTAGTATTATTATATAAACTCCTTTTGAGCTTTTGTTGAGAATGCTTTGGTGGCTATGCTAATAGGCAGTTACTTGATGAAATCTGGAAGATATCTTTTAAGATTTTGGTTCCAGTACATATCAGAGCCACTATGTTGAGCAGCAGTGTGATGTATTCCTATCCTGCGTTCCTGTACCCCGGCTTTTTAATTCAAGAGCATCACACTGGTTTGGAGTTTGAAGCAACATGTTTCACCAAGAGGACTCCCATATTCAGACAGCTTTGGAGTTAATGAATGTCCCCACTTTTGCATGCTTTCAACTTCAGCATCTTGAGCTGTTCTAGCTTAAGATTTATAGCAAGGACAGTCTCCTATGAGATGATCAGATTGTGTGAGCTAATTTTAGAGTTTCTTACCAAACTTAACAGGAGTGCTGCTAGAGAATGGTTTAGCAGAAGTGTTGAGCTTAGGCGGTACATGCTGTTGCAGAAAGAGATGGTTTTCTTCCCCTCCTCCTCCTCATTTCTTCTCTGCCAGATTTTAGCATATGTCTTATCTTGTGATGAGGAAATTTAGGGAGCTGAACTGGCACAAAGCTAATCACTGCAAACACACATTAAAAAGAGTGAGTTTCTCTGTCTTACCTGGCTTGCTGAGGATCAGATGATTAGAAGTAGAAGGGGAGGGCAGGACTTTCCATTCTTATGACAGCTGACCTGGGGATAGCTTTCCTGTGGTACTTGAACAGCTTGAGAAGAGAAGCTTTTAGATATTTCTGAAGACACTACATCTTTCTGCTTCTTGGTCTTATGTGTTTTCAGAAGAATACATCCAGTTAACACTTGAATATCCCCAGTGACAGCATAAACAATTTACGGGGGGAAAAGGTCTAGAAGACAGATGTCAAATCAAGGCTATAATGAAGAACAGGCCACATGCTCATCTGAGATGCAGATGTGGCTCCATGGTTTAATTTTGGACAGCAGTAGGAACATAAGTGGAGACCATATATATATGTACACAACCAGACTGATTGCAATGGATGGAGGTAGAATCAGAAGGGTTTGTCCACCATGTGGAAGGATGGCCACATGATAAAAACTAGAGCAGCAGGAACAAAGAGTGGTGCTAGCAGGCAAGCAGGCAGGGCAAGAGAGAAAAGAAACAGTAAGTGCCTGTGTTTTTATAGGGGCCCTAGACAGGAAGTGGGTTTGGGCTAACCACTACACCTGGAGTCAGGTTCAGACCACTTCTCAGGAGGGTTAACCCTTTACAGGGTGTAAGCTTAAATAAAATTGAACATCAATTGCAAACTTCGTTGATTTCCTCTTCAAAACATTCCCCTAGCTTGAGGTGTGTGAATTTCAGAAACGTCTGTGGGGTAGAGCTTCTGCTAATCTCTTTAAAATGACAGAAATGTGTACCTGTTTCTTCTGTGGACCTGGAGATGTTAGAAACCGGGTTTGTGTTATGTTTTGGAACCACCTTACTAAGTGGTGCTCAAATCTCAAATAACAGAGCACTTCTTCACCCAGGGTAGGAGTGAGAGCTTGGCATTAGCTGTGCCATGCTTTCAGCAGCCTGTTAACACTGCTGCTCATGTGGAAGACCTGATTCATGCAGTACATGCACTGAGATGTCTGGTGATATTTCTTCTTTCAGGCTTGTAATAGAATCTAGTCAAGGTAGCTGCTCTTTTCTTGTGGCTTGGGTGTTCACCCATTGTAGGAGTAGGCTGGGAGACCTGATGGTGAGATGCATGGTACAGAGGAGCGTGTGCATGAGCAAGTTTCAGCTGCACAGGGTTTTGAAGTGGAAAGCAGGTGCAGGATTACAGACTTTCTTACTCTTAGACTTCTTAAGTTCATTGACACTTTCTTTGGTCAGCATCCCCTTGAGAACTGTGAAATGCAATCCTGTTTCTGCTTCGGAATAAGGTCTTGCATATATTGGAATGGAAGTTTTGTTGGATATGATTGGACTTTGTTAAGGAGGGGTTTCAGTCTGGCTTAGAAGCGAACTGTAATGAGGCCAATATAAAAATTATTAAATAGTTTATTAAATATTTAAAGAAAATTTCCCCAAACTTATTTAGGGTTAACAGGCACAGATTCTATTATGTGGTTGGTAAAACTAATTTTGCAGAGTGCATCTATACAGACAGATTAAATTTAAATGATTTAGGAAAGGTTTTTTTGAAGTATAACTGGAAGGTCTTGCAGCACAAAGGTTAAGCATGAACTTTCACAAACTTAAGAAGAGAGAGTGAGTTTACTCACTGATTAAGAGTCTCAATATTTGCCACCCAAAAGCATATATGGGGAAAAATACAGTCCCCGCCACGTGGCAGCCTTCCGCTTGGCGGTGGTGCGGCGGGGCTTTGCTGCCCGTTCAGCTCAGATGGAGCACGTTGTCAGGGGAAATCCACGGACACGAGGCGCTCGGGAAGTCATCGGAGTGGTCAAGCACCTGGGCAAAGCGGGATCCAGGTTAACGGGCTGGGGCAGTCCGATCGGGTGCTGTGCATAGCGAGGAGTCAGCCCTTCGGCCGGCGCGGGGGGCCGGCAGGTCCTGGTGTCGCAACTTGTCACTAGGCCGTTGCTGTGTCATTGCCTGGACTTGGCCAGAGTCAAACGGACTCGAGTTCGGCTGAGCTCAAGCGGACAGCTGTATCCCAGCGTGGGGCAAGCCGTTTCAGTCCCTCGGCCCAGCGTGACAGGCAGGCAGGGTCAGGGCTGCCGGTCATAGGCGAGTCTCCAGCTACAGGCGGTGCAGTGTCGTGGCACACAGAGGCACGCAGGGCAGACTGGTAGCAAACAAAACAAAAGCCGCAGCAGCAGCAGCGAACAAACAACTTTGCTAGGTTTTAAGCGTTTTGGCGAGTGTCTTTGACCAATGGCGACAGATAAAAACACCCCTAGAACCAATCCTAAGTTATTTCTCCAAAAACAGGAGATGCACGGGGCCTAGCATTCGTGACCTGCGTGTACAAAAACCAAAGCAGGCTGCAAAACAAGGCCGAATATGGGGTCTGTGTGAGACTGAGAGGCAGCAAGGCTTTTGTCTGCTTTCCCACGCTTCTTCCAGCTGGGAAGAAGGAGGGGAGGGCACCAAGGTGGGTATTCAGACAGGTATTTAGGGCATGTGAAGGATATGTATTCTAGGTATAATTTGGACCTTCTACCACAGACTTAATGCTGTACCACAACAGTCTTGTTCTCTTGAGATTAGCATCACTGCGGTCAATTGAGTCATTGGGAGCAATTTGAAGAGCTGCTGCTTTTTCCATTTGGCAACCATCCTAATCTCTTTGAGATTGTTCTTTTGTAGGAGGGGAAAAAAAGAAAGCTTTTCATTTTTTCTGGCTTTCTCTGAGTGGTGGATTCAGTCTTGTTAGAGAGGACAGTGTCTCAGGGTTCTCACTGACATCAGTGGAGTGTGCAGTACAAGGCCACAAAAACTAAAAAAAAAACAAACCAACCAAACAACAAAAAAAACCCAAACCCACAAAAACCCAAATGTTTTGCCATCTGTGTGGGAACAGACTGCAGGAGATAGGCTGGCAAGAAAAGATTCAGCTTCTTTTTCTGTGGAGGGCGGAGCACTGGTACAGTTTGTTCTTTGCTTTGCATGCTTCTGAGCTGCTTCTGTTAAATGTACAAGCGCCTATAGACAGTCCAGTGACTGGCAGCTTGACACGCATCTAGATTTGGTGCTTATACACCAATTTATGAGCAGCTTCTGTCACAACTTTCCTCCTTCCTGCACCTACAGTATTCAATAGCTGGCTCTGCAGCAGTGTTCATTCGCTGGAAGTGAAAATAAAAAACACTTTGGCTCCTAATCTCCCCTGTACTATGTGAATAATTTTGGAACTCCTGAGTATTTGGGCTTACCGCAAGTATGCAGTGGTGGAGTCTGGGTCTGAGGCACTGTGAGCTCCACATAATGTGTTCTTATTGTTGGCAAATAAACCAAACCGGGTGGGTCATTTTCTGCTATGTGAGTTTTTTACTGTGAAAAAAGGGTAATAAGATACTCAGATTTTACTGAAAGTGTGCAGACTGAGTGTTACGCAGGTGAATTGCCCTGGGAGAGAGACACTGCATGCCTGCTTCTGTTTCACGCTCAGGGCTAACCCTGTCTGCCGCTACAGGAGTTGTGCACTCCAGCAAACTTGGAAGTCTGTTGTGGAAAAAGAGTAGAAGGGCTCTGCTTTGTATTAAAACACAGATGATGAAGCTCACTTTATTTTTTGCTTCGCTTTCAAAGGGACAGTTGTCCATGGATTCCAGAGCAAAACTGTAACCTGAGGGATTGTTGACCAAAAGCTCTTGTTCTCAAAAGGGGAGATGACTAGGAGGTCCTCCTGTTAACCACGTGATCATCATACATGGGCTCAGGATGGTGGCTTATTTCTTTAGCAATATTTAGTAGAAAATTTGGATTAATTTTGTTTTCAGTCCAATTTAGGAACTGGAAATGAAGCACTAAACTGTTAACTAAAATAGCCCAGAATTTACAGACCTCTCCATGCTTGTCTTCCATCATGCTGGAGATTTGAAATGTTAGGAAGCAGAATTAGAGAAACAGTAAGTGAAATGTATGACTAAAAGTGAATTCTGAGTTATCTAGGTTAACTAAGTTATACTTTAGTGGTTAATGAAGATTTCTTACTGGCCTATTGGACATTAGCTTTCAGTAATGCTTTTTGAGTGTTTTCAAAGACATGAGAAGTAGTTCCATATAAAAAATTTTCATCGTACATGTACGAGCTGCTTCCTCAGCTGATTTATTTCTTTGTGTGACCCTCTTGAAGCCTTCATTGCTTGGTGCTTGCACTGCCTGTTACTGTCTTCTTCCTCCTGCCTCTATCTAACTCAGTGTGGAAATGTGAAGCAGATTTCTGCAGTAATCTTAACAGTATTTATGATGCATCTTATACTTCTTACAGAAGATAATCGTTGCTTTGGATAAGAACTGTGAAAATAGATTCAACTTTTTAATACAGTTTCTTGGTTTAGAAAATTAGTGGATTTATTGGTTTGGGTTTGGTTTTCCCTGACTCCAAAGAAGTTGGTTATGTGGGAGTTCACAAGAGACAGTAGTAGTTAATAGAGAAAGGAAGAAAGAAGAGGAAAAGAAGCTGGAAAATTAGTTCCTTGAAAATATCCTTGCTTTCAAGTTGAATATATGAAGCAAGTGACAGTGGTGTGAAGTGTTCTGGTTTTCACTATGCTTGAGCGTGGTGTCCAGATTTCAAATTGTTTGTTTCTCAGTGAATTTTTTAAGGGGTGCAGGGCTCATATCTTTGTGCAAACATTTGTATCAAAATGGGATTTTTTAATTTGAAAAGAATTTCAGATTAAAGTCTAATGCAAGTTTAAAGTGAAATCTTGACTAAATCTATGTGGGTCTAATCAGGCTGACATACATTTGTTCAGCTTAGTCAACTTTCAGATTGCAGTAGTAGAATTTACTGTTTCTGTCTTGAATCATTGTTATTTTACAGAATCCTCTATTTGAGTCATAGACACTTGTGAAATGTGGAAGAATAAACAAACTTCTGTCACAGTAGTGGCTCCAAATGGCAGTTCCCTTGAGTAGATTTGGCTTCAGAAGACACTCGGTGAACTTCACTGCCAAAGCTTATAGAAGCTATCATTTAATCTGAGATATAATTCATATTTGGAATGGAAGTAAGAAATGCCTGATTTATCTTCAGGCATGTGTTCTCCAGGTTTCTATCCTGAGAGGACAGTTTGCAGGTAGAATATATGTGTGAGACAGGAGTGAAGCAGTTACCATTACTCAGGACCAAATGTTTTGAGAGAACTTGGAGAATACCAGAAATTTATAAATATTTGTTCAGAAAGTTGTGATTTCTTTATGAAGGAAACTTTTATCCTATTTCTTACTGACATTAAATATTCTGTGTTTACATTATATAGACTATAGCTTTAAAATATATATGTCATGTACAAGAACAAGAATTGCTAAAAAAATACTACTGCTTGATTTAAAAGAAGAAAGATGCAGGGTCATTTTAGTCCTACCCAGGTGATTACTGTAGGTATCATAGAATCAACCAGGTTGGAAGAGACCCCCAAGATCATCCAGTCCAACCCAGCATACAGCCTTGTCCAGTCAGCTAGAACATGGCACCAGATGCCTCATCCAGTCTTTGCGTTAACACCTCCAGGGATGGCAAGTCCACCACCTCCCTGGGCAGCCCATTCCAATGGCAAATCGCTCTCTGAAGGACTTCCTCCTAACATCCAGCCTATACCTCCCCAAGCACAACTTGAGAACAGAATCATATCCTGTTTTAAAAGACCAAGACATGGAAGTATTAAACACTGAATGTGCATTTCTGTGCTTTTCACGAACGAGAAATGTTACTGATCTGATAGTTTCCAGCAGATTTGCTCACTGTACCTTTGCTTCTTGTGTTCAATTCAGTTAGTTTTAAGGTCAAGTTGTAGTTAAGAATATCAGGTTGTCTGCCTCTAACTTGTAGATATCCCAACCTTTTTCTCTATTCCTTTCGCTAAAGGACTAACCCATGCATGGCTTTGTTGTACTCTGGATGATGGAGTACAGCCACTGTTTCAGAATACAACCCTGTATTACCATTTAGATTCTTGGTACTGGAGCCTGAAATCAGTTTCATGAAAAGGGAAATCACAGCCGCATTTGTCTCTCAGGGCATTCATACAACTGAATCTAGGCTCCTAGATTAATACATTACCCTTTGGCTAGTTCTGCACTAAACTCAAGAATGCATAAATTAATTGGATTATTAAAAATGAGTTCCCAGGCCTGTTACTTTGTGACAGTTCTTGCATGGCCCTGAGGACAACTTCGACATAAAGTAGGTCATTTTGTAAGCAGTGGAACTTGGAAATAGTTGAATAGATAATTTTTTTTCAAGTCTCTTTTCACAGATTTATGATTCAAACTGTGATTTACTCAACAAACATAACTGAGTCACTATGTTCCTGTTGGGCAGAAAGGTAGGAATTTGTTTAGGTGAAGTTTGTGAAAGTCATTTAGTTAGGTATTTGGTGATTTGAAATGTATATTATAGCCTGTTTACATTAATTTATTTCAAAACCTGAAGAAAAGGAAAGTGTAACTTTGCACATGTAGTAACTTTTCACCAAGCTATTAAACTTTTTAATTTCATGCCTTCAAAGGGTATCTCAGGCAGAAATTGCTAGCGTGGGGTCTGGGGTTTTTTTCCCCTTCCAACCCTTTTTGAAACTTGTCATGCTTGAGATGAAATAATGTTTCATGTTCATCATGATAATAGCAAAAAGAAGGGTCATACTGTTTGTCGGTTTTGTATCTTCTCTTTTAATGTTTGCTTTTTAGAAATAGTTTTGCCAAGGAATGCTCTTTTGAAGGTCCAGGTCGGGTAGCTGAGCCTTTATTATAGCCTCTTGGATGCTGGTACTGTAGCCAACACAGTTAAGGTTTAAGTGCCCTCCTTTTGTGTTAGTTGGTGCATACAGATCACCGGTGTTTCATGCATCAATGAAAGGAAGGAGTTGCTGCCATGAGAGTGCTTCTTCCCACTAACATGTGTGCTGTTGCAAGGAATGGCAGCCTGATGAAGAATCTGGAAAACCAGACCTTGGCTTTCTGGCTGCTTATGCTGTCCCACCTTCCTTGATACAGTGGTAACAGGAATCAGCAGTAGGGTTTTTTTTTCCCCTAGAACCACTTCTGGCTGCCTGTCTTTTCCCTCTTGGGAGCAGTCCTTACAGTTCTTGCCCTTTGTAACCGATATGCTACTTTGAGATAAAATTAACTCAAACATGGAAACAAACAGGAAAGCAAAAAAAACCACAAACCCCTCCTGCCCTGGAAACCCAAAACTTAATTGCTTCTAGCGATGCCATAGAGAGACAGGCAGGTGCAGCCTCATCTTTTGTGTTTCTGCTCAGAGTAAAACTATAACTAGGCTTACAGTGTCATGACAACTTCTGCTTTGCTGCGTCTCTGTGAATGAAAATTTCTGCCTATGGAGAAATAAAGTGCTTGCTGCACTTAAAGTAGTGTGTGCTTTAAATGAGCAGGGAAGTAGCTTAAGAGAAAGTAAGAACAACTGTGTTTACTCTGTGGTTTTACAGTATGAACAGCTGGATATCCTCCATAATTACACAAGAGAGATTTAAGAGACCTGATGTGGTAAACAGAATTTGTCTGGCAAAGCTAAGATTTTTTGTTTGATTTTTCTTGTGGCATGAAAATATTTTTTTGTTATAAAGTCAAGGACTTGACAGGCAGTGAGGAGAATGTGGTTGACCATGCAGCCTTATTTCTGCTTCCAGTGGCTTCTGCCTTCACTGTGTGCAGAGGAAAGCACTCAAACATTGTGAGAGTGTTCAGTTAGGTCTCCTCTAATGCGTGGAGCCCTGTGCGTGACTTAAGGTTGAGCTGGCTGCCTCACATCTGGCAGTTCTTCTGAATGCCTTAATTGCAAGGTAAGTGGCAGTCTTCCATGAAATTCCACATAAAAGTATGTTAGGGATTTTTATGGGGAGAAATGGTGTGTATAAGAAGCTTTGTGTGAGCAAACCGATCAAGGAGGCCTCTGTACTAAAACTAGCTCATGTTTCCATTGCTCTAATACTAAAAGCATTGGGGATACTATAGCAGGACTTTGTATATATCTTGCTCATAGAGAAAATCAGTGAGTGCATGTTCTCATGACCAGGAATAAAACTGCAGCAATATCTTGATCTCTTCTTCTCTGCCCCCATCTCTCCATGACATCTCTGGATAATGCCTAGAAGATTCATTTTCTCCTCACATGCACACACCAGTTCTTCTCATTGAGTTGTGGTTTGTGTTTTTTTTTCTTCTTCCGTAGAATAGGGTCAGTAATGAGGGGAATTTTGGTTTTGAAATGTATACTGGCTTTTGATGCTTGGAGGAAGAAGCAAAGAGGTGTAAAAGATGCTTAAAAGAAGAGGGCGAAGCATTTATCTCATAGCATGGGACTTGTGAGTCACAGGGTGGACGTCAGGTCAGAAATGGGTACTAAGAGAATGCCAGAATGAGTGGTTTGGAGAAGTGAGAGTTGAGGTGAAAGGAGTGGAAATAGTGAGTTTTATGGAAGGAGACTTGAACAGCTGTGCCATGTGGAGCAGCTGAGATGCTGGAAGAAGGGAGGATGGCTTGTCAGATGGGTCTGAGATAGCTTTAAGATGCTTGTGAACCCTCAGCCTCATCTAGGAGCTTGACTCAGCTAATGCAGCTGCATCCATTAAAAACTCCCAACCAAGTCTTTATTCCCTTTCTCTTCCCTTTGGGAAAGGAGAAGGCCTAATAGCATCTGTCCCTTGTTTGGTGGCCAGCCCATCCCTAATCCTTGATAACAGGCAAGAAGAAGAGTAGGGGAGACTAGGATGTGGTGGCTGGGACATAGCCAGCATGACAATATACAGTTCATTTTTTGTGAAACACAACAGCTGCTCTCTGCAGATGTTGGACCTCTGAGGCTCTCCACAGTAGTCACCTCAACCATACATGGCACAGTTCTTTGTTGGTGTGTTAATATCTTTGTAAAGCTTGCATAGCTTCTGTTCTCTGCCTTGGCTGGTGATTCTGTACAGACATTGTGTCCGTGCCTATGACAATTGTGTTCATGTGAGAGGACTGTAGAGCTGTACCACCGCATGTGTTTTATGGTTATAGTGGGTGTTGTTTTACGTGGTTAGCCTGAAGGTTTAATCAGGAGTTATATCTAGAGCAGGGATACAGAGAACAAGGGTTTAAAATAATAACTCACCCTAGTAGTTGCTGAGGAAACAGACAAAAAGTTGCTTGGTTAGAGTGGGAACAAAAGGGCAATAAGCATTCATAGCTGTATGTTAATTGTGTGCAACCTCCTTTTTTCTTTTTTCTCTTTTCCTTATTTGTAAATGAGAGAGCTCAAAGGGGTCTTTCCACAGCAGTTTGAGTCCTATGTTGTTTTTTTCTTGTGGAGGTGTTTAGTTTGATACAAATTTTGGCCTTTAAATTACATGACATTGCAACATTAAGTAACAAAACAGCCCCCCAAAACCCCAACAGACTAAAAATTCCTGCTTCTCAAGTCCCAGTTCTGAGTTTCTATCTTAATAAAAAATCAAACTTACCTTATAGCAAGACCTTTTGTAGTGCAGTACACAAATAGTTAAACAAGTCAAGTAAATTTTACATGAGATGGCAGGATAACTTGGATCTGCATAGAGCTGTCTTTTACAGGTACAGACTGCAAGAGGGAGAACAGGGCATTTCATTCAGGGTTGGCTGTGCTTGTGTCGCTGCTGCTCATAGGATGTCACTGCTGCTGCAGGGGATCCGGGGCAGCTGGGACTCTGCAGCATTGCTGCTTCCAGTGTTGTAGATTGAAAAGCTTGCAGAAACACTGAGCATGGACAAAGAAATAATTATTACATGCTTCCTCTGCGAACATGCCAAATGCTTGAAAAGGAGTCTCGCATGTGCTTGTTACTGCTCTTCAGAAAAGTATATGTGCAAAACAGATTATGCTAGAGTGCCTGGTGTGAGATAGACATGGACCTGCTTGGGTGGGTTTGTATGAGAGCCACAATGATGGTAGAGAACACAGGAAGGACTAGACTGCTTCTACTATGAGAACAGACCGAGAAAGTTGGGGTTGTTTGGCCTGGAGAAGAGAAGGCCTTAGAGAAGCTTTCCAGTACTTATAAAGAGCCTACAAGAAAGATGAGGAGGGACCTTTTCTCAGGGAGTACAGTGATGAGGGGTAACAGTTAGCTTGGATATTGGGAAGAAATTCTTTACTGCAAGGGTGGTGAAACGCTGGAACAGGTTGGCCAGGTTTGATGGGACTTTGGGCAACCTATTCTAGTGAAAAATGTCCTTGCCGTGGCAGCCGGGTTGGAACTTGATGATCTTTAAATTCCCTTCCAATGGAAACAATTCTATTATTCCATAAAACTATTGAGCAGCAGCTGGTTTTTAGTTTCTTTGTGGTTTGTACATGTAGGTAGCTCTTTGTCCCTGACAGGAAATTATTAAGAAGGATTGTATTTACTTACTTAAAGATATGCTCTAGAAAGGAATAGAAATGGTTTTGATCCAACTGTAATTCGTTATTCTGAATCAGAAGGGTTTTTTTCATACTTGAAGCCTTGTTTAGTTCCAGATACGCTTGCTGTCAAAGGATGCTTTCCACAGGCAGTTTTAAGAGCACAGTCTTTCAAAATGCTTGTAATTAAACGTGCATGTTCTTCTGTGCTTGAAGTAGCTATTTTCACAGTGCATCACTGAAGTGATAAAAAAAATGCCTTTGTCCATTTAAAGAGCAGAGGTAAATGTCTACCTTGTCACATTCATGATTTCTGTTTACAGTTTTAAAAAGCCAACTGGCTGATAATTTCTGTGAACAGCTCTCCACGTTAAAGAACCATTCATAGTGAAAGTGTAGAATATTCAAAGTACAGAGTTAGGCGGTCCAGTTGGAAGGAAACTTGTCTACACATCAAATTGATTGCTTTTATTTTCCCTTTTCAGGGGAAAAGGTGGGGAAGGAAGAGCAAGTAAAAAAAATCTGGATATAGTCCAACTTTACAAATTTGAGTTATTTCTCCCTTAAAGTAATTTAAAAGATACAAATGATTCAAGTTTCTAAAGATACAACTGTTGAAACCACTCTGAATTTTGTTCGCTTTATAGCAGTAATTTCTTTTCCATTTCTTTCATCTGTATGCTTCTGTGGTCAGTTTTGCATTCAGTTTTTTATATAGCTACTTTTCACTGATTGCCTGAGACAAATTTCAAGCAGAATGCCAGCTCATAAAAACCTGCCAGGTCCAGGGTGCATTAACACCAACTCCTCAGCCACACCATGCAGAGAGACTGGACAATGTGCCTTCAGGGAGACTGAGCACCTTTTTCTCATTATGAAGAGTACAGAGTTGAGCATTACGTTTGAATTCAGACTTGCTGTAACAGGTGCTAAAGCTCCTGTCTGAAAATCTAGAAACCAAATGTGTGATCTGACTGAAGCCAAGATTATGAGTAGGTACAACAAACAACTGAAGGATTAAGGAAAATGAAGGAAATGATGAGAGGAAAATGTATGCTGCAGACTGGCAAAGTATTTGGTGGCAGTTAAACTATCACAGATCTCTTGATTTGGAACAGTCAGAATTCCAGATGATGTGGGATGCAGTTGGCAGAAAAATACTAAGGTGTTTAAATAAAAACCCATCAACTGGTTACATATCACACCTTGATTTTAAACAACCTTTTTTGCCTCTTTCCCATGTTCTCTGCCATTCCAAATCGTTGGTGAGCAGGAACACCAATTTCTGATTGTCCTAGACTAAAGAATTTGAAGCACACAGTTTTTTTAGTTGTTTGCTTATTTTAAAATTCATATTAAAGCATAACACCAGCCTGTTTCGTAAGGAGTGTATGTACAAGTGCATGCATGTGTATGTCCATTTAGCTGTTTACATGGTTGAAGCTTACTCTATTAGTAACCCTGACCATTCGATTCTCTGGAACTGACCTTTGTTTCCTTCCCAAGGATGATTCTGATTTTAGAATATACACATGAAATTTCCTTAAGTTCAGACAGAAGTATGAATAAATCTGTACCACTGATTTCAAACATGATCAAGATTAATATGTACTTACTTCTATCATGATTTTAATGGAGCTATTTCAACTTATTATTGCATTTTCTGTTACACAATCTAATCATCATCTGACCTTGTAAACATTTTAAAAATTTATTTGAAAATATTGTGAAAGAGTCAATATTTGGAATGGTCAGAGTTAATCTAGAAGATGAGAAGCATAATTAAGAACATCAAGAGGTTTAATACTATTCTTTTGAATCTAAATGTCTTCTAGTATCAGAGATGACTGTCTCATGCTTATACTCAAGTATTACTTCCAGATTGCACCATGATGTATAGAATTTGTTTGCCTCTGCTGAGTGTGTATGACTGAGTGGAGAAACCTATTTATACATCGAGTATTAGGGACTTACTGAAAAAAAAAAACTATCTTTCTTAGGAATTTCAGTTGCATTTAATGCTAGTATTTCAGCACTAGCAGAGGCATTACCCAGAGAGGCTTGAGAGTCTCCATCCTTGAGATAGCTTTTGAATATCTGGACAGTGTCACAGAATTATAGAATCATTTTGGTTGGAAAAGGCCTCTAAGACCTTGTCATGACCATATTTCCCCAGCTGACCCTCGGTAACATTCAGAAATTACCTTGGAGTAAATTTAAGGTGAACAAACAGCAAACATCTGCTGAGTTAGATTAGTTTGATCCAAGAAGTGTTGTGTGAAAGCTTTTAGTCACGCCTTAAGCACTTGGTTAGACAAGAGGAGAGGGAAATAAGGAGAAAAGAGAGAGAGAATGAGTAGAAGAAAGAAAGATATCACCCACCTTTGGATCCAGGGACATCTTTACAGGATTAGTTGCAAGTTCTTTGGTGATGGGTGTACATCTAGCAGTCATCAAAGATGGCTGGTATTCATCATAAGATGTTTGCAAGTATCATTGTAGTGGTTGAGTAGGATTATCCTTAAGTGGGCATTTCCCATTTCAACAGTGGGTAGGCTACTTGTTGAAGCACCTTTGGGGTCACAGTTGTTCAGTCTCAGCACTCAAACTCACTCTTGTTCATTAGTTGTATGGCAAATTAAAGATCTTCACAAATTTTAGATTTCTGGAAGGTAGGCTTGGTCACACTAAACGAACTGTTCTTAGAGTTGAGTACTTGTGTTCAGGGTACAGCGTCTTGTCATCGCTCTGTCTCTTCTTTGAGCTCCTTCCAGATCATCTCAAGTCTTTCTGAGCTGCTGGGTCTGGTATTCCAGTAAGTGCATCACCTCTTGTGCTGAGAAACTCTGCCTCCCTCTTGCCCACAGTGTAGTGTGGAGAGATTACATTGGCTGGTGGCTGTCACCCACATCTCTACCCAGCCCATGCTGAAATGTTTTGCCCATCTCACGTGAGTGGCCAGTGCTATTTGTGCATGAAAGGCTGAGGATGGAGCAGTCTTTGCTGGCCATGCTGAAAGGCCTTTGGGCTGATCCTCTTGTAGACTGATAGCAGTGGCCTGTCTGCTTTTTTTACTGTAATGTGTTCCTTGTTTGCCTCACATTTGTTTCATAATAATCCCTAATCTCATGTTAGGTAACACATTATCAACTAGTTTGTTGTAACTAGCGTCACTGCTGTTATCAACAACACCCTTGTACATAGAACAAAGTATGCTTTCTTTTATTAAGCATCTGTGTTTTAGTCCTAAACTCGTGTCCCATCAGATTTGGTAGTAGTAAAGAGCAATGTAAACAAGATTGCATTAAATTCTAAGCAGCTGGACTGCAGAAGCTTTTCAGATTTTTGTTCTGAAGTTAGTATTTAAGGACACTTTGTAATGAAAGCAGAAGCCAGTGAAGATCTGACTTGTGAATTTTGATTGCCGGTTAAAATGTTTGTGTTTCTTTTTCTTTCATTATTTCTTTTAAAATATACTAAAGAAGTTAACTCTGTAGCAAGTTATGATGGCACTAAAAGTTTGGATCTCCTGCAACTTTCTAGAGCTGCTCGCTTTGACTCTCTAGAAGGAGCAGTAGCTCATTAGGGACACTATAAATAAATATGAGGCTCATTTTTCTGTGTCACTAAGTAGGTCCCACTTCAATTCAGAGCAAATACCTTATATAAGTCTAGTGAGGGCAACTTTCCTCAGCTCATAAGCATTGCTGGTGTTAACTCATTGATAATGAAATTCAAAGCTTGTTTTCTCTTGTGAAGGGTGGACAGAGCTTTGTGTGAGCTGTCAAAGGAAATTAGGAGTTTAGTAACTGATGTAGAAGCAGAAGAGGAGGCTTCTTTGTATTTCTTTGTCCTTATGTGCTTTTGACAAATACTATTATTAACTGCTTAACATTTGGTCTACTCTACTAACCAGAAGTTAAAATGGTGAGTTTGGGAAGTAGCAAAAATAAAGTCAATATATTAGAATTTTTCTTCTCCTCTCTTCTTATTGTTTCAATACAGTTCTGCAGTAATAGTTCATTATTACTCCTTACTCACTTCAGGAAAACCAGTAAGTGCCTTTGCTCTCACAGATCAGAGTCCTATCTTTTGTAATTTTGAAACTATGTATGTGTTCCTGTAGGTGCATAACTTGCTTTGAATTTTTTTCTAACTTCCTTTTTTTAGCATTCCAGTTCAAACAGTTGTGAATTTTGGTTTAGTTGTCATTTAAGGAATTTACTTCCTCTGTTTCTGACAAGTGATACTTAACCCTGAGGAATGTTAAAATATCTTTGATGAGAACTTGTTGGTGATACTGTGATACATCAAGCACATGGTTTGTGATGGCTTTTGGTGTTATGTAACCATGACCTGTAATGGGATATCTGCCAAGTATGAACTTGGAAGAGTGCAGCATGATGTTGCAGAAGGCAGTGCCCAAAGAAAATCTAGTCTTTTTCTTGTATCTTGCTTGTTAGCTCTTGAAGTAGCTATGATGCCTTGCAGTGCAGTATTTACACAGCAATTCAAGTGTGAAATTTCCCACTGCGGTGACATCCTAATCCATTTTGGCAGTGCTGTGACAAGAGTCAAGAGCATAGGTGTGCACAGGCCTGTTTGGTGGAACTGAGAAGACCCAAGGGAAAAGGAAGAGATTGAGGAGGAAAGAGGAGCTTTCTTTGAATTTGCAACCTTTCTGCTTCAGTTCAGAGTTCGATATTTGAAGCACTGATGGAGCAGGTGGAGTAGCGAGTCATTCTCTAGTCTCTTTCTGCAAGTAGTGTAAAATTGGTGGTATACTTGTAGTATGGACAATGACCACCTGTCCTGCTGACAAAAAAAACAAAGCAAGCCTACACTCTTCTAAGTGTAGGAAACTTTCACTCTTACATTTTCAGTTTTATTTTCTGGGGTTTCTTGGACTGTCTCTAGTGTGCTGTGCTAATATAGAAGGTTGCATGTGAAGCGTCTGTGTGTGTGCATAAAGCGCATTATTTATATCCTGTGTCTTTCTATAGTCATTTCCTTGGTGGTGTTATTGCACCTGGCCTTGTTTTGTGGGAGAAGTTGTTCATATAGATCAATTTTACAATTATACTAGCCTCTTACTCTCTCATAATGAATTCTTCTCAAGTATTTCTATTCATGCGTAGACTGCTTTCTGTTGTGACCGTGCCTGTGTATCAGGCCACATTCATTCAAACATTTTTGATCTCAAATCTGAAAAGGCTGTATTGTTGTTTGTTGGCATCTTTTAAAGTTTGGAACTTTTGCTTGAACTTCAGTTAAAGTAGCCTCTTTCATCTTTTTTGCCACACTAATGTTTTAAACCTTCAATCAGGCGCAGTAGGAAGCACTAGGATGCTCTGAGCTCGAGGGAAGGGCTGTTAAGATTCTAAAGGTGGATTTTTCAAATGTTGAATTTGGACTCCCAGAAACCCAATCTTGACCCTGCTCTCTTTAGCTGAGATTTTGTTCCTTTTCTGCATGGTGTTTTTGAGCCATCTCCCAATTACTTATTTTACCTCAGGCTTGTTCTCATTTCTGGTAGATATGAGCAGACCATAGTTTTCAATCCATCTAAACCCTCAGAAATTGGAAATTGGTAAGGATTGCTTGAGGAGAGGAAAACTGGCACCTTCTAGGTTTGTTAGTGCTGCTAGATGGTTCGTTTGAAAAATCAAAAGCTGTGTTAGCAGCTGCTGTGGGACAATGACAGTTGAGTGCACAGAGTGAAGCAGCAGGGCCTGAGCATCCCCACTGGGTGTACTTCACAGGCAGTGTTTTGGTTAGCTTCAGTCTGGTGATGTGGACTAACCAGGAGCACGTATTCCTGGTGAGTTTTATCCACAAGGACTGCAGATGACACGCTCCAAAATCATTTCACAGGGTGAACTGCAGTGTAATGCGAGGCAGTGTGCTACCAGTGAAATGAAATACTCATGTGAACGGTAGCTCAACTGGCAGGTGAATCTGAGTAAAAGGTCAGTGGCTGAGACCCATCCTTGCCTGATGGGAGGGCAAGAGGCCTGATAAGTCATTACTGACAGTAAAATTAAAAAAGGAATGGAATAAAGGGACTGAGTGGGATACCAGGCCAAGCATGTGGCTTGATCGATGTTGTGGCTTGCCAATAAATTAGTTTGTTGGTGTCGTGGTTATGGGTGTAGTAGGTACTGCATCGTTAGGAGTAGACATGATTTTGATCTCTGCAATTTAGGGAAGTTGGAAATACATTTATATTGCTGATTTAAACCCGAAAATGAATAGCTGGTTCAAAAAACTGTAAATACTCTGCAGACTGCAGTGGGAAATAATTACAATGTTTATTAAAATGAGAAAAGCGTAAAAATATGCTTTAATTGTATATAGTTAGGACCAATATATGGAGGTTGGGAAGGAAAGTGATAGTCTTAGCATGGAGAAAGTATTTTACTCAACTGTGAAACACCTGCTTAGCTGATATTTAACATAAGCAAGTAGAACAGGCCAAAATACAAATTTTGACAGCCAGATGTTGCCACCATTATGTTCTGAGCTGGCAGACACATGTTTTCACTGATGAACAAACACACGAGCTTTCCAGCTAAGGGCACATACTCATACCATGAAATCATTCCCTTACACAGCAAAAAAGGGAGAAGATAGGAAAATGAGTATTGTATTGTGATAGCAATTTTACAAACACTTGTAATGGTATTGAATGACCCAGAGTGCACACTTGTGATAACACTTGTCTTTTTTTTATGCTTTCAATACTAGGTCTACCCTGAATTACAAATAACCAATGTTGTTGAAGCCAACCAGCCTGTTACGATCCAGAACTGGTGCAAGAAGGGATGGAAGCAGTGCAACGGTCACCCGCATATTGTGGTTCCCTACAGGTGTTTGGGTGAGTGACCAAGTAGCAGTCTATTTTTTTCCTACTCTGTTTTGTTCAGTCTCTTCATGAAAAAGGTATTTATGTAAATTTCCTATCCTCTGCATCCCTGTATTGCCATCTTCTCAGAGATGAGTTTTGCCCAGTGGTTCAGGCTTTTGGAACAGCACTAACAAGAAGGAAAATACTCCTTTTTCCAAGTATATTTTCATCAGTGGCTGAAAATCAGGCTTTTGCTTAGGCTCCCGATTTTTGTCTTTATGTGACTCCTCCCCTTCTTTCCTGTTACATAGATGTCTGTGTGCACCCAGTTTGCAGGCATTTTGCTTGTCTATTGTCCATCTTTTCCCTGAACAAGTACTACCTTTTCCCCCACCCTTATTTTGCATATCTGGTGTTTTTGTAACGGTTCCTTGTTATTTTGTCCTGTGTCCTTGGTGCTTTGAGTCAATTCACCAATTGAAAATGAAAATTCAGTCCTTAGTGTTTTTTGTTAATCTTTTACTTCTGTCAACATTCAGAAAACAGAGCCATGTTAATTTGTTTTCATTAACATTCTAGGCACAACATTTTCATGAGATTATTCCATGAGCTATTTAAATATGTTGCTTTACCACTGCTGTATGAATTGTGATAAATTAGTTGCTTAGTTTCATGTGTAAATGCTGGAGTTCAGAGTTAGACATTGTTTTTCTACTCAGACACAGCAGCTAAAATGTGCAGAAAGAACTGAGGCCAATTATTCTATGGAGTAAATAATGAAATAAATTCATAAAATACAGAGTTTTTAAATAATCTCCTTCCTTTATGCCTGATGCTCAGGCAATGACTGTGCCAACCTAACAAAACTAGGACTGCAGAGTAGCTAACAAGCAGCAAAGGTGCCAAAACACCATATTTGCAAAAACTGTGCTAAGAATTATTAGGGAAGTTCTATTGTTCAGTAAAGTTTCTAGATCTGTTGTTTGTTTATATGGACACAAAATAAGTGTTTCTAGAGCTGCCGTTATGTCATTGTTGATGCTGCTGTAGGTAAGAAGGACTAATTTAATCTGAGCAGAAGTGTTCAAGAAGAACCCAAATTCAAGACTTCCAAATGGGGAAAGGACCTGCCTCTAGTAATAGGAATCCTGACCACAGGGAGGAACTTGCTGTTCTTTGTGTGTTTTCCAGATTTCTGTGTGAGTTGAGTTGGTGACTTCCAGCAAAAATTTCAGTGCTAAAAGGGACATTCTTTTCTAGCCATTTATTGTTGTGTTTGCTCCAGTTTCCTATACTCAAGATAAAACATCAGCTTGTAGTGTCAAGATAGTTGTAGAGCCAGGTGTGCTACTTGTCAGAGGTGGGGCAGAGCTGCAGTCTTCCCTAGCTTCATCAAAATGTACTTGCTCGAATTCTGTGTAAGTGTATTTGCATTAATCATATGTGGCTGAAGAAAGTCAGACTGGTGGAATTTTAACACCTATTTTTTTAATTATTTATTGCCATGATAAGCAAAGCTCTGAATTATGATCACTGAACTATTACGCTCAGGACTCTCTACTCGTGTAGATTTCATGAGTGCCCTGGAGAACTTAAAACCTAATTTAAGATAAAAGACAATGTCATCACAAGAGCAAATGAATATAAATTGGCCATGAATAAATTCATAAGGAAGTTTCTGCAAGAGTAAGGAGCTCCAGCAGTCGTCTGGTAAAAGGAATAAGTAGTCTAGTAATTTAGAATGAAGTTCATAAATTTATGAACAGGACTATATTCAGTTCCCTGCAGGAATGAAGAGGGATTCAGCTTGGATTTTTAAAAAGGTGCCTTTCCTGAGTTGCAGTTTTGAATGAAAAATTGTTGGGAGTTGAATGTCTGCTATCTTGGGTAGCAAAGTAGCCTTTGTTTGCTGTAGGCAAAAATTTTAAAGACATTTAACTTAAGCACCTCATGCCCATTAATGCTTTGCCCTTAGCTCCTATTTTCTGTTTTAAAATCCCTCCATATGCTGTTTTGTTCTGATGTCCTTGTAACTGAAGGTTGCACAGTGCATGTGCACCAGCTGTCCTTTGTGTGCTAGCAGCTACTGTGCGATTTTTGAAGCTGAGTACTGACAGTGCCCATTCTTCAGGATTTTTTGTGTGAATAGAGCTCATTGACTGGTAACAATTAAGGTGCCAAAAAAAAGTTTGTCAGTGGGCAGCTGATTGCATGGTCGAGTCTTAGAAAATTTCTTTTTCTGTACTAATCTTGCCTAGTATCTTGAGTCAGCTGATGGTTTCTTCTGTCCTGACATTGTTTTCCACTGAGGTGAGGAGCAGTGAGTGACGGAAGTGTGTCTGCCTTCAGGCCAGAGCATCTTCGCAGTTCATTTGTGTCCTAGTCTTCATCTGAGGCTTTCTGAAATGTGTAAAGAGTGCATCAGTGAAGCACTTGGCTGCTCTATGCACTTTTTCTCTTGAGACTTGTGCACAGTGGTAGTTACTGCAGCCACTTGTAGCGGAATACTTTAGTAGTATTGATCAGATCTATTAGATTATACAGATCTGCATTTTCTTGAGTGGATGCAACTAAAGCAAACCCAGTAATTTAAAAAGGCAAAATGAAAGCTCCATATATGACTCACCCATATATCTTTTGGGTGACTGCATGAATATGCTCCCTAAAAATCTTCTACCCGATCCCAAAGAAGAAAAGCATTCTTAATTTAAGATATGATTTTTTGGAAGGGCTTTGCAGTGTTCTTGAAACTGGAAGCTTTGAGAAAATTTTCTTGTGCAGTATATTCAGTGTACCAAGGTATTCTCTGCACGCTGCCAGGGACACAGGGGGTTACTTCAAAGTTTCAGTTCATTTAAGAGGGGAAACTTCTTGTGAAAAGAAAACTGAGTAAAATCAGTTACTTTTCTGAACACATTGAAGGCGTTTGCCTTAAAAACCATCTTTATCTTCCTACTTTTAGAAAATGACATTTTCCAGAGTGTATTATGGCTGAAAGGTCTACAGGAATCTAGGTGGGTTTTTAAGTCTTTTTGAATGATGTTGTCAGACTGTTATCATCAAGAAAAAAACCTGTGATTTGAGAGATTTAAAATTACAGTTTCAGTACTGCAAATATTAAAGGGTCAAATTATGCTCTGAATGAGGAGTGTTCTGCTTGATGTAGTCATGAATGTGCTTTGATGCTCAGGCAAAGATGATGAGCCATGATGGAGATGTGCTAGAAAAAGAGTGAAGCTCTGCAGTCCTTTCTTGGCATAGTGGTACCCATGCAGCATGCAAAAAGCAGGTGCTTTTTAAGACCAAACCCTCCTAAATGGTGACTGTAAACTTGGTGTGGGGCATGCTGCAGGGTTTCATTAGGCAGTGCCAGCAAGCCTATGACTTTCATTTTGCTTTGTGGAAATTGTTCTTGAGGAGCAGCTTGGTCACAAATCTGGCATTGTTAATGCTGGAGGGAGACTTGTCACCAGCTGCAGTAGGAGGGTAGGATTTCTGCCTGTGTTGAGGCAGTGGGGGCAATAAGCACTTCTAGTTTTTTCTCCTCTTCTTGCTTCTTGTGTGAGGAAAAGCAGCTGGAGAATTTCAGCAGTGTGGGCTGTGAAGCTCTTTTCCTGGCTGGCAGCAGGAGCAGGCACCCTTGTCCCAGTGCCATGATTCTTTCAGTATCTTAGATAAATGTATGGCTTTGCTTTTCTGAATAGATGATTTTTCATTTACTGTTGGTGAAATAGAGAAATAGAGTCCAGCCTAGCTGCTCATTGTGCACTGTAACCTTGGAGAGAGTAAGAGACATTAAATTATGTGAGTGTCCGTGGATCGATACATGGGCATGGCAAGCAAACAGCTGCCAGGTGGGGTGGAGGGAAATTAGCAGCATTGATTGACGGCACTGTGTAAAGTGCTTCGGTTGCATACTCACATGTGGCTGTTTAATTTTACTGCTAATATATGCTGCTAAGCACTGCATTTAGGCAGTGTTTGAAGAATCCAGATGTACTGGGGCTGTTCAGTCTGGACAAAAGGAGGCTCTGAGGTGACCATATTGTGGCTTTCCAGTGTCTGAAAGGGGCCCACAAAAAATCTGGGGAGGGACTTCTTAGGATATCAGATAGTGATAGGACTAGGGGGAATGGAGTAAAGTTGGAGATGAGTAGGCTCAGACTGAATATGAGGAGAAAGTTCTTTCCCATGAGGGTGGTGAGAGTCTGGAATGAGTTGCCCAGGGAGGTGGTTGAGGCCCCATCCCTGGAGGTGTTTAAGGCCAAGCTGGATGGGGCTCTGGCCAGCCTGATCTAGGGTAGGGTGTCCCTGCCCATGGCAGGGGGGTTGGAACTAGATGATCCTTATAGTCCCTTCCAACTCTGACTGATTCTATGATTCTATTGAAATATCATTATATACATAGGCTCTGTCGATCAGAGTGTGACTGCTTGCCATCATTTGTTCATAAACCAATGGACTGGGTTTTGGGACAACTGTATTTTGCTATTTGTGTAGTAAAAAGCTGGCTTCTGTTTCTGGTTTTAACAAAAAACATCTTTGACAATGTTTATTGACTTGTCGTGCTTTGTTACATTAACAGCTTGTGAAGTTAACCACTTGTTGATGTCAGAATAAAAGGTGCATTCAAATTTTGATATGCAGACCTAGCCAATTATACCAAAGAAAACACCAAGGTTATGCCTAGAATGAATCTTTAAATAGAGATATGTGTAATTGACAGTTCTTTTGTTTCATCTGGCATTCACTTGCAGTTAAAACTGCAGGATTTTTTCACACAAGCCTGTGAAATTGCTATTTACTTCTGCTACATGGCAGTACTTGTCTTTTTTTCCTCTCAACTATGTGCCTATTTCTGCTTGCACTGGCAAGCTTCTTTTCTGAATACATTGGAAAGCCTTTCCACTGGCTTTTCCACACGGTACCTAATTAACAGAATGACATTAACTAATTGTCTCAGAGTTTTCCTGTCTCCTCTAGTTTAGCTCTCCACCTGCGGCTTGCCTCAGTCTCCACTCAGCCATGTTGCTGATGCAGACAAGCCTCACACCACGTCTTTTCCTAAAATAAAGCAATGCACTTAGTTTCACCTACACAACCACATCCTGTCTAGTTTTTTCTGACAGCAGTAGCTGACAGAAAAGAGGGGATCTCCAAAAATACTGCCAATCTGGATCATTTTGTGGGGAGACCATGGGTAGAGAAATTCTAGGTGCAATGAAAGGCACAGCTATTCATTGGGAGAAATATTTCATCTCCCTTCATTGCTCTCTCAGAGAGTGTTCCTGCCTAGTAGTGGTATTTTTGATACAGAGCTGGTGGGTGGATGGGAAGGTCCTACCTGCACAGACTAGGCACATTATTTTTGTGACGCTGTAAGCACTGTAGGGACAGCAAGGTGTTTGAACATACTGGCTTCCTTCCACAGCAGCAGAGCCTTGGCAGGTGCTCCCTAGCCAAGCCCCTGCCCAGCTCCAAACCTGTGCTTGGCTGCACACTATCAGCTCCTTGGCGTTGTGCTGGCAGTCAGAGATTTCTCCCTTCTGTGCATACTCAGGGCTGAACTAATTGCCAAAAGCTTTTAGGGGTTCACATCTTCAAGCGTGTACTTAAATGTGCTTCTGTGCAGCAGTGTAATGAAGAGCATGCCCTGACATGCTTCATTGGAGAGAAATGCTTTCTGTTTATGTGTGAACTCTATGACTCTGAATATATTACGGTTAGCTTCCGTAAAAGAATAAAGAAAGGCGAGTGTTAAGCATCAGTTAGATTGCTGATCATTTGTGCAAACAATAGTGAGCTTATAATATTATTATCATTCTAAGCAGCTGTACTGCCTCAAGGTTTAGAACTGTTTTTCAAGTATTTTCTTAAAGTGGCTTTTGGTATGTTTCAAGGGACTGAATGTCATCAGCTGGAGGAAGCAGTGGGGAGTAGGCAGAGAAATCCTGATTGAGATCACCCACTACAAGCACAAAAGCTTCCTCAGGCAGACACAGGTCTGTTCCTGGAGGTTTCCACCTCCTCACTTGAGCCAGACATCAGTTCAGCTGTTGGTTTAGCCAAATCCTAGTGAAAGGCATGTAAACCTCAAAGTGAAGAGATAAAACAAAATTAGCATTCTGGTGGTGACCAGAATGTACCTTTATGTATGACTACGAGTAAATATAGACCATCTTATTTTTATCTAATGAACCCAAAAGAAGAAATCAGTCTAAACATCTGTACTGCTCTGCATATTTAGAATGTATGTGTGTTTTACTCGTTTGGTGACTGCAGTAAGTTCTTGATAAAGGACTTGCAGAACAGGTCACAACAGGTCACTTTATTTTAGGAAGGAAGAGTGAGAGGGAGAGAAAGGAAATGTGCATCTTATCACGTGTCATTAAATTGATTTGCATATGAAGCATCTTGCTATAAATTTCATATCACCTAGCTGGAAGCAGTGTTAAGATCTCCTGCTAAATACATTCCAGTCTCAGAGGAGGATTAAATGTTGCCAACAGAGTTGATGCAGTCATAAACTGCGAAGAAAGATTAAGTGATGGAAATCACTGGATATTTCTAAAACGTGCCAGGGAAAGTCCTGGATATGCAATTCAGTAGGCCTGTTTGGGGTGATGGTGGTGCTTTCTGAAGTGCTGAACACCCAGGAGTGTTGGCTTGCAAGTATGACATCAAGCAAGAGGCTCTGTAATCCTGTTTTTTTTTTTAAAAGGAGTATATAGGCAAATGTATGTGCTTTGATTGTAACCTACTTCTCTCCTTCTTTTCGGTATCTCTGAGGGCTGTTCCCTCTCTTCCTACCGAGGTGCTCTCTCACTCTGGCTTTTCCAGCCTTGCTTTCTTCTTTATTTCACCAAGCACTACTCTCTTGTCCATCACCATTCAACTCAAGCCTTCTTGCTCTCAGGCACTTATTTCTTAACATTTCCTTCTGAGCAACCATCTTCTTAGCTCAGCATCCATCTCTCCCTCCCAACACATCCTATTCTGCTCCCTCTCAGCATCTGCTATCCAAGCCAGTTTTACTGTCTGCAACTACCTGAAGGGAGGCTAGCCAGGTGTGGGTTGGTCACTTCTCCCAGGAAACCAGCAACAGAACAAGGGGACACAGTCTCAGGTTGTACCGGGGCAGGTATAGGCTGGATGTTAGGAGGAAGTTCTTCAGAGAGAGAGTGATTGGCACTGGAATGGGCTGCCCAGGGAGGTGGTGGAGTCACCGTCCCTGGAGGTGTTCAAGAAAAGTCTGGATGAGGCACTTAGTGCCATGGTCTAGTTGACTGGATAGGACTGGGTGCTAGGTTGAATCTTGGAGGTCTCTTCCAACCTGGTTGATTCTATGATACTTGTGTCTGTTTCCTAGCGTTTAGTCAGCTCTTCCATACATCTCCTATCATCTCATTTCACATCTCACAAGCCAGGCAGATACAGAGAGAGTCTGTGATCCTTCCTGCGAGCAATGAGATCAGTCTATTCTGGCACAAAGGCAATGTAACACTTAAGAGGGGGCAAAAAAATACACTTCTGTCCAATCAAAAGCATGGTTTGGGTTATGAGCATCCTGACAGGTGTGTATAGATCAGATGTAAAGTATAATTACCTCAAATTAGCTTGTATTTTATATTTCAACAAATTCCAATAAAATTTGCTTTATTAAAGCACTCTTGATTATGACTGAGGGTTGTTTCTGATGTTGATTCATTTGTATTGAAAGAAGATCCTGTTGCTGTGTTTGTCAGATGGCTTAACCACTGCGAGATACTCTACTTAAAGATTAGCTAGACTAAGATGAGTTTGTGTTGCATGGAATGGCCATAGGTTTCCCCCCTAGGGGAATCTGCTGAATGTCTTAAATGCAGATCAGCAACTCCCTGTTTATTTACATCTGCATTTAATGCTTTAAAAAACAAACAGAAAACCCTAACAGAAACCCCCACCTTAAATCCTTAATTTTTTTTTTAGTGGCTTATGTTTTATTTTGTTCTCTGTGCATGCAGTTTATAGCATTGGATAAGCTGAAGATTTCTTTAGTCTTTCTTTGAAGTCCATTATCTTGTAGGCAGGATGGTGAATACTGTTGTGTCTTTTTGAAGCGCTAGCATTGTGCTTCTTGTGCATCAAATCCAGCATTGCAGCTGAATGTAACAAGGAAGCTCAGCAGAATAATGTTACAAGTTTTGAAATCCAAAGACGATAAAGCTACAGTAGCAGGCAGAACTTTGGGAAGGAACCTCTTGGTTCCTATTGATACCATTGAAACTGCATTTCAGAAGTCTTATGGGAAGAGTGGATTAGGCTTGTGCTTCAGAAATACAGATGTCTTGACTGAGGCTGCACTGCTCTCAGTCCTGCATATGCTGGAAATAGCAAGTCAGGTCATGATTCAATTTGACATGCTTTGTGCAGAAGCAAATGGATTACTTCTGTGGGAATGCTGGGCATAGTTCCTTGGGTTTTGTCATTGAATATGTCTGTTGCTGCTTCTAGAGTATTATTAGGTCTGAGAAAAGCTTAACCACCTCTTGCTGTGTGGTAGTGATTGTGGGCTATCAGTAGCCTGTGAACAAAGGCCATTACTGTGAGTCTTCAGTTGTATGTCGATGTCCATGTTGTCTTTTTCATTAATGTTCAACAGTCTCACTGTGCCCATGTAATTTGGAAGTGGCCTTGCTTTTAAGTTCTAATGTGGTTTCTAAATGTAGGGTTTCTTTTTATGTCACTATGCTTTCACCAAGACACCAGAATTAACTTTAATGAAAAATGCTGGTT